>NW_027202826.1:32425448-32845448 GCF_024711535.1 Dipodomys merriami | reverse complement strand
AACGATCTTATATTTAGAAAGGCAAAAAGAGGAGAGTACCAAAGCACATTTATAGAAAATACCCTTGACCGTTTAGAAATACCCTTGATAGTACAGAAATAAGCAGAATAATATGTTCATAAGACAGTGAAGGATGAGCTTGGGGAACCAGCAAAGAAAGTTGGGCTGGGCTCAAATATCCCTGAGCGTCAGCCAGATAGGCTAGACTCCTTAAAGTGGGGGGAGGGAGGCTAGTGGCTGTTGGGTTGTTTGTTTGTTTGTTCTTTTAAAGGTTTGAAATACCAGGGGGCATGATAAATTATACAGAACTCCAGACACTCACACACAGTGAGACCAAAAGAGGATACTCTCAGGGGAAGAGCACAAAGGCACCGTGCAATGCCCGTGTGCCTTGGATCATATAAAATAATATTTATTGAAATGAACCTTAAAGAAATAGGAAAAAGAAGTAAAGTTTGGGAAGAGCAAGAAGCAGGGGATGGTTGTGCAGTCTACAAAGGAGGCTCAGGAGCCTCTGGAAGTATTGGAATGAATGAATCAGATTTCAGGTGGAATCTGTGGTGCATTTTACTGTCTGTGTGACCTTGGGAAATTTCCTTTGGGCTCAGTTTGCTTATTTATCGCTTATTCACGCTTCTCAGCACAGTTGTCAGAAATAAATACGCTAGTGCCTTGGAAGCACTGCACACATGTCAGGCTCTCAGTAAGGTTTGCTTGCTGGCTCGTCTCTGCTAGGAAGCTGCTGGAATTTCCCAGCAGCGAGTTGGTCAAGACTCTGGGGATTGATGCAGATGATGGCGATGGATTGGCCAGGTTCAGTAGAAGAAACTGTCTCAAAGGTGAAGTTTCAGAACTTAGTGATTGCAGATAACTAACTTGAGACAGAAAAGTAAGGAGAGAATCTTGCTTAAAGGAAAAGACAATGGAAGGTGATTTCCATTGAGCTGGGGATAGTCCCTTGTCCTGGATGGCTTCTAGGGGATATGGATTTGTTTTCTCCACCCATTAAAGAAGTAAAAGGCAGGAAAGGATTTTAAACAAACAGAGCACATTTATTTGAAAGCCATGAGAGAAAAGTACCCAGGCTCCCCATTAGAAGGTCTCTGAAGAGGAGGCTCCCAGAGTCCCCTCCAAGGGCAGTTACTATAGCACCAGGCTCCTCCTCTGTGCTTTGCTCTGATTGGCGGATGGCATAGGAATGCCACACCCCAGCTCTTTACACTGATAGAGCAAGTACCAAGGCACTATGTGAAGAAACTTTTCGTAGGAGTCTGAGATACTCTGGAAACAAGAAGGGCCACAATGGTCCGTGTTAACTGACACCTGTTATAGCTGCACCTTTTGATCCCTGCCTACCTGACAATTCCCCTTGCTTTCTCTCATACTTGTGGGACCGACATTCAGGAAAGAAGACAGCAGTAGCTGAGCTGATGTTCTCTATAAAGCTTGGGTGGTGTCCCTTGTGGGTCGTGATGAATACGCTGTGATTTTACTATGTACCTGTGTGTGTCACAGTCACACAAGTAAGGGGCTATTTGCTAATAGTGTGTATGTGTGTTTTTAGGTAAAAATTAAATGACTTAAAATAGGCTTAACACATAGGCATAGGATAAAAAACAAAATCTCACTTGGGGCTAGTTGTTCATGCCAGTAATCCTAGCTACTCAGGAGGCTGAGATCTGAGGATCATGGCTCAAAGCCAGCCTGGGCAGGAAAATTTGTGAAAATCTCTTATCTCCAATTAACCAGCAAAAAAAAGAGCTAGAAGTGGAGTTGTGGCTCAAATGATAGAGCACTAGTCTTGCATACAAAGAGCTCAGGGACAATGGCCAGTTCTTGAGTTCAAGCCCCAGGACTAGCACCAAAAACTGCCCCAGAATTGAAGCTGTGGCTCAAGTAGTAGAGCGCCAGCCTTGAGTGTAAAAGCCACGCAAGAGGAAAAGACAAAGCTCATCTGGACAGAGAGGCTTTTTCAGACATACTTCTAGTTGACTTAAGCACACAAGGTGCTGTGAACGGCATAACAATTTCTTTAACTCTTAACCCCCCAAAACCCTCCCCCTTGATAAAAGCAATGCATGACAGTAAGTGTTCAACTACTGAGGAATACACTTCTGTACATTACCACAGAAAGTAGCTTCGGGGAGATTGGATTGTAAACATTTACAAAGCATAGAGAAATTGAATGTAGGATTCTGTGGCCCTCTGTCTGGGCTGCTCAAATGCATTCTCCCAACTTCACTCTTGGCAGGGCTGAAAGACCTCATGACGTAGGCTCATTGGTCTGGGAAATCCTCGTGGCTTTTCTATTGGAGATTCCAAATTTGAGTGTGCATAAAGTTGCCAATGATGCTCAAGGTAACCCTTGAGAGATCTCAATTTCATGCTTCTGAAATGAGACTGCAAAGTATGCTTGTTAACTGGTACTGTGGATGACCTGGGGCAGGTAGGTCAGTCACACTTAGGGGAAACACTGTGAGAAGCCAGGCAAATCATCGGCAACGTTTGGAGAACTGAGAGTTTTAGACTCTTGCCTCTGAACAGAGTAGAGCTTGAAGGTTCCCAGGGTGCTCCCCAATAGTTCTTGGAGATCTGCATGTTTCATCCATTCATATGAAACATGCAGGAGTATTTGTTGTCCCTCTGCGGTAACAAAACACTGTAGACCATGGGGCTTACCACAGAAATGTCCTTTCTCCCAGCTGTGGAGGCTGGAAGTGTTCAAGCAGGGATCATTTTTTGGTGAGAGTCTCCTTGGCGTGTCCTCACATAACCTCAGGTCCGCTGACTGTTCGCTGACATCCCAGTGTGTACTCTTGGATGCAGGAACTAGCGCTGGGTATCTCCGCATCCCATCGTAGAGACCTACCTTGGGACCTCATTTAAGCCTAATGATCTTCAAAAATGGCTCCATCTTGAAATACCATCCCATAGCGATCGGCTTCAACATAGAAGTTTTGGAAGCACACAATTTAGTCCAGAGCTGTCACCTATATAGCTTCATACTGATCCTGTGATTTCAGGCTGTTAACTTGCTTGCGTTTTTATTAGAAATGGCTCCCTACACAATGTGCTTTTGCAGTGAATGAGTAGACCCATTAGATAATGATCTGAAAGGTAGGGAAATCCCTGGGGAAATTATTTTAATATTTGTATCACTAGAGTTCAACATGGTCTTCCATTCACCCTCCTTCCTTTCTTATTTCTCAAGCTAGAAATGCTATATTCTTAAGAGTGCCTGGTCCTGGGACTGAGTTCATGGAGTTGTGGATGAATTCAGTGTTGACTTATGCCATTTACATCAGTGTGCTAACATAGTTGATCTTATTACTATAAGGAAAATTAAAAGGAGAAGGAAAAAAATCCAAGCACTAATGGCTCATGACTGTAATCCTAGCTACTCAGGAGACTGAGATATGAGGATCAAGATCTGAAGCTAGCCTGAGCAGGAAAGTATGTGTGACTCTTATATCCAGTTACAGCAAAAAGCCAGAAGAGCTGTGGCTAACGTAGTAGAGAGGTCCAACCTTGAGGGATAAAGCTAAGGGACAGCATCCTGGTCCTGAATTCAAGCCCCAGTACCAACACAAAACAAAGTAAAACAAACCAAAAAGAATCCTATTGTTGGGGCTGGGGAGGTGGCTCAGTGGTAGAGTGCTTGCCTTGCATGCCTGAGGCCCTGGGTTCGATTCCTCAGCACCATATAAGCAAAAAGAAAAAAAAGCTGGAAGTGGCACTGTGGCTCAAGTGGTAGAGTGCTAGCCTTGAGCTGAAGAGCTTAGGGACAGTGCCCAGCCTCAGAGTTCAGGCCCCACAACCGGACCCCCCCCCCCAAAAAAAGAATCCTATTGTGGATGCACCATGAAGATAAGTAACATTAAGTTGGCTCTTTTATTTCAAAATCACAGTATAGTTTGTTATGATTGAGAAAACAGATTCACACTTAACTCAGTGTTAGGATCATTTAAAGACAAAAATGACTCATGACTAAAATCAAACATTTCAGTTCAAGTGTGCTATGATAAAGTCAAGATTCTGAAAGAATATTAAGAAAAAATGTCAATGTAATCAAATTTAATGTACAACATCAGGATTCTAGGTCATAAAACAGTTCTATAAATTAGAATCCAGACTGAATTAGTAGCTTTCAGCTGTTGTCATGAAAAAACAGTAACCATGTCAGCTGATCAATATGTTAATTTTCTTTGTTATCTATATATGTATATAGATCATGTGTATAGATGTGTATCTATACATATACATAACTACACATCATCATGGTGCATACCTTGAGTAGATAAAAATGTATTTAAAAAGTTAAAAATACTAAGAAGTCATGACACTAATGTTTTCTAATCGTCTCAAGTCTCTTTCAGGAGAAATGGTGGATTTTTTAATAAATAGCTTTCTTTGTAGGTTAGTATCATTGAATTAAAGAAAAGCCCTTCCTTAAAATAATCCATTGGATTATACGCTTACGTTTGGTAAGTAGAAATACTTGGCGTGTACACTCTCTCCTGTTGTATATCCTGCTAGTCATAGATAATGTCAACAGATTATCAGTGGCAATTATTTTTTGCTTTCATAATATATTGACATTATCTATGACTAAAGGAAATTCTAGCCATTTTGAGAGTCCCGGCTTCCCCCCTCCCCCTCCACACACCTCAGACTGGTACTTAAACTCAGGGCCTCTCTCTCAATTGCTTGCTTGTTTTTTTTCTCTCAAGACTGGTGTTCTGCCAGTTGAGTTATACTTCCACTTTCAGCTTTTGGTGGTGAAATGGGCATAAGAGGCTCCTAGACTTTGCTGCCTCACCTGGCTTTGAACCTCAAACTACAGATCTCAGCCTCCTGAGTAGCTAGGATTTCAAATGTGAGCCACTAGCACCAGTTTAGTTTATAGCTTAAGAGGAACAATATTTTGACCCAATAAAGTGTGTGTTATTGCTATTAATAAAACACATTAATTATCATATTTACAAGATTCATAGAGTTTGAAATTCTCTTTTGTATGCTTAGGTGAATGCTATTTTCTAAGTCTTGTCTACCTAAAAATCATCATTATTCCTATACACACTTACCCAGCCTGAGTCTTGACTCTGTGTCCCCATACACCACTTTCCACAGGCCTCGTTCCACATCTGCTCTACCCATGACACATCTGTTCTCACTAAAAACAAGTCAAAAACAATGAATTTGTTTGCAGAAAGATTAAAATGTAATGGTTGCCAAAAATACTTACATTAAAAATTGTCAAGAAATCAAAACCATTTATAAAACTTTTTGTGTGTGTTTATGCCAGTACTGTGGCTTGAATTTATAGCTTCAAGATTGCTAGTCTTACAGCTGGCACTCATCACTTGAGCCATATCTCCAGTCTAGCATATTGCTGGATAATTAGAGATGAGGTCTCTAGACTTTTCTGCCCTCACTTGGAACTACAATCCTCTGATCTCAGCCTCCCAAACAGCTGGGATTACAGGCTGAGGCACTGACACTCGGCTCTAATACACCAGTGATTTTTAAGCTACACCTTAAAACATATTCTTGTGGCTCAGAAGGCAAATGTGTAACACTGGTAATTAATCCTAATTGCAAAGATTTGGTTCCTTTTCAGAAAGTAAGCCTGGATTGTTCCTTGAATCTTATATTTGCTATATTTTCTCAGGGTAGTTAAAATAAAAATAATTGGAAGAGGAAGGAGGTCTCCTTAAGAGAAAAGTTAAGGCAATATTGCAAGATAATACTTAGCCTAAATACAGGGGTGGTGTGTGTGTGAGGGAGGGAGGGGGGAGACACAGAGAGAGACAGAGAGAGAGAGAGAGAGAGACACGGGCAGGCAGGCAAACAGATAAAGAAGGAAAAAAGACGAGAGAGAGAGAGAGAGAGAGAGAGAGAGAGAGAGGGAAAAAAGACAGAGAATGAGAGATTTCATCAGTCTAAAGTGTACAAATGACTTGAGAAGATTGTCCTGTCCTAATTCTTGAAACCAATAAATAACTCCCGTTGGCATTCAAGCTTGGTGCTTGCTTGCAAGTACCCACTAGCCTGTATTTCCAAGACTTTTAAGACAGGAGTCACACTATCTCCACGAGCAGTAGGAGCACAGCCTCACCTGGGTGCCTAGGGAGGGGTAGGTGTGTGGAAATGTGTTTTATTAGTCCATCGGAATGCCGTATTGTGTGGGAACCGCCGGCTCCCCGCTGGAGGTCCTGCAGTCCAAGCTTAGCCACAGGATCCATTTGGGCTGAGTCCTTAACCGCCCTGACCGTCCTCATCCCTTGCCACCGTCTGGGCTCAGCGCTCTCCAGAAACCGGTCTCAGATCGGCGGACGGAAGCCATCCAACCCCACCCCACCGCACCCTTCCTCTTCTACAGCTGGTTTATTTTTTTGTATCCTCGCTACCGCCCAGGTCCATGGAGGGCAGTCCATCCCTGAGGCGCACGACGGTGATGCGGGAGAAGGGCCGGCGCCAGGCGGTGCGGGGCCCCGCGTTCATGTTCAACGACCGGGGCACCAGCCTCACGGTGGAGGAGGAGCGCTTCCTCGACGCCGCGGAGTACGGCAACATCCCCGTGGTGCGCAAGATGCTGGAGGAATCGCGGACGCTGAACGTGAACTGCGTGGACTACATGGGGCAGAACGCGCTGCAGCTGGCCGTGGGCAACGAGCACCTGGAGGTGACGGAGCTGCTGCTCAAGAAGGAGAACCTGGCGCGCATCGGCGACGCGCTGCTGCTGGCCATCAGCAAGGGCTACGTGCGCATCGTGGAGGCCATCCTCAGCCACCCGGCCTTCGCCGCCAGCGGGCGCCTGACGCTCAGCCCCTGCGAGCAGGAGCTGCAGGACGACGACTTCTACGCATACGACGAGGACGGCACGCGCTTCTCGCCCGACATCACGCCCATCATCCTGGCGGCGCACTGCCAGAAGTACGAGGTGGTGCACATGCTGCTGCTCAAGGGCGCGCGCATCGAGCGGCCGCACGACTACTTCTGCAAGTGCGCCGAGTGCGCCGAGAAGCAGCGGCACGACTCCTTCAGCCACTCGCGCTCCCGGATCAACGCCTACAAGGGGCTGGCCAGCCCGGCCTACCTGTCCCTGTCCAGCGAGGACCCCGTGCTCACCGCCCTGGAGCTCAGCAATGAGCTGGCCAAGCTGGCCAACATAGAGAAGGAGTTTAAGGTGAGCGCTGCGCGGCCCCGCTGCGGCTCTGCCCAATGCCCCCTTGCTGATCTGCGCCCTGCACCCCTGTGGCTCTGCCCGATGCCCCCTTGCTGATCTGCGCCCTGCACCCCTGGGGCTCTGCCCAATGCCCCCTTGCTGATCTGCGTCCTGCACCCCTGTGGCTCTGCCCGATGCCCCCTTGCTGATCTGCGTCCTGCACCCCTGCGGCTCTGCCTGATGCCACCTGCGGCTCTGTGCCCTCTCCCTCGCCCTGCTTCCCCCGCTGCTGCTAGGATCCTTCCTTCCCCTAGTTGGTCCAAACTTAGTTTTGTCCGTGGATTTTAAATCCCCAGGATTGGGAAACAGCATTCTGTGCTGATATGGTGACTTGGGGTCCTCTTAAAGACAGCCCTAGATAAATTCTCGAGGATGTGTGCATGCTGGATCCGAGAGCTGTTATTCTGGTGGTGTTCTGTGTTTTGAGTGGAACATTCAAGGAAAGGCAAGACTTCCTCTTCTGTTAATTAGAGAGATTTAGTGTGAACTCCCCTTCCAAATTCTTCCTCCTGACTTACAGGTGTTTTGTTGTTGGGGCTTTTGGGGGGAACGGGGGAGAATAAAGGGATTGTCCCAGTACCGCAGCTTGAACTCAGGTCTTGGTCACTGTTCCTTTGTTTTTTCACTCAGGGTTACCACTTGAACCACAGCCGTAACCGGGCTTTTTGGTGGTTAATTGGAGATGTCTCTCCAACTTTCCTGCTTGAGCTGGCCTCAAACCACGATCTTCAGATCTCAGCCTCCTAAGTTACAGGTGTGAGCCACTGGCTCCTGACAAGATTTATAGTTTTAGAGTAACATCCAACACAGAAGTGATATTAGGAAAGTGGCGCTGTGGCTCAAGCGGTAGAGCGCTGGCCTTGAGCTGAAGAGCTGAGGGATAGTGCCCAAGCCCAGAGTTCAAGCCCCACGACCGACCAAAAAAAAAAAAAAGAACTGATATTAGTTTTGTTTTTATTTCCCCGAGAGGATGCACTGTTTCTGGACTGCTGTAATATCAGCTCCATGCTTGGAGCACACTCCCCTACCCAGTCTCCCCATATAGCTTTGAAAACTCCTATTCAAAGGTTCAAGCAGTGGATAGTCCTTTAGAATAAAAAAGCAAAAGACTAGTATAAAATACTATTAGAATTCTTTCACTAATGTCACAATGTCTCTCCTTGAATTCTACAGTTGAGGGGTCAGAGACATGGCTCAGTGGGAAGAGCACTAGCCAATGAGTGGAAGCATTAGGTCCAAGTTCAAGTCCAGGATTCAGACCAAAAAAAGAAAAGAATTCTACAATGTACATTCAGAGTGCCAAGCCATAGATGTAAGGTCAACCTAGAAACACAAGAAAAGCTACATGATTTTGCTTTAATGGATTTTATTTTAATTTAATGAGTGAACATTTTCCTGTACATCCTCTCCAGTCATTTTTATGAAAATTGTACATTAATGATAGACTATTTTTATTTATTTTACCAAGTTGCTATATCATCTTAGGCATTGTGAATTAATCTAGCTATTGGACCTATCTAGGACAAAATAAAATTTTTATTTATAGCTCTGGTCCAAAGATATTGACTCTTGTTACCTCCCATTTCCCACCTAAGATAATTACAGGTGCTGGATTCAATTCCTTGAATTGTTTTCCAGAAGGGTGACTCCTTTCAGTGTTTTTATATCCAGCAGAGAAAAATGATCCATTCTGTCTTTGACATCTTAATCATTTTTCATAGTTAAGTGAGAACCCATCAAATATAACTAGAAATACAGCTCATGCTAAGGAAGATCATCTTTACCCTGGAGTTGTAAGGACATGATGGGAAAACCCCTTTCTTTCCTTTTTGAATTCACACCTAATATCTAAGACATATATCAACCCACTCTGAGTCCTCCCGGTATAGATCTCTAATGATCATGCAAAGCCTTCAAAATTGTTTTTTTTATGATGCAGAAGCCAAGCATACATATAGTACAATTTTGGGAGGAAATGTGGGGGGAAATCCAAAGAAGAAAATAAATAACACTTTCTATATCCAGAACCCTTTAAAGACATGTATTATGTGCTATTCAAAAAGAAATATTTCTTTGGACTTCAAGACAAATTTTCTTTAAGAGAGAACTTCCAGTGGGTTAGAGAAGATAAAAAAAATATTTAGGCAAAATGCCTCTAAATATCACTTCTTTATTTCTGACACAGTAATAAAAACATAATTCTAATTTTATTTGGCATTTCTTTCAAATGTCACAGAAACTTTGTTTTTACGTATCTTGCTCTGTATATATTGAAACTCTGCTTAAGAAATTCTATAAAAGGGAATATTTTTGAAGATTATGTTTCAATAATTCACTAAAGATGGTGATGTCTGATGTTTGCAATTTTGCTCATAGAAGTCATCTCAGTGAAGTGATGGAGAGAGAATTTGTTATTCATAGTTTTCCCCTGAAGCTGGCTAAATCCAGATTAGTCATGCTCAGAATCTCCTTCCTTCTGATTCGAAGAGGGACCTCTGCTAACCTTTCCAAGGTAGGAAAGTATCACAAGCAGTGAAAAAGAGAAGACACAACCGAGTTCTAGAGGACAGTCATGAAGCTGCCAAATATCTTGAGGGTATGCAAAAGGCATATCAACCTGGAAGTCCCTATCTCTGGATTGTGTGGGAAGCCATTTAGTCATGCAATCCTCTCTGCACCCAGATCCCAAAAGCACTTCAGAAGCTTGAGTCCCTGAATGGAGGTGGGGGTGTCTCCCTCCCCTGGCTGGAAGTACCTTTTCTTTTCTTTCCCCATTCTCACCTGTGCTGGTTCTTCTTGTCTGCCTAACACTCCCTTCCTTCATCTCTCCTCACACCTATCTGTCAGGGCTTTCAACAGACTGAAACTATGGTGCTTTCAGAGTGCTGACCCAGAGACGCTTGAGCTTAGCAAAGACAGTGCAAATGAGACTCATTTCTGAGGAAAGCACGTAACCTAATTTTCCTGCTCCAGGGTGTTCGCTTTCTTCTTTCTCCATAGGGACTTTAAGCTCAAAGTACCAGCTTTGAAAGAAAAAAGAATAGATAATACACTATCTAGTGAAAAAGAGATGGTGGGGTTTTCTTCTTTTCAGACAACAGTACCTATTTTGTTTTATTGATGGCCTGCGATACGTCATATCTCACAGCTCAGATTATTTCAGAGAAGCATCTAAACCACTGAGAAGTATTCAGAATTCCCCCAGAAATACCTTGGGCATAGAGCTGAAAGCACATGAAAGTCATTATTCCTAGAGGTCAAACATTCTACTGTATATATTTAGATAAATTAATGGAGGACAGCCTAGTGACAGGTTATTAAAGAAGTCTTTTGATGTGCAGGTGCTGGATGAAGCTGTTCTGAGCTACAGAATATTGGACAGGATGGACTCTGGCTTTAATAGTGTGCATGTCCCTGATGGCAAAGCCATCATTTATTAAGCTGGGAGAACACAAATTGAAACTTCCTAATTCTGACTGAGAGCAGGATGCACATTTTTTTGTAACAAAGCAAACAAATATCAGGCCATCTGTCTTCTCTGTGCCTCGGTTTTCCTCTCCTTAAAGTAGAAAAGCAGTTTCAATGTCTGTCACTTAGAGCAGTAAGGGGAAAAAAAAGGTATCCCAAAAGCAAGATTGCCTATATATATATATATATATATATATATATATATATATATATATATATATATATATATATATATATATATATATATATATATATATATATATATATATATATATATATATATATATACACACACATACACACATACATACATACAGCGAGAAATCTTGGTCTATATTTACCTATCTATATCTATCTATATTATATAGAGATCTGATATATATAAATAAAGAGAGAAAGATCTATCTATATATGTATATATAGAGAGAGAGCAGGAATATACTGATCTCTGGTTATACACACCTCTCAATCTACAAGTAGGAAAGCAAGAGGCTGTAGCCAAAGTCCCACTCATCCTAGGCATTATGTCTAAAATTTTACACCTGTCAGACACTGGTGGCTCACACCTGTAATCCTAGCTAGTCAGGAGGCTGACATCTGAGGATCAAGGTCTGAAATCAGCCTGTGTAGAAAATACTGCAATTTTTATGTCCAATTAATCAACCAAGCTGGATGTGGAGCAATGGCTTGGGTAGTAGAGCCCCAGCATTGAGCCAAAAATAAATCACTGTTATCTCCAGCACTTGCGCAATAAACATCTTCCAGCAAGATCTGTCTAAATTGTTACAGAATCAGAGCCTTATCCTGGTAACTTGCAGGATACTCTTTTATTTGTTTGGTTGTTTGTTTCTCAAGTGATCTTTCATTGTGAAAAATTGCAGAGCTTTTCTTTAAAACTGGACCACTTACCAAATGATGATTTTTAAAGGCACTGAGTCATTATTTAGATGTTACTGTGAGAACTAAATTTTCTTCAAATCATAGACTGTATTGTGTGTGTGTGTGTGTGTGTGTGTGTGTGTGTGTGTGTGTGCGCACGCGCGCGCGCGCGCGCACGCGCGACAGTACTGCGGCTTAAATTCAGAATCTGGGTACTATCCTTTTGCTTTTTGCTCAAGGCAGGCACTGTACCTCTACTTCCAGCTTTTTGCTGTTTAATTGGAGTTAAGAGTATCATGATCTTTCCTGCCAGAGCTGGCTTCAAACCTTGATCCTCAGATCTCAGCCTCCTGAGTAGCTAAAATGACAGGCTAAAGCCTCTGGTACCTGGCTTTTTTTTTTTCTGATCAATAGAGAAATGGCTATCCTATTACAAAACAGTCTGAATTGGAGAGTAAAACAAGGAAATTTCATCTGAAAGGCCGCATCAAAGGGATGGACATGATTTAATATTTCTGTATGCTATATGGACATGGATTTAATATTTCTGTAAGTTATAACAAAATATTTCATTAGTCTTTCAGGAAGGGAAGGCAGATGGACATTTAACTGACACTGCACAGAAACCAGAGCCTGAACATTTTATTAATTTTTATCAGTTGCATGTACCAACTTGAATGGAGACCAGAGATTGAAATTTTATTCATCATATCTGTGCCCTTATGAGGGAAAAAGGATTAACTGTAATGGTTCTTTATCTGAATTTCTGATATCTGAAATGGAAAGTATTCTAGTCTGTGCAGCCTTGTAAACAGTCACTCTCCTTCTTTGTGTTTATTTGAGTTGGTGATTTGGTTTTGCCCACAAAATCAGATTAATTATTTAAGAGAAGATCATTGGAATTCTATGTTCTTCTTAACTTTTACAATATGATTTGTGGAAGTCCAGATATTCTTCTGTGCTGTCTTACTTGGTTAGTTAGACACAGTGTCCAGACATGTTAAAAATGAGGCATTCTATTTTCCTCAAGTGTGCCAAATTAAACAAATTACGTGTGTGTGTGTGTGTGTGTGTGTGAGAGAGAGAGAGAGAGAGAGAGAGAGAGAGTCTGTGTGTATGTCTGTGTGTGTGGCAGCCCTGGGGCTTGGACTCAGGACCTGGACACTGTTCCTGAGCTTTTTTACTCAAAGGCTAGCACTCTACCACTTGAGCCACATCTCCAGTTGATTTAATTAATCTCTTGATTGATTATTTATTTTTGCTGGTTAATTGGAGATAAGGGTCTCACAGATTTTCTTGCCCAACCTGGCTTTGAACCATCATCCTCAGATCTCAGCCTCCTAAGTAGCTAGTATTACAGGCATGAGCCACCATCACCCAGCCACCTGGCTTCTTAAGGGAAAGAATTTTAGTGAAAGTCATAAATGCAGGGTTTCCAAAAGAAAGGCCCTTTCCCAAGAAATGCCCATTGGAACCTTTGCTGGAACCAATGGTGTTGAAATCAGTTCCATTCTGTAAGTAATAGGGAATGCTGTCCAACCATCCATGGCACTCTATAAATATGCAGATGGAATTAAAGATTCACAGATGATTATTTTTAGCAAGGTGTTAGTTCCAGTGGCCTGGAAATTTTTCTCTTAGGTATTGATATTCTGTAACCTTTGAGAATTCCATTACACATAATCAGACATTTCTGTCCTGATTAAAAAAAAAAACCTTAAGACAAACTAGGGGAAGGGAAACCTCACAACTTTTTATATAAATGAGAACCTATCTACTTCTTTGCACTTTTTATAAAACCATTTATAATATCTCAAATACTAATTTTGTCAGAATCTCCAAATCCCCACAGATTATCTTCAAGTAGTTTTATAAAGTAGTTGCCATTCATGAAATGAATTTATGAACACAGTGCCTCTTGATCAATCTCACCCCTTTCAACCTTCTCACCCGTCCTTCCCATTCCACCCTTCCCTCACTTTTCTTCATCTTCTTCCTACAATTTTTCTGTCAGGATATTTAGGGAAAGAGCTGAGAATGTGCATGTTCCGACCTACACAGGTGCCGTTGATTCTGAGCCCTGGTCATTCAGAAGCTATGTCAAGGCAATGTTCACTGGGCATGTTATTTTCACAGATACTCCATCTTCCCTGTTAAAGTGTTATTGTAGGAGAATTTCCATTATAGACATGTCCTATTTTAGCTGTAGAATGAATTATTTTCTATTTGTACAAAAGAGCTAAAAACTGATTAACCAACATCACATAATATACCAAAAACCTGAATGTGTACCACTCTTTTTTGGGGGGCATATTTTAATTTTTGTGCCAGTTCTAGGGCTTGAACCCAGGGCCTGGGATTTTGTCCCTAAGCTACTTTTGCTCAAGGCTGATACTCTACCACTTGAGCCACTTGAGCTCCATTTCCAGCTTCTTTGGTGATTAAGAATCTCATGGACTTTCTTGCCTAGACTGGCTTTGAACTATAATCATCAGATCTCAGACTGCTGAGTTGATCAGGACTCAGGAATCCTGGTGCTAGACTAGCAACTTTCAATTTTTATTTATTTTATTTTTTTAGTGCTGAGAATTGGAGTCAGACCCTTGACTGGGCAAATTTTACCACTGAGTTGCAAATCTAGTTAAAAATTTTAATTGACCAATAATAATTGTATTTATATGATACCATGCAATATTTGGATATATGTATGAATTGGGAATGATTAAATGAAGTGAATTAACACATTTGTCACTTCACTTTTCTGCGTGCATGTGTGTGTGTGTGTGATGTGATATTTGAAATGTCCTAGCATTTGTGTGTGTGTGTGTGTATGTGTGTGTGTGTGTGTGTGTGTGTGTGTGTGTGTGTGTGTATGCACGCATGCGTGTGAAGCTCTCTTGGCTTTTTAGCTCAAGGTTGATACTCTATAACTTGAGTCACATCTCCACTTCTGGGCTTTTTGAAGGTTAATTGGAGATAAGAGTCTCACAAACTTTTCTACCTGCACTGGCTTCAAACCTTGATCCTCAGATTGCAGCCTCCTGAGTAGCTAGGATCACAGATATGAGCTACCAGCACCTACAAAATCCTAATATTTTTAAAATATATAATATATTGTTGTAACTTTGGTCAATGCCTTTAACAGCAGAGTTGAAGACTTTTGTGTGTATGTGTGCTGACACTGGGGCTTGAACCCAGGGCTTCACAAGGCTTTCACTCTACCACTTGAGCCACAGCTCCACCGGTTAATTGGAGAAGAGTCTCGTGTACTTTCCTTGAAAGTCTGGCTTTGACCTTTGATGATCGTATCTCAGCCTTTTGAATAGCTAGAATTACAGGTGTGGGCCAAAACTTTATTGACTAATGTCTCTCCATTCCTTCCCTCACCTTCAATCTAGTCTTCATTTCTGTGTGTTCAGCTGTTTTGAGATTCTATGTACAAGCAATATGGGCTTACCATTTCCAAAGCTGTCTCTCAGCATGGGGAAGGTTGTAGAAGGGAACCCCTGGGTGAGGGTAGGGTAAGGAAGTAGGGGTCACCTCTAGCCTGTCTAACTCAACCAGCCTTGCTGGTTGAGGCTACAGATACCTTCCCAGAAGAAGGGACATCTTTTATGCCACATACCCCCTAAACACAGCTTTCCCGTTGGATTAGGGGAAACTCTTCACACTAACTACAACCCCTCTTGTTTTTTTTTTTAGAATGACTACAGGAAGCTGTCCATGCAATGTAAAGACTTTGTAGTAGGCGTGCTGGACCTTTGCAGGGACTCGGAAGAGGTAGAAGCCATTCTCAATGGTGATCTAGAATCTACCGAGCCCCTGGATGTGCACAGACACAAAGCTTCACTGAGTCGAGTCAAACTTGCCATTAAATATGAAGTCAAAAAGGTAAGATGACCCATCAGTTCCCTAGTCTGGGATACTTAAAAACGGATCAGAGGGCTGGGAAGGTGGCTCAGTGGTACAGTGCTTGCCTTGCATGCATGAGGCCCTGGGTTTGATTCCTCAGCACCACATAAAAGCCAGAAGTGGTGCTGTGGCTCACGTGGTAGAGCGCTAGCCTTCAGTTGAAGAGCTGAGGGACAGAGCCCAGGCCCAGAATTCAGGCCCCACAACCAACAACAACAACAAAAAAAAAAAAAAAAAAAAAAAGGAAAAAAGAAAAAACGGATCAGAGCCAGGCACTGGTGGATCATACATGTAATCCTGGCTACTCAGGAAGAGACTGAGCAGATTGAGGTTGGAAGGCAGAAAAGCCCATGAGATTCTTATCTACCCCCCCCCAAAAAAAAACAATTGTGGCTCAGGTGGTAGAGTGTAGGTAGGCGGGCAGGCAGGCCTTGTGTGCATGTGCATGCACACCCCTGATAAGTTTTTTTCCTTCCTAAAAACAATTAGAATCATGGTGAAGCTGAAAGTTAAATATGTCAGGTCTGATTTTTTCCACATACTTACCCAGAAGGGACCTTGCACCAGTCCTGAATCTTCTGTAAGTTTTAGTTTCCATATATCAAAGGAACATGATATCTCCTAATAGAATATTAATCCTGATAATATCTTTATCAAGGTAGAGTTTTTGTGGGACTTAAATGAATTAAAAGTATGCAATGGAGCTGGGTGCTGGCAGTTCACGCCTATAATCCTAGCTACTCAGGAAGCTGAAATCTGAGGATCACAGTTAGAAGCCAGCCAGGGCAAGAAAGTCAGTGAGTCTCTCATCTTGAATTAATAGCCAGAAAATTGTGGCTCAGAGTTATAGAGTACTAGCCTTCAGTAGAAAAAGTCAGGGACTGGGGCTGGGAAGATGGCTCAGTAGTAGAGCCCTTGCCTTGCATGCATGAGGCTCTGGGTTCGATTCCCCAGCACCACATAAGCCAGAGGTGGCGCTGTAGCTCAAGTGGTAGAGCACTAGCCTTGAGCTGAAGAGCTGAGGGACAGCGCCCAGGCCCAGAGTTCAGGCCCCACGACTGGACCCCCCCCCCCCAAAAAAAAGAAAAAGTCAGGGACAGCATCTAGGCCCTGAATTCAATCAGCCCCACAAATGGCAAAAAAAGAAAAGAAAAGAAATCATTCATTGTAGTGAAATTAACAACTACATGTGCTACTTGTATACATTTAATAAGGTTCTATGTGTTCTCATGTTGATTCTTTTTAAAAATTATTTTTATTACCTTTAAGCAGTTGTGCAAAGGAGTTTCAATTCAGCGTTTCTCAGGTCACATAGTCATAAAACTGGTCATGCAAGGGCCAAAACTGAAATTTTTGGTTAGCTTTTTCTTTGTTTCTTTTTTATTCTTCTGTGAGACAAGAGCTTGAACTCAGCTGACACTTTCACTCATTGGCTGGCACTGTACCACCTGAGCCACTGAGCCTGCCTCCAGAGGTTGGTTATTTCCGTTTTGTTTTGGTTCAAGCTCAGGTCTCCAACTGTGAAGTTTTTTTCTCTTCAGATTACTCTTCAGTAATTCAATAATTAGGGTAGAAATATTTTAGTGCATTAAAAAATCTTAGTTATCCAGAGATTGAAACTTTTATGCATGTTATATAACTGAGAGGGTGGTTTGTTTTTTCTTTTGAACTTTAAAATGAGCTGATGAATTGAGACAAAATAAGCTCTAACTGCAAATGGATCTGGCATCATGAGCTGGTCAGTGAATAGCTAAGTCTCTTGCCCTTCTTGCTCTGGGCCGTGGAGAAGACAGACACTACAGCCTGTCAATCAGGGTATGAGTCCTGATATTGCCACTGTTTTCCTGAGTGATGGACAGGTCACTGGGCCTCTGAGCCTTGGTCTGTTGGTTAGTGAAATGAGGGCAGTAATAATACAACTATTCAGCCATTTAAAGATGATTTGATATAATGCATGTGATTAGCACTGTACATTAATAAACTAATATGTAATGAACAATTGTAGTAACATTCCCACATTATGAAAATGCAAAATGTGGAATTCATAATGAACTACATAAGGATTCATAATGAATGAAGCAAATTTATCAAAGACAAGCTTTATGTTCCCGTATCATTTCCAGATCATAGTGTCAGACCAGTACTCATTAAAGCAAGAATTTAACAGAGTGTCAAGAATCACACAGAGGCTGGGTGCTGGTGGCATACACCTGTAATCCTAGCCATTCAGGAGGCTGAGATCTGAGGATCAGGGTTCAAGGCCAATCTCTGAGACTCTTAACTCTAGTTAACCACCAAAAAAGCCAGAAGTGGAGCTGTGACTCAAGTGATAGACTGCTAGCCTTGAGTTCAGAAGCTCAGGGCCAGCGCCCAGGCCCTAAGTTCAAGCCCTAGGACTGGCACACAGACAAAATAAATGTACTGTACTTACAAACTGATCTGTTGAATGATAACTTCTTTGTAGAACTACTTAAAGATAATAAAACCTTACTTTTTTAAAAAGCTCACAGAATAAGGAGAAGTGGAGGAAAAGCTTATATAAACTGTACTTGTAGAAACTTCACTTAGAACCAGGTCCAGAACTGGTCTAATAAGGGAGTATGTAGGGCCTAAACAGAATAATTCTTCAGGGATAGGAGCGTGGCTTAGTGGTAGAGTGCTTGTCTAGCATGCATGAGACCCTGGGTTTGATTCCTCTGTCCCACCTAAACAAAAAATAAATTCATTAAATGAACATAAAAAAGCATATAGAACATTTCTTCAGAGCAAATAAAGCTGCAGACAGCCAGTTCCAGCCCCAACAGGAAGGATGCTCTGAGTTCTTTCCTGCCTGCCCTGGCTACCTTCAAACCTGGATCCTCAGATCATAGCTTCCTGAACAGCTAGGATTATAAGTGCCTGGCTTTCTTCCCCTTCCCCCATTTTATTGAAGAAAAAAATGAAATGAACTGACCTAAATCTCTTCCAAACCAGCTCTCCCACATGCCTCTGGTTCCTAACCTGTGTTTTCCCCCAGCACCAAGTGAGGATGGAAAGTCTTTCCTTTTCCACAGGACAATCAACTCAAAATGTTTTCAGTAAAGAGCAAAGGCAAACAACTTTTCAAGTTACAAGATCACTACACTGGCCCTACTTTTCTCCACTGAGAGTGCTCTTGCTAGTTGAGGTTTTGCTAGGGTGGGGCGGAAACAACAATTTGGAAGAAGATTGATGGTAAGGCCTTTTTAGAATGCTGTCTGGGCAGACACGCACAGGTCTTGCGATTTGTGTCTCTTCTGTTTGGCACCTGAGAGAATGGATGTCACTTGTCACTTGCTTTTTATCATGGCTTTGAAAGTGTCCTATTAGCAGAGACAGCTGCTGCACAGATGCGCTTCTGTTAACCAAACCTCGCAGGGTGAATGTCTTACTACATGCTCATTTTCAACAAATTGGTGTGTGGGTTATAATTTATGAGATGTCATTAATAAGAAATTCACGATCCATCATCAACAATAACAACAACAATTATTTAGAACTGAAAGAAGACATAGGACTTTTGCCAGCACTTTTGGGTTTGTTTTATGACATAAATGGAATGTTAATGCCAAGTCTTTGGCTTGGACTATTTATGCAATAAATGTATATAAGAACTTTAATTGTTTTTAAAGAACTCTATGCTAGGCTTCCCAGAAAGCCCTCACCCTTTTCTTCCTTCTTTTATGTGTGCTAATGCTGGAATTTGAACTCAGGGCCTTATCCTCTTGTTTGGAATTTTTACCCTGCAGCTTGAGCCCTTTAATAGTTATGAAGCAATTTTGAAGAATAGAAGGGAGGCAAAGGAGGCTTCACCAGAATTGGGCTCTGGAAAAATATGTATGATTAATATCTTTTGGATGTGAAGGCATTCAGGAGCGGAACTGTCAACAGTAGAAATGTGACTGATCATTCCTCTCTCTCTCTCTCTCTCTCTCTCTCTCTCTCTCTCTCTCTCTCTCTCTCTCGCTCTCGCTCGCTCTCTCTCTCTCTCTCTCTCTCTCTCTCTCTCCCCACCCCCACCCCCAACAGTTTGTAGCACACCCCAACTGCCAGCAGCAGCTTTTGACGATCTGGTACGAGAACCTCTCAGGCCTTCGTGAGCAGACCATAGCCATCAAGTGTCTGGTGGTGCTGGTGGTGGCCCTGGGCCTGCCATTCCTCGCCATGGGTTACTGGATTGCACCATGCAGCAGGGTACTGGCTGCCTACCCCTGTTTCCTTTGTGGTTGGTGGAGCTGTATCTTTAGAAGGGAAAAGAACAAAAGCTTCAAGCTTGCATGGTCATTCACTCAAGGACACAGATTCTGCTTTTGAATAAATGGATCCACTCAGAGAAGTGATGAGAAAGGATTTTGTATAACTAGAATAGACTACTAAGGCTTCTGGGTTTTTTGGTTTGTTGCTGGTCCCAGGGCTTGAACTCAGGACCTGGGCACTGGCCCTGAGCATTTTGCTCAAGACTAGTGTTCAACCACTTGAGCCATAGCTCCTCTTCCAGCTTTTGGGTGGTTAATTGGAGATGAGACTCCTGAGCTTTCCCACCCAGGCTGGCATGGAACCGAGACCCTCAGATCTCAGCTCCTGAGTAGCTACTATGAGCCACCAGCACCTGACTAAGACTTTTCAGATAAAACCCCATGGTAGATGGAAAAGAAGAAAAGCAGCTTGAGTGAAAAGTAGCATTTGTCTCTTGATAACTTAACCAGCCAAACATCAACTGGGCCAATCCGCTCTGAGAAAAGAGAAATACACAGCTAGACTGCAGTAGCGCCTGGGATCTGGGCTGAATTCAGTGTGTTAAAGCACACTGAGAAGGATGCTATGTCGAGGTCTTCACATACATATGTGGCAGGTTCCTCTAGGCCTCTGTTCTTCCAGAAGATTCTGAAATATACAATGCCTGATGCTTATGGATCACACCTGTAATCCTAGCTGCTCAGGAGCCTGAGATCAATCTGAGGATCGAAGTTTGAGGCCAGCAGAGGTAGACAAATCTGAAAGACTCTTATCTCCAACTAACCAGCAAACACCTGGAGGTGGAAGTGTGACTCAAGCGGTAGAATGTTGCCCTTGAGCAAAACAGCCAAGTGAGAGCTCTAGGTTATCAGTTCATGTCCAGTACTGGCATACACACACACACACACACACACACACACACACACACACACACAGAATCAAGTACTTGCATATGTGTGTGCATATATTCTGTGTGTGAATAAATACTCTGTGTGTGCATATATATACATATGTGTATATGTGTATAAATTTATATATATATATATATATATATATATATATACAGAATTTAGGTGGTATCTTCAATGATTTTTTTTTACATTGCTTCCTTTTGCTTTAGTCATTTTGTTCACTTGCCGTTCTTCTCTCAACTTACCCATATAAAGAAAATGTGATTATGTTTTAAAAAATCTCTACATAGGGGTGTTGGTGGCTTGGGTCTATAATCCTAGCTTCTCAGGAAGCTGAGATCTGAGGATCATGATTCCAAGTCAGCCTGGGCAGGAAAGTCCATGGGACTCTTATCTCCAATTAACCAACAAAAAGCTAGAATGGCGCTGTTGTTCAAAGTGGTAGAGTACTAGCCTTGCACGCAAAAGCTCAGGGACAGCACCCAGGCCCTAATTTCAAGCCCTGGGACCAGCACAAATCAAGCAAAACAGGTCAGGCCAACTCTATCTGTACTGTTAGTAAAGGACACTGCTAGAGAGAATGAGCTGTTTTGATATCCTTTAATCCTGTTTTTATATTTCAATATCTGGTTTTGTTTAAAACAGAGACAGCTCTGGCAAAACAAGTCAAGACTACTTATGAATGTCCCTGGAAATCTGTAAGCCCCCTGGGCTCAACAGGGGTCTGCCCCCCTGGGCAGCCCATGTGTGTTGGGGACCACCCATCCTTCTCAACTCAGCGACCACTTGCTCAGTGCTCTGGAAGGCAGAAAATTGACCCATTTTGGTCAAGTGAGATGACTATGTTCTTTTGTTATGTATTATGGAAAAGTACTTTGTGATCCTTCAAATCCATAAACACTAAAGACTAAAACATATAAATATTAGGAGAGAGCATAGCCATAGGGCAAAAATCATAATCCACTCACATAATTAATTTCTGGGGAAAATGAATTGGAAAGTTCATCTTTCCAAGAGTTGGTCTCTTAAGGCGGCTCAATCAGTTAAACATTACATCAAGTTTGAAATAAGCACCTGGTGTTTTTTTTTCTGTACTTTTAAGAGCAGTGAAGCTGGGTGCCAGTGGCTCATGCCTATAATCCTCACTACTCAGGAGGCTGAGATCTGAGGATTGCAGTTCAAAGCCAGCCCGGGCAGAAAAGTCTGTGAGTCTCTTATCTCCAATAAACTACAAAAAAAAAAAAAAAAGGCCGGAAGTGAATCAGTGGCTCAAGTGGTAGAGTGCTAGCCTTGAGCAAAAAAGAATGAAAGTGTTAGTCCCTGAGTTCAAGCCCCAATATATATATAGAGAGAAGAGAGAGATAGAGAGAAGAGAGAGATCAACCTTTGGACCAAACAGACTTGGCCATTATCAAAAACTTACATGTGCTAGAAGCTGGGCACTGATAGCTCATGCCTGTAATCCTAACTACTCAGGAGGCTGAGATCTGAGGATCATGGTTCACTGCCAGCCTGGGCAGGAAAGTCTTTTGAGACTCATCTCCAGTTAATCACCAGAAAACTGGAAGTGGCACTATTGCTCAAACTGGTAGAACGCTAGCCTTGAGCAAAAAAACTCAGGGACAGCTCCAAGGTGTTGAGTTCAAGGCCTGAGACTGACCAAAAAGAATTACTTGTGCTAGGAATAAGCTCCCCAATAGTTTCCTGTTCTCAACTGGGTAAAGGCAGAGTAAATGTTCCTCTTTTTACTAAGGAAAATATGTCCATGTGTGTTCGTGTTCAATGCCAGAAATACTTGGCAGTCTTTGTTCTTTGGCTGATATCAAATTAAGAGTCTACATATTTATTTGAAGTTAAGATCTTTGGAATGTAAGCCTGAATGTATTTCTGTGTGAGTGTGTGTGTGTATGTGTGTGTCTGTGTGTCTGCGTGTGTCTGTGTGTGTGCATGATAGTAGAGCTTGAACTCAGGACCACAGAACTTTTCTCTCAATGCTGGTGATCTATCATTTAAGGTACAAGTCTAGTCCTGGATTTTTGTCGGTTAATTGGAGATAAGAGTCTCCCAGACTTCCCTGCCCAGGCTGGCTTCAAACTATGATCTCAGCCTCCTAAGTAGTTAGGATAATAGGTGTGAACATCTGACTGTTTTTTATTTCTGCTAGAACATGGAACTATTTTTCCCTCCATATGAGGGCTGAACTCCAGACTATGCACTATGACATATGGGACAGTATATCCCAGGAGACTTTAAGAAGTCACCTCAAAATAATTACACATTGACTTTTAGATGTGCTTTTGTACTATAGCATGATTTTCCAAACTCACATGACTTTAAATGAAGTTAATCTACTTAAAAGTTTTAGTTATTCTGTATCTCCTTTTTTTAGAGTACAAATAACCAATGGAATATTGATTTTAATTCTATTATTTTTCTATCTTTTTAAGTATACAAGTTACAATGATTAAATTTTCATATTTAGAAATGAGAGCTAACAGTTAGTCTTATTGTAATAAAGGTTTACTTTGTATGTGTGTGGGCGGATGTGCTGGTACTGAGGCTTGAACTCAGGGCCCAGGAGCTATCTCTGAACATTTTTGCCCAAGGCTTATGCTGTGCCACTTGACCACAGCTCCACTTCTGGCTTTTTGGTGGTTCATTGGAGATAAAGGTCTCATGGCCTTTCCTGCCTGGGCTGGCTTTGAACCTCTATCCTTAGATCTCAGCCTCTTAAGTACCTAGGATTACAGGCAGGAGCCACAAGTGCCTGCCACTTGTTTCACTCTTCAGAATGTTTTTAGTGCCCTAGATGAGTCATAATAACATAATAACTCATAACAACATTCTCAATTATAAAGCATGAAGGAATTACACAGACCAAATTTCAAGGTTTTTTCCCCAAGCCCTAAGAACTTGGAATTTACATAGTCTTTCATATAAAAATAAGAGTAGGACAGCTGAGTATCAAAGCCCATGACTATAATCCTAGCTACTCAAGATGCTGAGATATGAGGATCATGGTTCAAAGCCAGTCTGGGCAAGAAAGCCCATGAGCCTCCTATCTCCAGTTAATCACCAAAAAGCTAGAAGAATGGTAGAGTTCTAGCCTTGAGCAAAGAAGTTCAGGGGTAGTACTGAGGCCCTGAGTTCAAGCCCCAAAATCTGCATTAAAAAAAAAAAGGAGGCAGAACCAGCCCATAACTGCCAGACAAGCACTTGACTGCACAGTATTTCCTAAGTCACACTGGGTGTGTTTACAGTGAATTTTGAAGACATATTAAATTATGTTTGGTTGAATTAAATCTGGGAGGAAGGAGGTCCTTTTTATAAAAAAAAAAAAAAAGCTGTTTTCACAATGTATAGCTCTGTAGAAACAGGGTGGACTGTACAAAAGGAACCCATGTCCTTGTTCCGACATGCTGATTGTCAGAAGTGGGAACTCAATTTTCTGTGTGTGTGTGTGTGTGTGTGTGTGTGTGTGTGTGTGTGTGTGTGTGTGTGTGTGTGTGTGTGTGTGTGTGTGTGTGTGTGTGTGTGTGTCTGTCTGTCTGTCTGTATGTCTGTCTGTCTGTCTGTCTGTCTGGGCCTGGACGCTGTCCCTGAGCTCTTTAGCTCAAGGCCAGCACTCTACCACTTGAGCCACAGCACCACTTTCAGTTTTCTGGTGGTTTATTGGAGATAAGAGTCTCACAGACTTTCCTGCCTAGGCCGGCTTAGAACCACAATCTTCAGATCTCAGCTTCTTGAGTAAGCTGGGATTACAGGCATGAACCACCAGCGCTCAGCTGGAACTTGATTTTCTAAAGCAAGTTCTCTTCCCTTCTCCTCCTCCCCCTCCTCCCTTCCCCTTTTCCTCCTTCTCCTCCTTCCTGTCCTCCCTCTTCCCCCCCCTCCCCCTCCCTCTTTCTCTCCCCTCTCCCTCCTCCCCAGCTAGGGAAGATCCTACGGGCCCCTTTCATGAAGTTTGTGGCCCATGCTGCCTCCTTCATCATCTTCCTGGGGCTCCTCGTGTTTAACGCCTCTGACAGGTTCGAGGGCATCGCCACACCACCCAATGTCACCGTCATCGATTTCCCCAGGCAGATCTTCAGAGTGAAAACCACCCAGTTTACATGGACCGAGATGCTCATCATGGTCTGGGTTCTGGGTAAGCCTTCTGTTTTAAGTACTCTTATTTCTACCAAGAAAAAAAAAAGTAACACTACATTCATGATTGCCATTTTCTCTCTTTTCTTTTCTTTTTTGGCAGTACTGAGGTTTGAACTCAGGGCCTTGTACTTACTAAGCAGGTGCTCTACTGCTTGAGCCATGCCTCCACATCTTTTTGCTCTGATTTTTTTGGTTGGTCATGAGGCTTGAACTCTGGGACTGAGTGCTGTCCCTGAGCTCTTTGGCTCAAGGTACTTTCAGCCACAAAGTCTCTTAGGGTTTTCTGATGGTTAATTGGAGATAATAGTCTCCCCTTTCCTGCCCAGACTGGCTTTGAATCATATCCTCAGATCTCAGCTCCTGAGTAGCTAGGATTACAGGTATGAGCCATCAGTGCCCAGCTTGCTCTGATTTTTTTTTTTTTTGTCAGTCATGAGGCCTGAACTCTGAACCTGGGATCTGTCCCTCAGCTCTTCAGCTTAGGGCTAGCGCTCTACCACTTGAGCCACAGCGCCACTTCTGGTTTTTTCTGCTTATGTGGTGTTGAGGAATCAAACCTAGGGCCTCATGCATGCAAGGCAAGTGCTCTACCACTGAGCCACCTTCCCAGCCTTCCCACATGTCCCAGCCTGGACCTCATTTATCCTGTTTCCCCCTTGTAGCTGAGATGACAGGCCCATGCACTGTCCCCAGCTTTTATTGATTTTCTTTTTTTGTCCCCACTGATCACAAACCTCTGGATCCCCCTGCCCTTTGCCTCATGTGTTGCTGGGATTACAAGCATGAGCTACTACTTCTGGCTGTCATTTTCTACTAAAAGTGTTATTTCTTATTTCTTACATAGTGAAAAAAATCACCAGTGTGAGAAAAGTTCGATAGCAAAATTATTGAACAACTTGGGAGCTACATAATGCTAAAAAATACTTTATACTAAGTAAAAATGTATTCACATGAGCCTGATGATAACATACCGTTTTTCAGTAAGCTAACTTCCATGATTGAACAAGGTATAAGGTTTTATCTATGATTCCCTGGGATGATCAATTCATTTATTTGAAATACCTGTAGGATTAACCAGTTGTCATAAACTGAAGACTCTTATATAAAAATTCTACATTTTTGAACATTGTGATATTTTTGTCTTCTTCTCCCCTGATGACATTGCTTTCAGTTACTCTGAAGTAGGGCTTTTTTTTTTTTCGGTCGGTCATGGGGCTTGGACTCTGGGCCTGGGCACTGTCCCTGAGCTCTTCAGCTCAAGGTAAGCGCTCTACCGCTTGAGCCACAACACCACTTCCGGTTTTCTAGTGTTTTATTGGAGATAAGAGTCTCATGGACTTTCCTGCCCAGGCTGACTTTGAACTGCGATCCTCAGATCTCAGCATCCTGTGTAGCTAGGATTACAGGCGTGAGCCACCAGCCCCTGGCTTGAAGTAGGGCTTTCTACTGGAAGATTTTTGTCTTTTTCAAATGATGTCTTTCACCATCAAAGCTTTGATGACTGGGAAACTGTTCTTGCCTAATTCTCTTAGGCTTTTCGTAGTGAAATGAAGTGATTTCTTCACTTTAAAGGATTATTTCTGTTCATGTCACTATGGTTTGATAATAAAACATTTTGTGTGTGTGTGTGTGTGTGTGTGTGTGTGTGTGTGCCAGTAGTAGGGCTTGAACTCAGAGCTTGAGTGTATTCTTCTTTAACTTTTAAACTCAGGGCTGGCACTCTACAACTTGAGTCACACCTCCACTTCGGGCCTTTTGCCGCTTAACTGGAAATAAGAGTCTTGAGGATTTTCCTTCCAGGCTGGCTTTGTAACTTAATCCTCAGACGGCAACCTCTTGAATAGCTAAGCTAAGATCATAAGTCTGAGCCACTGCCACCCATGCCTGGCAAAAACCATTTTTTTTAATTTTGTAATGATGCACGTTCTCCCCTATCCCTGAAAGACTTATAAAGAAAATCCTTGGGCTTAAGAACCTTCCTTAACTTCCCTTCTCTCCAGGGTCATCCATGTAGCCTAGTGGTTCTGTATTTCTTATGTGGGGAGAATGATTCTGAGTAGAGACCTCTTCCTTGTGATTCTGTTAGTGCCTGGCTAACAGTGCCAGGTCAGCTGGTGCTACATGGTTCCAGGTCCACTGTTTTCTGTATAAGATATGGCCAATGGAGACAAAATAACAGCTTCTCACCAGGCACTGTGGCTCATGCCTATAATCCTAGCTACACCAGAGGCTGAGATATGAAGATCCAGATTTGAAGCCACTCCAGGAAGAAAAGTCCATGAGACTCTTTTCTCCATGTAACCAACAAAATGCCAGAAGTGGAGGTGTGGCTCAAGTAATAGAGGGCCAGTCCTGAACACTAAACCTAAACAAGAGCTGACGACTTTGGGTTCAACTCCCAGCATCAGCATAGTAATAAGTAAATAAGCAAATAAAATAACGGCTAAGCTCTCATGGCTAAACCCGTACCCCCTGTATGTGCTGGGACAGGAATGATGTGGTCTGAGTGCAAGGAGCTGTGGCTAGAAGGCCCAAGGGAATACATCCTGCAGCTGTGGAATGTTCTAGACTTTGGGATGCTGTCTATCTTCATTGCCGCATTCACTGCCAGATTCCTCGCTTTCCTTCAGGCCACGAAAGCTCAGCAGTATGTGGACAGTTACATCCAGGAGAGTGATCTCAGTGAGGTCACGCTCCCACCAGAAATTCAGTATTTCACCTATGGTAAGTCGCTTGCCGTGGGGGCCTCTGATATTTCCAGGAGGGTGTTTGGGAAGGACATACCAATGAAGAACACATGAGTCCCCTGTACCCAGCTAGGGTATGTGCTATGACCCCCACAAGATAATTGAATTGCTCCTCATATTGAAACCTATATATACTATTCTCTTTTTTTAATGTTGTATTGTTATTATAAAGGTGACAGTTACATGAGTCAGGTCATGAATACATTTCTTTTTAGACAGTGTCACCCCCTCCTTTTCTTGCTCTCTCCCAGTTTTTCCCTTCCATTCCCTCCCATAAACTGTATAATTCATTTTCCACACCGTATCTAGTGAGCACCACTGCTGCATTTGTTCACCCTCTGTCCCTCCATTTCTGTGCTCTCCCCTTACCCTCCCAAAGACAGAAAAACAAACAAGACAGAAAAGGAAAAAAGAAGGGGCTGGGAAGGTGGCTCAATGGTAGAGCGCTTGCCTTGCATGCATGAGGCCCTGTGTTCGAGTCCTCAGCACCACATAAGCAGAAAGAAAAAAAGCCGGAAGTGGCGCTGTGGCTCAAGTGGTAGAGTGCTAGCTTTGAGCTGAAGAGCTGAAGGACAGCGCCCAGGTCCAGAGCTCAAGCCCATGACCGGACCGCCCCCCCCAAGAAAAAAAGAAAGAAAGAAAAGAAAAGGAAAAAGAAATGGCAACAAAGAAAAAAAAAATCTCTTGTTTCCAATTCCTGGAATTGATGTCGATAAATATTATTTTGTGTGGTCAGATGCTCATAGACATGGCACCTTCGTGATTTTATACTCCATTTTCAAAATTCCTTTTGCTCTCTCTTCTAGCCAGAGATAAATGGCTCCCCTCTGACCCCCAGATCATTTCTGAAGGTCTGTACGCCATCGCCGTTGTCCTCAGCTTCTCCCGGATTGCCTACATCCTTCCTGCCAATGAGAGCTTTGGCCCCTTGCAGATCTCCCTGGGAAGAACTGTAAAAGACATCTTCAAGTTCATGGTTCTCTTTATTATGGTGTTCCTGGCCTTTATGATCGGCATGTTCATACTTTATTCTTACTACCTTGGAGCCAAAGTAAATCCTGCTTTTACCACGTAAGTAAAACATCCTGTTTGGGGGTTGGTTGTTGTTTGTTTTTAACTAATACAATGTACTTTATTTTTTAAAAAATCCTTTATTTCTATTATAATGATGATGTACAAAGGGTCACAGTTACATATGTCAGGTAAAGAGTATATTTCTTTTTGGACAACGTCACCCTTTCCTTCGCTCTCTCCCAGTTTTCCCCCTCCCCACCCCCACCTACAAGTTCTATGGTTCATTTTCAACATAGTGTCCAGTGGTAAAACATCTTATTTGAGAGGTACAATGAAGACAAATTCTAGCAGGGCTAGAAAAAAAAAACAAAGGAAAATTTTCAACTATTTTTATAAAGATTTGGTTAGTTGGTAGGTTAGTTGGTTGGTGCCAGCACTGGGGCTTGAACTCAGAGCCTTGCACTCTGGCATGGATTTTTTGGCTCAAGGCTGACTCTCTACCACCTGAATCACACCTCCACTTTTTAAATATGTTTATAAGAGCAGATATCCATAAAGAAAGTGAGTACCTGCATGTGATTGGATGGCTTCACAGACCTATCTCTTTGAACTTCCTGATATTTGACCATAGAATTAATTAGGATTGGAGAAAGATCTCAAAGTCTTTTAAGAGTATGGGATAACAAATTTTGATTACTGGATGTCTTGTCCATTATATATGACATAGTGTTTACTCTCACTAAAATGAACACTATTCGTTCAAAAACAGGGCATGATCCTCAAGCCAGTGATTCAGGCCTGTAACCCTAGCTACTCAGAAAGCTAAAATCTGAAGATTATGGTTCAAAGCCAACCCGGGCGGGAAACTCTCTGAGAGTACCAAAAAAGTGGAGCTGTGGCTCAAGTGGTTAGTAGAGCACTAGCCTGGAGCAAAAAGCTCAGAGTAAGCACCTGTACCCTAAGTTCAAGCCCAGGACCAGCATGGGGTGAAGTGGGCGGGGGGGGGGGGGGGAGAGGGCGAGGGGGAAGGAGGAGGGAGGGTGGGGAAAGAAACCTCAGCTTTTATTTTAACATGCTGGTCACTGACCAGTTCAGGGATTGAATAAGTGTGAAGGAGAGCTAAATGTTTACAGGCCACTGCCAAGATGTTACACTGCCCTCCCTGATGATAAAAGTGAGATCCATCACCTCCCGCAAGTCTTCCTTGATTAAAGCTTTCATAATCACCATCCCTCTGAAGTTCTTCAGCATGAAGACATCCAGATTGTCATGGATATGGCACCCCTGTTTATTTCTTTAGTCCTTGTGGTAGAAAGTACATGAATCCTCCCTGTTCGCCCAGAAATCAAACCATTAGAAACTACTTACATGTTCAGTAAGTTCCCTGGACAGAAATATCGTGGGCAATATATCCAGCCCTTGCAGATATCAAAATTATTCTAGGGCTTGGAAGGTGGATCAGTGGTAGAGCACTTGCCTTGCATGCTCGAGGCCCTGGGTTCGATTCCTCAGCACCACATAAGCAAAAAAGAAAAAAGCCGGAAGTGGTGCTGTGGCTCAAATGGTAGAGTGCTAGCCTTGAGCTGAAAAGCTGAGGGACAGCGCCCAGGCCCAGAGTTCAGGCCCCACGACCGGACCCCCCCAAAAAAAAAGGAAAGAAAGAAAGAAAGAAGAAAAGGAAGAAAGAAATTATTCTAAAGCTAATTTGAAAATAGTTCATACATGGCTAGGTCTTACAGGTGGGGGAGATCTGAAACTCACTTTATTGGAATGAAGGAAAATAATCTATTTTGACTCATGGGGGAGATGGGGCGCCAACACTGAGCACCACGTCTGCCCTCTTCCTCCTCCTAACTCAATGGTAACTCATTTTCTGCATTTACTTCTTCTGCACTTTGTGTGTGTGTGTGAGTGTGTGTGTGTGTGTGTGTGTGTGTGTGTGTGTGTGTGTGTGTGTGTGTGTGTCAGTCCTGGGGCTTGAACTCAGGCCTGGGCACTGTCCCTGAACTTTTGTGCTCAAGGCTAGTCCTCTGCCATTTGAGCCACAGCTCCACTACCAGGGTTTTTGTTGTGGCAGGGGGAAGGATGGGGGAGTAGTTAACTGAAGATAAGGTTTTCATAAGTTTTTCTGCCCCAGGCTGGCTTTGAACCACAATCCTTAGATTTCAGCCTCCTGAGTAACTAGGATTATAGGTGTGAGCCATCAGCATCGCACACTTCTACACTTTTTGGGGGGAGTGTCCATGGGGTAGCGACATGAGGGCAGTGGAAAGAAAAAGGACTGAAAAGTCAGGCAAGCCAGGGTTTTAATGCATTCTCTGCTATTTTTCTAGCTGTGCTTTTTGCTTCAGTTACTGAGCATTTCTCGGTGTCATTTTCCTCATTTTAAAAATAAGCACCACAGGTTTAAATGAGGCCATTGTGAGGATTATGTAAGGGGAGGTATACACAGATCTTGCCCACAGTAGGAGCTCAGAACTTCCAGAGTCCTTTCCATTTTTACTGCTCCCCCTCCTCCCTGCACATCCACTCTACACAGACACAAAGAGATCAAGGCCAGGAAATTTACAGATGAGCAAGAGGAAGAGGCAGGAGAATGTTGTGAGGTGGTTAAATAAATGCAGAGGTAAGAGGGAAAAAGCTGCTATCAACATCCTCTAACATCACACATCAAATGTGTCAGAATAGAGAGTCAACCTATAGGAATAGGAATTCTTCTAGTCAACTCTTTTTCCCTGAGTCTAGCAGAAATTCTAGACCATAATAGATGTGTTGTTGGTACTGGCTGAGTAAGCCAGGCACCAGTGGCTCATGCCTGTAATCTTAGCTACTCAGAGACTCACATCTGAAGATCATGGGTAGAAGCCAGCCCAGGCAGAAAAATCTACGAAATTCTTATCTCCAATGAAGCAGCAAAAAGCCAAAAATGAAGTTGTGTCTCAGGTGGTAGAGTGCTAGCCTTGAGCCAAATGTTCAGAGACAGCACCCAGGCTCTGAATTCAAGCCCCAGGACTGGCACCAAAAAAAAAGAAAATTGAGTGAATGAATAAATGAATTAATATTTAATTTAATTTATTATCTGTAATGTTATTTAGAGTTTGTTGTTTAAAAAAAAGTTTTCAAAACAGTTTCCAGGGGTTGGTGAGGTATAGTTCAGATGGTAGAGCACTAGCCAGTGAACAAAAGCATCAAGTACCAAGTTCAAGTCCCGGTCTCAGATAAAAGTAAATAAATAAAATTTAAGAATAATTTCCATAAATTATTTTCTGGGGGAAAAGTTATTTTGTTCACTCTTCTTTGTGATGGAATGTCACCTCTAGGTCTTTTGGAAGATTATTTGCTGTGTTTGGAGATCAGTGATTACAACCTGGTAAAATAGCAAAATCAACCAAATACATTTGGTTACCACTAGTCATTTAACAGCAAAAGGAGTGGGTTATTGTATTGAGGACCTATATAATAACCTTAATGATGGAAAAAGTAAGAGATAGACTATATAAATTAAGGGAAAATAACCAGAATATCTCATTTCTGTTGCATCCATTTTTTTTCTGGTGAAGTATTTGTTTCTAGAGAGATAACATAGTCTATGTTCAGTATTCCTGGGTTCCACATTTTCATATTCAACCAATACTGTGTGTGTGTGCATGAACATGCTGTACTGGGGCTTGAACTCAGGGCCTGGGCAATGTTCCTTAACTTTTTCACTCAAGGATGGTGATCTACCACTTGAGACACAGAACAGTTTCTGGCTTTTCTGAGTAGTTCATTGGAGATAAGAGTTTCACAGACTTACCTGCCTAAGATGGTTTTGAACCACAATCCTCAGTCTCAGCCTCTTGAGTAGATAGGATTCCAGGTGTGAAGCTGGCAGCAACTTTTATACATAAGGAAGAATATGCATATTTGTTGCCCCCTTCCTTATTCAAATGATGTAACAGTTCACCCTTGCTGCATTTCATGTTCACCTAATATCTCTGATACCATTTTATATTAGACAATGGTTGGATAGCATCTTGCTATCTGAATATACCAGAATTGTTTAGTCTGCTCCCTGCATGTTGACATTGTTTATATTCTAACAAATTACTTCTTTACAAATGATGTCACAGAGACCATACTTCATAGAGACTTTGTGAAGTGTGTATATCATTTTAATTCTTGCAATGTTTGACTTCAGAAACCCTGATTTAAATTTCTGAACCACCTACAAAATCAAATCCCAAACGTTCATATCACAAGTAGTATGATATGACTTTGACTCTGCCCTGCTAAGTGAGTGAACTAGTACTTGATGATAACTTCAGAAAGTCTAGTTATCAACACCAGTTTCTGAAAACCTAAGCCCGTTATTTCTATTAATATCATAACAGGCCCAGTAGCTCACATTCTCACATCTGTAATCCTTGCTACTACTCAGAAGGCAGAAATCTGAAGGATAATTGTTTGAAGCCAGCCCAAATAGAAATGTCTGAGAGATTCCATCTCTCAAACAGGGCTGGAGGTGTGATTCAAGTGGTAGAGCACCAACTGAGCAAAAGCAAAGCCAGAGTTCAAACCCTAGTATCTTCAAATATATATCATATTATGTTATTAATTCTGTTATGATATATCTTAGAATTTTTACTAGAAGTAATTGTTAATTTGTTATGAATATATTTTATTGGTGCTTTACATCAGTATAGGATCAAACCGGAAATTGTTTTTACTTTTGGCTTTTTAGTTGCTGAAAAACCATTAAATTACTGTATGTCTTCTGTTTTTTTCAACAGTGTAGAAGAAAGTTTCAAGACTTTATTTTGGTCCATCTTTGGGTTGTCAGAAGTGACTTCTGTTGTTCTTAAATATGATCACAAATTCATAGAGAATATTGGATATGTTCTTTATGGAATATACAATGTAACTATGGTAGTCGTTTTGCTCAACATGCTCATTGCTATGATTAACAGCTCATATCAAGAAATTGAGGTAAGTGTGTTTGCCCCTCATGGCATCATTCCTCATCACCCAGTGCTGATGGCAGATGACAGCAGACTCCCCTGATCCAGCCTCAGCTTCTGTAACAAGTGGCAGATATCCAAGCAGAGAGGCTTCCCCTGTCCTTCTACCTGGATAGGTAGTCATACTCCTAGTTCTTTCTGGAGCAGAGCAGGGAGCCCATGACTTTACTGTCACTCTGGCAATATCACAGGCAGAAGTTTCATGATTACTGGTTAGAAATATTGCCCATGGGGAAATTGTTGCTTCCTAGGTTAGAAAGCTAGCCATTATTCCTGGTATAAAAATTGCAGATGTCTGGCAAAAATGGTTGATATTCTCTCTCTCTCTCTCTCTCTCTCTCTCTCTCTCTCTCTCTCTCTCTCTCTCTCTCTCTCTCTCTCTCTCTCTCTCTCTCTCTCTCTCTCTCTCTCTCTCTGTCTTTGGGGGGAAGGCTACTGGTACTGGTTTGAACTCAGGACCTGGGAACTGTTCTTTGCTTTGTGTCTAGCACTCTACCACCTGAGCCACAGCTCACACTTCTGGCTTTTTGCTGGTTAATGAGACATAAGATTCTCATGGACTTTCCTCCCAGGCTGGCTTTGAACCTTTTTTGTGTGTGTGTGAAAATACTGTACAGAGGGGTTACAATTACATGGGCAAGATAATGAGTGCATTTCTTATCAAGCATTGTAGCCTCCTCCTTTGGTTCCCATTCCCATCCCTTCCCATCCTCTCCCCCCACCCCCCACCCAATCCTCCTCCACCTCCCCCCCTACCCGCCCCCCCCTGCACCAAAATCAAATACAGTGAAAGCAGGGGTTTTACCGTGGGGGAGGGACATACAAAGCAGCAAAGAAATAATCTTATAACTGTGTTAGAAACAATCTCATGAAAGAAAAAGATTTGAATACATATCTTAGGGTTCATTTCCCTAACATCACCTTATCTAATCTTTTCTGCTTGACTCAGACATATACTAGATATTGCAAATAAGGTAAACCATGGGACCTGTGTTTCTTTGGGCTTGACTTACTTCACTTAATATAATTTTTTCCAAGTCTTTCCATTTCCTAACAAATGGGGCAATGTCATTCTTTCTGATGGAGGCATAGAATTCCATTGTGTATATATACCACATTTTCTTGATCCATTCATCTACTGAGGGGCATCTGGGTTGGTTCCATATAGCCACAGTAAATAATGCTGCAATAAACATAGTCATGCTGGTAGCTTTAGTGTGGTCTTGTTTGTAAACATTTGGGTAAATGCTCAAAAGTGGGATTGCTGGGTCATAGGGGAGATCTGTGTGGAGTCTTTTTTTTGGGGGGGGGGTCCCGTCATGGGGCCTGAACTCTGGGCCTGGGCGCTGTCCCTCAGCTCTTCAGCTCAAGGCTAGCACTCTACCACTTGAGCCACAGCGCCACTTCCAGCTTTTTTCTTTTTGCTTATGTGGTGCTGAGGAATCGAACCCAGGGTCTCAGGCATGCAAGGCAAGCGCTCTACCACTGAGCCACCTTCCCAGCTCCTATGTAGAGTCTTTTGAGGAACCTCCATACTACTTTCCAAGTTTACACTCTCACCAACAATGCAGTAAGGTTCTGTCCACATCCCCTCCAGCATCTGTTGTTTTTAGAGTTCTTGATTTTAGCCATTCTAACTGGGGTGAGGTGATATCTCAATGTTGTTTTGATTTGCATTTCTTTTATGGCTAGAGAGGTTGAGCATTTCTTCATGTGTCTATTGGCCATCCTTCTTTCCTCTTCAGAGAAGTTTCTCTTTAAGTCTTTAGCCCACTTATTTATTGGGCAGTTGTTTCTTTGAAGATTTGTTGTTGGGGGATTTAATTTTTTTAAATTCCAGGTATATTTTAGGTATGAGATCCTTGTCTGTTATATGGCTAGTGAAGATCTTCTCCCAATCTGTGGGCTTTCTATTGATCTTGCTAGCTATGTGCTTTGCCATGCAGAAGCTCTGCAATTTCATGCAATCCCATTTGTCCAACCTTTCTTTAATTTGTTGTGTTTCTGGGTCTCTATTAATAAAATTTTGGCCTGTGCCAAGGAGACCTAGGGTTTCTCCTATTCCATCCTGTAATGTTTTCAGAGTGTCTGCTTTGACTCCAAGGTCTTTGATCCATTTGGAGTTGATTCTGGTGCAAGGTGATATATAAGGATCTAGCTTTAGTTTTCTACAAGTAGTTAACCAATTTTGCCTGCACAATTTACTGAAGAGGCTGTCTTTCTTCCATTCTATATTTTTAGCTCCCTTATCGAAGATTAGGTGGCTATAGGTCTGTAGGTTCATTTCTGGGTTTTCAATTCTATTCCATTGGTCCTGAGGTCTGTTCTTGTGCCAGTACCAAGCTATTTTGATTACTATGGCTTTATAGTAGAGTTTGAAATGTGGTATTGATATTCTTTCAGCAGTGTTCTTTCTGTTGAGGATCATTTTTGCTATTCGGGGTCTTTTATTGTTCCATATGAATTTTTGGATTGCTTTTTCTATTTCCTTGAAGAATGAGGTTGGAATTTTGATAGGTATCGCATTGAATTTGTAGATAGCCTTGGGAAGTATTGCCATTTTCATGATGTTGATCTTTCCAATCCAGGAGCATGGGAGTTTTTGCCACTTTCTAAGTTCTGTTTTGATTTCTTTTTTCAAGTTTTTAAAGTTTTCATCATAGAGGTCCTTCACTTCTTTGGTTAAATTAATTCCTAGGTATTTCATTTTTTGTGGGGCTATTACAAATGGAGTTGCTTTCCCAATTTCAGCCACACTTTTCTCATTATTGACATACAGAAATTGCTTTGAACCTTTATCCTCAAATCTCAGCCTCCTGAGTGCTGGGATTACAGGGGTGAACCATGAGTTTGGTTGATGCCTTCCATCCAATCAGAATCCTCAGTATTTTAGAATTTGACTTTAGTAATGTGGCTTGGTTTAAGCCACATTCTTTATTGCTGTGTGTATTTCCTTATGTCCTTTACCCAGTTGAGGGTTTAGTACATTCTTAGTGCTCTACTAGTTCATTAACTCTGCTAAATCTCAGTGTGTGTGTGTGTGTGTGTGTGTGTGTGTGTGTGTGTGAGAGAGAGAGAGAGAGAGAGAGAGAGAGAGAGAGAGAGAGAGTTACAGCCTCATGATACATCATCCTCCAAGCAGAATCTATGTTCTGTAACAATGGAAACTCTAGTATTGATACTCCCTCTCCCTTTCCCCACTCCTTCTCTCTTTTCCTCTCCCTCTCTCCTTCTCTCCTCCCCCTGCACTTCCTCAGTCAGTTGGGATAATTAAGCCCAGCACTGTGGGTGTGGCTAAGGACAGATGAGAATGCAAAGATGGCTCGATCCCACTGGAGAACTCATGTGACATATGAGGACAAGTGGCAGAAACATAAACTCCAAAGCAGTTAACCTAAATGCTACCCTTTCCTTTGTGCTCAGAGTATAACCTGCCATGTCTTCTCCCCAGCTTGAATGTGTCTTGGGACAGAGGGGTATACAGTAGAGAACTCACATGAAGCCTGGAGAGTTGGAGAGGGAAAAGATGGAGGCAGGAATTAATCATTATTTTTGTGCCAGTACAGGAGCTTGAACTCAGGGCTGCAAACACTCCCTTGACTTTTACACTCAAAGCTGGTGCCTTGAGCCACAGCTCCATTTCTGGTATTTTGGAGATTAATTGGAGATAAGAGTCTCATGGACTTTGCTGTCTTTGAATGGAGATCCTCAGATCTCAGCCTCTGAGGAGCTAGGATTACAGGCCTGAGCTACCAGCACTTGGCTAGGAATTAGTATTTTGGTATTTATTTGACCCCGGATTTTTCTTGTCTTTTTACTTGGTCTTTGGGTAGTGAGTAGGAAATTCTGGGTAGATTTTAGTGGATATCATTACAGGGGTATGGTGGAGAAAAAAACTGCATGTGCATCATAGAAGTGACCTCAGGAGCCAGGCACTGGTAGCACAAGCCTGTAATCCTTGCTACTCATGAGGCTAAGATCTGAGGACTGCAGTTTGAAGCCTGCCAGGACAAGAAAGACTGAGATTCTTATTTCCAATTAACCAGCAAACAGCCAGAAGTAGAGCTGCAGCTCAAGTGGTAGAGTGTTAACCTCGGGCAAAAAAGCTAAGTGAGAGCACCCAGGTCCTGAATTCAAGCCAGAGAACTGGTACGTGTGCTCATGCACGTGCAGGTGTGTGCATGCACACACACACACACAAAATAAAAGAAGTGATAGCATGTTATATTGGCATATAGGCAGCATATGCAGTTCAATGTGCATACATTACTTATGTAAAAATTAACTTAAAAGAAAAAACTAACTTTAAATCAGTTCTTAGGTTTTAAAACCAGATGTCCTAGTAATCAACCTAAGTTCTTACAATGAATCCTTTATCTTTTTTGTAATTCAGGATGACAGTGACGTAGAATGGAAGTTTGCTCGTTCAAAGCTCTGGTTATCCTATTTTGACGATGGAAAAACCTTACCTCCACCCTTCAGTCTGGTCCCTAGTCCCAAATCTTTTGTGTATTTCATCATGAGGATCATGAACTTTTCCAAATGCAGAAGGAGAAGGCTACAGAAGGATCTGGAAATGGGAATGGGTAACTCAAAGTCAAGGGTAGGCATTGAAAACTCACCAAGACTTTAACATATGACTTGCTTTGTTTCTTCCTCCTTGTCTTTTAATGTTTGTTTATAATTTCCAAGGGTGAACTTAGAAGAAGTTAACAATTAACTGTCCAATCCATGAGCGCATAGACTAATACTTAATACTTCTATCAAAAAGTCACTTAGTCTATGCCCTGCTTTTGGTCAGAAATTCCTGTAAACTGCTAGATCAAAAGCAAACAGAAAGTGTCCATAACTTGTTTAACAGAAAAGTTATTCTGGGAAACACTGTGTTTTTGTGTGTTCTGTGCTTCTCAGCTGTTATTCTGAAGTGGAATATTTTGAACTCTTTCCCTTGGTATATGTATGGTTTTGCCACACCAAGGTCTTTTCTTTTCTTTTTTGTAGGGACCTTTTCCTGGGTTTATCTTTCTTCCTTTACTATCATAAAATAGATACAGGCCTCACATCCTCACAGGGCTGTAAATACCCATTTTATAAATATTCCTGTATGGTTTATCCTAGGGCTATACCGATTGAGTCAGGTATTAATTTTAACAAAGAAGGTAAGTTTCCTGTCGCACTTCACTAGCATGAGCTTAGTTTACATAAATAGAATTAGTTAACAGAATCCAGGTTCCAGTGGCTCCCACCCCTAATCTCAGAAGGCTGAGATCTAAGGTTGGAGGTTTGATGCTAGCCCTGGTAGAAAAGTCAATGAGACTCTTATCTCCAATGAAATAGCAAAAAGTAAGAAATGGAGATGTGGCTCAAGTGGTAGAGCACCAGACTTAGATCAGAAAATCTAAGGGAGAGTGCAGTGTGCTGAGTTCAAGCTCCAGTAAGGCGTGCGCGCGTGCGTGCGCGCGCGCACACACACACACACACACACACACACACACACACACAAAATGACATTTTACATAGAGCTGTTTAAATCTCTTTGGGCCTCTTTTTTTCCCTTTATTTCTCCCTCCCTTCTTTTTTCTCACTTTCTTAATAGATGATATATAGGCAGATAGATAGACAGACAGACAGACAGATATATAGATAGATAGATAGATAGATAGATAGATAGATAGATAGATAGATAGATAGATAGATAGATAGATATTGTCTATCCATATCTTTTTTCTCTTTTTTCTTTCCCCTTCTCTTCTTTCACTTGCCTCTCTTTCTCTCTGCCTGTCTGTCGGTCTATCCTGATCTCTTCTGTCTTTCCTTTCATTCCTTCTTTTCTTTGTCATGATCTTCCTAAGTTGCCAAGGCTGGTCTCCAATTTATGGTTTTCCAACCTTAGCCTCTCCAGTCTCTGACTTTCTAGGCCTGTGCCACTACACCTGGCTAAACTTCTTTAATCTTATTCATAGTCATATAGACCATCTCCAATGTCAAATTTAGTTTAAAAAAAAAATGTTGAAGCTGGGCGCTGGTGGCTCACACCTAGCTACTCAGTGGGCTGAGAGACCTGAGAATCGAGGTTCAAAGCCAGCCCGGACAGGAAAGTCCTTGAGACTCTTTTTTTTTTATTTCTTACAAAATTTTTTTTTAATTTAAAATTTTATTTTATTTTATTTGAGAACATACTGTACAGAGGGGTTACATTTCCAATAAACCACTAGAAAAGCGCAAGTGGCGCTATGGCTCAAGTAGTAGAGCTCTAGCCTTGAGCTGAAGAACTGCGGGACAGCGCCCAGGCCCAGAGTTCAAGCCCCACAACCGACACACACACACAAAAAAATGTTGGAGGATTTCTGGTTTCCTGGCTTCTTGTTGTTTGGAGGGAGAATGGGCCTTAGACATTTCCCACTAACCTGTACATGTATTTCAATCAGCCATCAGGTCCTGACCTCTAGTGGCCAATAGGAAAATTTCACTCTCAGCTAAGGGTTTTCTCCAATCATACTAAAGGAATTCCTTCCTATCAGAGCCTCTTGATTCCTCTCCAATATCCCACACCTTCCTGCATCGACTTGGCCGGGATTGGGGGGTTGGGGGAGTGAACATATCTTTTTGAACAAGAAGTCCTGCTTTTGAACCACACCTTGTAGATGGCTTCTTGTCCACGAAGAAGAGGTCCTGTGCATACCCATGAATAACAGACAGCGCCTTTGTGTTTCTCATGCTCAGTGCTCACACTCTAAGTCTTAAGAAGAGAAAAAGAGAAAAGAAAATGAAACATTCTCTAGCCTAATTTTCTCCAAAGTTGTGGTCCTGGCTCCATATAAGGTCAGATGTGCCAAGTGGCAATGGCTCACACTTGTAATCCTTACTACTCAAGAGGCTAAGATCCGAGGATAGTGGTTCAAAGCCATCCCTAGCAGGAAAGTCTATGCATCTCTAATTAAACACCAAAAAGCTGGAAATGGAGGTGTGGCTCAAGTAGTAGAGTACCAGCCTTGAGCAGATAAAGCTAAGTAGGAGCATGAAACCCTGAGTTCAAGCCTCAGTGCCAGCCAGCATGCACAAGCACATGTGCATGAGCGCATGTGCACGCATACACACACACACACACACACACACACACACACACACATACACACACACGTCCTGTATACTGTAGGCTTTGCAAAGATGTGATATTTGTATAGTGTTTTTTTGCAAATCTTGGGGCTTGAACTCAGGGACTGGGTGCTGTCCCTGAGCTTCTTTTTGCTCAAGGCTAGCACTCTACCACTTGAGCCACAGCACCACTTCCATCCTTTTCTGTTTATGTGGTACTGAGGAATCAAACCCAGGGCTTCATGTGTGCTACACAAGCACTCTATCACTAAGCCAAATTCCTAGCCCTGGATTGATATTTTAGGACTGTAAAATACCAGCTAGCACCATCCTAACTCAGAGTGAATTTTTGCTAAGTCTAGGACAAAAACTCAGGCTCAAGAACAGATTAAACCACTTCAGGGAAACTTGTACTTTTAGATGCCATGAGGATATTTTGATGAATTTATCAGATTCACAGGAAAATTTGTCTTTAGTATTTTTCCACTTTTAAATATACATTATTAATGGACAGTTCTATGACAGTCCATCTTGCTAGCATTTTGACAAGTGTGACCATATTTTTCCCATTCAATTTCCCTTTGGAAAAACATTAAATCATTTGTAAAAACTTAGCTACCACACATGTTCCTCAGATTTGTTAACTTTAAAAAGGTTATCAAGGAAAATAGACTGTATTTCTAATTCCAAATAAATGTATTCTGATTTACTAGGTTAATTGTATTTTTTCCTAGTTAAACCTCTTCACTCAGTCTAACTCAAGAGTTTTTGAATCACACAGTTTCAACAGCATTCTCAACCAGCCAACACGCTATCAGGTAAGCATTCATTAGACAAATCTCTCTGAGAATCCGTGTGTGTGTGTGTGTGTGTGTGTGTGTGTGTGTGTGTGTGTGTGTGTGTGTGTGTGTGTGTGTGTGTGTGTGTGTGTGTGTGTGTGTGTAATGGGGTAGTCTTAAAATATACTAAAGGGATAGTACAGAACACAGAAAATAAGAAAATAGTATTCTTGTTCAGTCCTTTTTGAAAACGTTTTTTCATTGTAAAGATGATGTACAGAAGGATGAAGTACATTTCTTTTTGAACAGTCACCCCCCACTTCCCTCATTTTCTCCCAATTTTTCCCTCCTGAACACCCCCCCCTTCCTCAAGTTGTATAGTTCATTTTCAACATAGTGTCTAGTATCACTGCTGAATTAGTTCAGTCTTTGTCCCACCATTTCTGTGCTTTTCCTTCGTCCCCAAATCAGATAAACTTACATACAAGACAAAAGATACAGAAATCAAAAACAGAGACAAAGGGGAAAATGACAAAAGAAAAATAAACACAAAAAGTAAAATGAACAAAATAAAACCTCTCGTTTCACTTGGTGGAGTTCATTTTGATAAGCATCATGTCATATGATTATATGCACATGGCTACTGAGCCCTTGTGATCCTCTCCTAAGAATATGCTCCTTTGGTCTCACTGTGTGAATGTTTAGAGTCCTGTTAAGTTTATCATGTCCAAGTGTAATTTTTTTGCCTTTTACTATTAATTGGGTTTACTTGTAGATTTATAGGCCCATCCTAATGATAACAAATGAGGGAAATCTGTCCTTTATTGGGGTTTGGTTTGGTTTGGTTTTGATGAGGAAATTACCTTGGCAACATTGAAAGCAAAGTGTTCCTATAATTTTTCAAAGAACATTTGCATAAACCTTAAGCTGGAGAAAGAAGTGGGAGATACAATATGTTAAAATAATGCTCTCACAGTGTGGAGATCTGGCACAGCTCACAGGCTGTTTTTTAGGTGGTTCATTTTCCAAATGATTGTTAGGCTGGTGTAGACTGCAGTCAGTACTGCTTCAAGATAGCTTTTGCTGTTGGATGGGACATTTGAAGACTCTTCTACATCTCAAAAGGGGTTATAAAGCCGGTAGCTCACACCTGTAATCCTAGCTACTCAGAAAGGCTGAGATCTGAGGGTCATAGTTCGAAGCCAGCCCAGGCAGAAAAGTCCCCGTGAAACTCTTTATCTCCAACTAACCACTAAAAAAATGGAAGAGGCATTATGGCTTTAAGTGGTAGAGTGCTAGTTTTGAGCAAAAGAGCTCAGGAACAGCGCCCAGGCCCTGAGGTCAAGCCCCATGACCAACAACAACAAAAAAGCGGTCAAAAAGAGTTCATATGGGGCTGAGAATGTGGCTTAGTGGTAGAGTGCTTGCCTAGCATGCATGAAGCCCTGGGTTCGATTCCATAGTACCACATACACAGGAAAAGCCAGAGTAGTGCTGTGGCTCAAGTGGTAGAGCACTAGCCTTGAGCTGAAGAGCTTAGGAACAGCAACCAGGCCCTGAGTTCAAGCCCCAAGACTGGCAAAAAAAAAAAAGAGGTCATACTTCCTTGTGATCAGAACTTTAGATTCTGATGTATATAAGGTGAAATGAGGCCCTGATGATGTTAACTAATGATGACATTCATCTTCATACCATTTACCAGGAAATGGTGCAAAATTGATTGGCACACTGATTGTCACATCCTTACATTTGATGGATATATCAAGTAGAGAATAGAAATAAAGAATAGAAATGGAATATAGTCAGTATTTAATCCTGTATGTGAAATACTACTACCAATAATTGCATTTCAAACAAGTGCAAATGTACAGAATTGTCTGGTTAACATATTTGCATTTTAATTTTTAGCGATTATCAGTCCAATTTTGATGGAGCTTACACCAGTCTATACTCTTACAGTAAATGCATGGAAATGCCCATTTCCTGCTTAATTTACCAAAAATATGTTACCAACATGAGTATACAAATAGATAAATGAAAATGTTTTTATCTCCACATTTTTGTGTTGTGAACGAGTTTGATCTTTTTTGTTTTTTGTTTTGTCACTGTGGGGCTTGAACTCTGGGCCTGGGTACTGTCCCTGTGCTCTTCAACTCAAGACAAGAGCTCTACCGCTTGAGCCACAGCATCACTTCTGGTTTTCTAGTGGCTTATTGGAGATAAGAGCCTCACAGACTTTCCTGCCTGGGCTGGCTTTGAACCTCAATCCTCAGATCTCAGCTTCCTGGGTAGTTAGGATTACAGGCATGAGCCACTGGCACCCAGCCAATTTGATCTTCTTATGTGCAATATTCTTATGATTTAGCATATATTTGTTTTTCTTGATGGCTTTTATTAGCAATTAAGAGTTTTGTGTGTGTGTGTGTGTGTGTGTGTGTGTGTGTGTGTACATGCATTCATGCACATGCATGTGCTCTGATACTGGGGCTTGAACTTGGGGCTACTTCTTAGATTTTTTGCTCAATTCTGGTGTTCTACCACTTGAACCACACCTCCACTTTTGTTTTTTATGGTTAATTGGAGATAAGAATCTCATGGACTTTCTTGCCTGGGTTGGCTTGGAACTACAGTCCTCAGATCTCAGCCTCCTGAGTAGCTGGGATTATAGGAGTGAGCCACTAGCTTCCAGCAAGAATAAATTTCTTTGAGTGTAATTAGGACTTACATTGTAACGAGTGAAAACACTTCAAAACAAATGATTTTTGCAGGGTATGAAATGTAAGCAACATACCATCTAGCATTTTCAGGAAGTTTTTTAATGTATGAAGGACACAGGTTCAAATGAACAAATGATTGCTATTTGTAATTGAAGAATTAACCTAACTTCTATTTTTATGTGATATGTTTTTTATATGGTATGGGTACCCATTGATTGGGCAGTCTAAAAAAGCATTTATTCCTCATGCTTCTGGAAACTAAATGTCCAAGATCAAGGCCCCTGCAGATTCAGTGTCCAGTGGGAGCCTGATTTTGGTTCATAGTCTCTCTTCTTGCTACCTCAACTCATGTTAGAAAAGGGTCAAGAATATTTCCTGTGTGTGTGTGTGTGTGTGTGTGTGTGTGTGTGTGTGTATGTGTGTGTGTGTGTGTGTGTGTATGTGTGTGTGTGTGTGTGTGTGTGTGTGTGTGTGTGTGTGTGTGTGTGTGTGCTGAATTCAGGGCCTGGGCACTGTTCCTTAGTATTTTGCTCAAGGCTGGCACTCTACCACTTGAGAGCTACAGCTCTAACTTCTGGCTTTTTGGTGGTTAATTGGAGATTAGGGTTTCATGGACTTTCCTTCTGGGTCTGGCTTTAAACCACAATCTTCAGATCTCAGCCTCTTCAGTAGCTAGGATTTCAGGTGTGAGCCCCTGACACCTGGCTACTGGGGTCTTTTATAAGAGCACTCACCTGATTTGTCAGGACTCTAACTGATGACCTCATCACCATGAATAGCCTCACGGGGAGCGGGGCAGGGGTGTCAGGATCTTTGCATGAATTTGGCATTGACAAAACATTCAGTTTGTGACAATAGATATGAACTATAATTGTTGGATTGATACTGACTTTCACAAGTATGATCACAACAGGTAAGAATTAGCTTTCAAGCCAGGTACAGTGGTTCACATCTGTAATTCTAGCTACTCAGGAGGCTGAGATCTGAGGATCATGGTTCAAAGCCAGCCCAGTCAGGACAGTTCCTGAGACTCTTATCTCCAATTCATCACCAAGAAAGCCAGAAACAGAGCTGTGGCTCAAATGGTAGAGCACAAGTTCTAAGCAAACAGAGCTCAGAGACAAAACCCAGGCCCTGAGTTTAAGGCCCAGGAAAAGGCAGTCATAATGATAATAATAATAATAATAATATTGATAATAATAAGCTTTCAATCAATTCCAGATTTAAGTTGACTAAATAGATTTCACTTTCCTTTAAAGGTTACAATTTCTTTTGCTTGATTTTGGGGTGTACAGGATGTAACTTAATGCTTTGTGCTTGCTAGATAAGGGCTGTACCACTGAACTATAGCCCTGGCCAAAGCCTTCATACCCAGCTCTATTCATAGTTCTTGTCCGGGCCTTTCAGGACATGATGCATAATCTTAGATTAGAAGAATTAAAGATATAGCTGGACACTGGTGGCTCGGGCCTGGAATCCTAGCCACTCAGGAAGCTGAGAGCTGAGGATCACAGTTTGAAACCAGCCCAGACTTCAGATAGCCAAAGGGATTATCTGTGTCTCCAAGGATTGATCCGTTAAAGTTGAGTCAGTGTTTGGGAAAGAAAGAAGGCTAAGCACTGGTGGCTCATGCCTGGAGTCCTAGGAAATGGAGCTGTGGTTCAAGTGGTAGAGCACCAGACTTGAGGGAAAAAGCCAAGTAAAAGAGAGAATGATCAGCCTGATACCAAAAAGAAAAGAAAGTGAAGAAAAAGGAAGCAAACACACAAGCTGGAAATCTAGCTATGTAGTATAGATATGTTCACATACAAACAGATACAGTGACATACAAGTAAATGGTGTGGAAACCCAGAGCCCAGAAAAGCCCAGTAGATCTTTGATAGTCAATCAGGTAGAAGAAGTAAACTTATTCTCTGTTGTTCCAAAGAATAAAACTTGGCGTTTGCTGGGAAATGGATAGAACTGAGGGGAAAAGATTGTGTTAAGTGAAATAAGCCATGCCCAGAGAGATAAAGGACACGTTTTATTTCATAGGTAGAAGTTAGATTTGATTTATAAATAGATATGTAGACATACACAGGATCATGCATACATATACCCAACCATATTACTAAAATATAGTATACACAGAGGAGGATTTTAATCATGTAATTCCTTTAAACAACTGACCTATAGTCTAACAAAATGAATACCAGGAAGCTAGAACTTGAGCTATCAGTGGGGTGAGGCCAACAGGAGGAGGCAGATGAATAAAAAGAGAAGGTAGGTAGATGCGTTCATAATAGACGATGTGCATGTGTGAAAATGGAACAAGGAAAATTGAGGGGATGGGTGAGGTTGGAGAGATGGGGGAGATGATGGAAGGAATGACATTGATCAAGACACATTGTACTCAAACTGACGAGTTGACTTGAAATCCCTTTGTACAATTACTTAAAGATTTAAAAAAAGAAAGAAAGAAATGACAGTGAAGCAGATTACTTAGCACAAAGGGGTTGTTTTCGAACAGTTACAGTTATCCACCATGGATGAAGCCAGCTGTATGGGGGACAGTAACAGGACATTGATCCACAGGTGTTTCTATGGGAATGGTGTCGCAATACCTGTCACATGTCTCACGAGGAGAGGCATGAAAGGATGAAAAAAGGGTGCCTCCTCAGATCCCTTCCCTCCAGGAAAATGTACTCTATACTTTTTTAGTTCCGGATGTTTGTCCCAACCTATCTCATTAGTTTCATTTACACTTTTTCAACGGCTGAAATTCATAGCACCAAACCTACTCAGGACAAAGTTGTTTCTCTGTAAATTTAGTAAGACAATTAATGTAAAATAGCAGATAGAGTAGTTAACAATAATTCATTGGATTTGAATCAGGGAAACATAAACAAATGAAAAGTTTTGACACTTGGGGAAGGAAGGCTTTCAATTCCCTTCCTTCCTTCCTTCCTTCCTTCCTTCCTTCCTTCCTTCCTTCCTTCCTTCCTTCCTTCCTTCCTTCCTTCCTTCCTTCCTTCCTTCTTTCCTTCTTCCTTTCTGATGCTAGCCTGAAGCTATTGCTTAACTTTTTCTGCCCAAGGCTGGTGGCCCTCTACTTTGGACTTTTTGTGATAAATTGGAAATAAGAGTCTCAAGGACTTTCCTGACTTGGCTGACTTCAAGAGGTGAAGATCCTCAGATCTCACCCCCCTGAGTAACTAGAATTACCGGTGTGAGCCACTCGCTCCAAGTAGAACCACCCACATCCTACTTTTTCTCCCAGTCTTGATATGGAGTTGAACATAAATTTAGGTTTATTTGCAAAACAACTAACTAGGGTCTTTGCCTAGTTACGACTCAAGTTATGGGGGGGGTTCTAGATCCTGGACAGGGACCATCTATAGTCTATGCTATGAAGTCACAATTCCTTTCTTAAAGGATGATTCACAGGCCCATACAAAAAAATCTAGAGAATTCCTGAAGGTTTGTAGAATACAGAAAGTTATCAATAGACTATTGATGTCTTAGTTAGAAATTTGACCAAGAACAACAATAGATGAATCTGTTATTGGTCAATTTAAGTTTTTGGTACTGATTAATGAGAAAATCAGCTGGAGTTGAAGGTAAAATGTTAAATGGGGGCTGAGGCTGTGTACTAGTAACTCATGCCTGTAATCTTAGCTACTCAGGAGACTGTGACCTGAGAATCCTGGGTTAAAGCCAGCCCACACAGGAAAGTCAGTGAGGCTCTTATTGTTAGTTTACCACTGCAAAAGCTGCAAGTGGAGCTGTGACTCAAATGGTAGATTGCAAGCCTTCAGTGAAAAAACTCAGGGACAGCCCCAGGCCCTGAGTTTAAGCCTCAAGACTGGCATAAATGGATGAATGAATGAATGAAATGAAAAAGACAGGACTTGACACTTGATTCTGCTTTTCCAGCAGAGTTCCGAAAGATAACAGAGCTCTGTAAAGAATGCATTTTCTGGGCTGGGAAGGTGGCTCAGTGGTAGAGCACTTGCCTTGCATGCTTGAGGCCCTGGGTTCGATTCCTCAGCACCACATAAGCAAAAAGAAAAAAGCCAGAAGTGGCGCTGTAGCTCAAGTGGTAGAGAGCTACTAGCCTTGAGCTGAAGAGCTGAGGGACAGCGCCCAGGCCCAGAGTTCAGGCCCCACGACCTGACCCCCCCCCCAAAAAAAAGAATTCATTTTCTTAGAGTCTCCTTTAGCATAAAACTTTCATGGGATATATATTAAGTTCAAAGCACTAAATATTGAAAGAGAAACATTTAAGCCTAAAATCATAATCTTCCCTGCGTATTTAAAGATGAATATTCATTTCTATTTTCCCTTCAGTGAAAGAATTTACTATGAATGGATTTTTCTAGGAAACTTGAGCCCCCTATGACGTTTTAATAGATTTAATTTTCCTACTGTTACTAAGTGTAAAATTACACAGGCCATTTTAAAACATTCTTTTAGATAACAATATATTAATGCCTTAGATTGTATTGCACTTAATTGTGGGTGATAATATCTTCAACTTCAAATAACACTATCAACAGCTGACCTGTAATCCCAGCTACTCAGGAGGCTGAGATTTAAGGATCATGGTCAAGGCCAGCCTGGGCAGGAAAGTCCTTAAGACTCTTTATCTGCAAGTAATCAGCAAAAAAGTCAGAAGTGGAGGTGTGGCTCAGGTGGTAGAGCACTTGTGTTGAGTAAAAAATGCTAAGCAAGAGGATGAGGCCCTGAATTCAAGTCCCCAGTACTGGCACCAAAAATAAACAGATAAGTTTCTCATCAACATGTGGTATTACCAGTTTAAATATTTTGCCAGCTACAAAACAAGTTCCGAGGTTCTAATCTTTGTGTTTTTGTTTTCAAATAAAGGTTATTTTTATATATTTACCTGTTCTTGAGATGTATAAGAAAAGTTTCACATTTTATGAGATCTTCCACATGTGGAACTTTTCATTCAACTTTTCACTGTGCTTCTAAGATTCCTCCACACTGTCCCCTGTGACTCTGGTTCATTAATACGATTAATATGCACACGAAAACACCCTCTGCCTGTCCTGTGGTGTGTTTGTCTGTTCTGTGTATATTTGTTTAGACTGTTGCCAGGTTTTGCCATTTGGTTCAGGGTGGCTTGTGACTTGTTACATCTCTTGGGTCACTTGTACATTTTCTCCAGGATCCCCACAATGAGTGGACTTGCCACATGAAAGGCTGTGCCCATGCTCAACGTGAGAAGATAACGCCAGGTTGTTTGTGAAGTAGTGTATTTCTTTATACTTGTGTCAAAACAGTGAAGAAAGTCCCTGGATGGGGCTTCCATATTATGATTGAAGTATCTTTCCTAAACATGGCATTGTCAAATTGATTTATTGTTACCTTTATTAAATATAAAATTTTCTGCCAGGCACTGGTGGCTTAAAGCTTGTAATCCTAGATACTCAGGCGGCTGAGATCTGAGATTCAAAGCCAGCCTGGGCTGGCTCCAATTAACCACTTAAAAACTGGAAGTGGAGCTGTTGTGAGTACTAGCCTTGCACAAAGAAAGCTCAGGGACAGGACCCAGGCCCAGAGGTCAAGCCCCATAACCAACAAATAAAAATCCCTTGCTTTGGTCATAATTTATGTTTTCCCAACAGAAAAGTATGAGATTACATTATTTCATAAATTTGTAGATTATTCACATTTTATTTCTGTGAAATCCTTGTGTATCACTTGCCCATCTTAAAAATCTTGGTTGAGTTTTTTCCTTATTTAGTGAAAGCTCTATATTTGCATCCATTCTTTTTTTTTTTTGCTGGTCCTTGAGCTTGAACTATGGGCCTGAGTGCTATCCCTAAGCTCCTTTTTGCTCAAGGCTAGCACTGTACCACTTGAGCCACAGCACCACTCCAGCTTTTTTCTGTGATTAATTGGAGATAAGAGTCTCACAGACTTTCCTACACAGGCTGGCTTTGAACTATAGTCCTCAGATCTCAGCTTCCTGAGTAGCTAGGGTTACTGGCATGAGCCACCAGTGCCCAACACATCCATTCTTTATTAGCTGTAAGTATTGCCAGTATTATTTCCTGTAATGTGGCTTGCTTTTTTTACTTTCATTATGGAATGTTTATAAATGCAACTTCTAAGTTGATGAAATTGGTCAGTCTTTTCTATTGTAATTAGAATTTTTGCCCTTTTTAAACATCCATCTCTTCTATGAAGTAAATATGTTCTCCTTTACTTTCTCATAAAAAGATGTAAAAGCTATTTTTCATATTTAAAGTCTTCACATTTTGTATTTCTGGCATGAGGACTCAAATGTAGGCTTTTCCATATAAAGAAACAATTATTCTGTAAGAATGTTTATTTAAGCTGGGTGCTGGTAGCTAATGCCTGTAATCCTAGCTACTCAGGAGGCTGAGATCTGAGGATCACGGTTCAAAGCCAGCCCAGGCAGGAAAGTCAGTGAGACTCTTATCTCCAACAAACCACCAGACAACTGGAAGTGGCACTGTGGCTTAAGTGGTAGAGCGCTAGCCTTGAGCTGAAGAACTGAGGGACAGCGCCCAGGCTCAGAGTTCAAGCCCAACAGCCAACAAAAAGAAAAGAAAAGAAATGCTTATTTAGACTGGAAAAATAATCACTATATATTGTGAAGACTAGTCACTATATATTGTAAAGAAAGGAAAACCTAAAATATGTCAAGCTGTTTGATATGTAGAAAGCCTAAAGGGTAACATATATCATAATCATGTGTATATAAAACTCAAAGATACTTGAAGGACATAGACCAAAATAATAAGTGATTAGCTAGGTGCTGGTGGCTCACACCTGTAATCCCAGTTACTCAGGAGGCTGAGATCTAAGGATCCTAGTTCAAAGCCAGCCCAGGCAGGAAAGTCCATGAGACTCTTATCTCAAATAAACCACTCGGAAAAAGCCAGAAGTGGTGCTGTGGCTTAAGTGGTAGAGTGCTAGCCTTGAACACAAGGGCCTGGGGACAGCTCCTAGGCCCAGAGTTCAAGCCCTGGGACTGGACAAAAATTAATAAAATAAAAAATAAATAAATAAAGGCTTGTCTTCTCTGCACTAGCTGCTATACAGAACTGCTATACAGAACTTGTATCTTTGGATACAAGAACCAGGTTCTCATTGGCTCCTTGGTAACATAATCATTTGCTTTCATCCAATAGCAGATAATGAAAAGACTTATCAAGCGCTATGTTCTGAAAGCACAAGTTGACAAAGAAAATGATGAAGTTAATGAAGGTAAGAATCTCCAGTTGAGAAACATTTTTTTCATAATTAATCTAAGGAGCATGGAAAACATCACATTGAAACACACTTTTAAAAAATCCATGCCTAGGGCTGGGAAGGTGGCTCAGTGGTAGAGCACTTGCCTTGCATGCCTGAGGCCCTGGGTTCAAGTCCTCAGCACCACATAAGCAAAAAGAAAAAAGCCGGAAGTGGCGCTGTGGATTAAATGGTAGAGTGCTAGCCTTGAGCTGAAGAGTGGAGGGACAGCGCCCAGACCCAGAGTTCAGGCCCCACAACTGGACCCCCCCCCAAAAAAAAATCCATGCCTAGTGTCAGTGCTCATGTCTGTAATCCTAGCTACTCCGGAGGCTGAGATCTGAGCATTGTGGTTCAAAGCTAGCCCAGGCAGGAAAGTCTGTGAGACAATTTTTTTTGGGGGGAGTCCGGTCGTGGGCCTGAACTCTGGGCCTGGGCTCTGTCCCTCAGCTCTTCAGCTCAAGACTAGCACTCTACCACTTGAGCCACAGCACCACTTCTGGCTTTTTTTTCTGCTTATGTGGTGCTGAGGAATCAAACCCAGGGCTTCATGCATGCAAGGCAAGTGCTCTACAACTGAGCTACCTTCCCAGCCCCTGTGAGACTCTTATATCCAATAAATGATGCAAAAGAGCCAGAAGTAGAGCTGTGACTCATGTTGTAGAGTACTGGCTTTGAACAAAGAAAGCTCAGGAACTGAGTTCAAGTCCCAGCACTAGCACCAAAAAAAGTAAATTAAAAAAAAATCCATGCCAGGTTCCAGTGCTTACTGTAATCCTAGCTAGTCAGGAGGCTGAGATCTGAAGATCTCTGTTCAAAGCCAGCCTTGGCAGCACAGTCATGAGACTCCTGTATCTCCAGTTAACCACCAAAAAGCATGAAGTGGATTTGTGGCTCAATTGGTAGACTATCAGCCTTGAGCAAAAATCTTAGGCACAGTTCCCAGACCCTAAGTGTAAGCCCCAGGAACCAGCATGCATCCATGCATCCATGCAGTGCATCTACACACACACCTTTCTTACAAAAAGAGATTGGTAGTCACAATCCATTTTTAGTAAGGTCAGTAATGCTAACATCTTTCCAGCAATGGGGGGCAAAAGTACTTTTTATTAAACTATATAGAATCATGCATGTCTTAAGAAAAAACTCCACTTTGTTGTACAAATATTGAATACATTTTTTTCCTTGGCTCTCTGTGTATGCATGCAATGCTAACAGGACTTGAACTCAGGGTCTCAGCACCATCCCTGAATTTTTTTCCTTAAGGCTGGCACTTAACTATTTAAACCACAGCTCCATTTCTAGCACCCTGTTGCTGAACTGGAGATGAGTCTTACAGACTTTCCTGCCCAAGAAGCTGGTTTTTGAACTGTAATCTTTAGATCACAGCTTCCTGTGTAGCTACAACTATAGGTACAAGCTGCCAGCATTTGGCACAGATAGTTTATTTTTAATCATTTCAAAGGCAAACAGTTGAAGAAATTGCCTTGGAAGAGTTTATGAAGCAAAGGTACTAAAATTGTAGGAATTTCACTTTGTTCTTTTCTAAATCTGAAGAGCAGACCACCAATTGTATGTTATATATGTTTGATCCAAATACTCCAGGTGAATTAAAAGAAATCAAGCAAGATATCTCCAGCCTTCGATATGAACTTTTGGAGGACAAGAGCCAGGCCACAGAGGAATTAGCCATTCTAATTCATAAACTCAGCGAGAAACTGAATCCGGGCATGCTCAGGTGTGAGTGATGTCATAAACTGTGCTACGGCTATGACTACAGCACAAATGTGGGCAATAATATTTCTAAGAATGAGATACTTGAAAAAAAACACCTATGGTATACATTTTTTAGTACTACCTACCTTCCATCCTGTGAATCTTTCAGAATTAGGTCTTAATGGTTTTACAATTTTATCACATGAAAATACATTTTCATTGTCTCAACATTTTGAAAGACCCACCATTGTATTTAAAATCCTAATGTTAAGCTGTTATGACAGGGACCATGTCTTTCTCATCTTTGTATCTCCAGCATTTAGTACAGTGCCTGGTACACAGTAGGTGCTCAATAAATGTTGTTGGAAATGAACTGAACTGCCAATAAAATATAAATAAAAAGATGATTGCTATGTAGCAGCCCTTCCCTTATCCAAGCACTGAGGAAGTGTGGGTTTGTTTGTTTGTGGTTTTGTTTATGTTCTGTTTTTACTAGAAACTGAAGAAATTTTATCCCAACTCTGACATGGTGAGATTTTCTTAGAATTTTAGGCATGAACTTTGTTCTTAGTCTCATTAAATGCCAAGTAAGGAATTTAACAATGATTGACTAGAATATATGAGTACATATTGTTTCATAAAATTGCTCAAAAACAACACATTAAAGACTTTTCTACAATATATATTTGTTTACTTTATACTTTAGGCTTTTGTCTGTTATTGTTCTGGAATGCAAATTTAATCAGTGGTCCAATTTTTTCCTTTTCATTTTCAAATAGTTGTATACGGGGTGGGGTCTGTTTAATATGTCCATTTATGTGTACAATTCATCGTTTTTCTTGTTATTCCAGTACTGGGGCTTGAGTTTAGAGCCTCATACTCTTGCTTGACTTTTTTTTTCACTCAAGGCTGATGTTTTACCTCTTGAGCCACAGTTCCACTTCTGGCTTTTTGTTGAACTGGAAATAGTTTAAAGGACTTTCCTGCCTGGCATGGCTTGGAATTGTGATCCTCACATCTTAGCCTTGTGGTAGTTGGGATTACAGATGTGAGCCACTGAGCCCAGCCTTGCAGTATAGGTTTTCTGTTACATTTTTCTTTCATGGCTTTAGGGTATTAATAGAGAAAGAGGAGGTGATGACAAGTGTACTGCCAATGGCGTTCATGGCCCCTGCCTCTCATTCTTTCCCTCTAGGAGTTTCACTCAAGAGATCACTAAATCATTTCTAGAAATTTCACCCTGAGATGTAGGTATACATGTGATAGTAGAGAGGGAATGTGAGGATTAGTATAAGGGATTGCTATCAGAAATAATAATCCTTGGAGGTTAAAGAGAGCTATGAGTCCTGGTGTAGCACATGCCTATAATCCTATAATCTGGTAGGCAGAGGCAGAATTGCAAGTTCTAGACTAGTCTTGTTTACCTAGTGATATCCTGTCTCAAAAAGAACTTGTCTGGCATGCCAAAGGCTCTGGATTTGCTCTCCATCACTACAAATCATTTTTTTTAAGTATCTCTGGGTAAGTCTTTGGACCTCTCCTGCTGCTGTGCTGCTGCTGCTTCTCCTCCTCTTTTCTTTTTCTTTTTTGTCAGTCGTGGGGGTTGAACTCTGGGCCTCGGCACTGTCCCTGAGCTCTTCAGTACAAGGCTAGTGCTCTACCACATTGATCCACAGTGCCACTTCGGATTTTCTGGTGGTTAATTGGAGATAAGAGTCTCATGGATTTTCCTGCCCAGGCTGGCTTTGAACCGGCATCCTCAGATCTCAGCCTCCTGAGTAGCTAGGATTACAGGCGTGAGCCACTGGCATCTGGCTAGTCTTTGGACTTTCAAAGAACAAAAGCATCATCCGTTACTATAACACCTCTTAGGTGGTTGATTCAATTATTTACCTCCGAGGCCAACACAGGACTGTCAGGCTAAAAAAAGAATTTTCTCCATTATTTGAAGAATTGATCAAAGTTGTCCCAGTTTCTAAGTCAGGCAGTGTTTTTCATGTGTACTTTGCCTTCATTACAACATCACAATGTCAGTCTCTCAGCCTTCAGATCACTACATACTTATGTACATACTTTTATCTGTGTAGACAACTTAGCAGGGTGCTGGTAGCTCATGCCAGCTGAGTTCTGAGACTCATGGTTTGAAACCAGCTTGGAAAGGAAAGTCTGTGAGGCATAAGTGGTAGTGCACCAGGCTTGAGTGAAAAAGCTCAGAGAAAGCATCCAGGCCATCCCTGAGTTCAAGCACAAGACTGGAAAGAAAAAAAATAGACATTTTAAGTGCTATAGTGCAAACAGTAAATAAAAATAATGAAAAAATAAGATTGAGAGAACATGAAAGAGGGACTGAGAATAAACACAAGCTGTGTGTGGTGGCACACTTGCTGTAATTTCAGTACTTAGGAGGCTGAGGCAAGAAAATTGCAAGTTCAAGGCCAGCCCGATCTACACAGTCTCTTTCTTTCTCTTTTTTAAAGCTAGGGATGTACTTTAGTGCTTAGAGCAAAGCCGTTTATGATCTCTAGGAATGGGAAAAAAACAGTCCTCATATAGCATAGGGCATAGCATGAAAGGAAGCAGAGCATGAGTGTGTGACAGGTGTGTGCTTTCCTGCTTTTCCATCACAGAGTGATGCTGCTGTAATAGAATAAATCTAGAAGAGATCCCTCTCGTAGAGTGTGTGTGTGTGTGTGTGTGTGTGTGTGTGTGTGTGTGTGTGTGCCGGGCCTGGGACTTGAACCCAGTGCCTGTGGCCCATCCCTATCGCTTTGCTGTTTCACTAAAGGCTGGCACCGGAGCCACAGCTCCACTTCCGGCTTTTGGGTGGTTCACTGGAGATAAGAGTCTCATGAAATTTCCTGCCTTTGAACAGTGATCCTCAGATCTCAGCCTCCAGAGTAGTTAGGATAACAGGCCTGAGCCACCAGTGCCCGGCCCTCAGTATTAAATAACACCAAGGCCAAAAGTTTGCAATCTGCGGCTGTGTATCAGCGTCTAAAATGGGAGAATAATTCCTTCGTAGGATCCAGAGTCAGAGGAACAGGTCAGCTCCACGCCAGGTGCTTGGAGCTCTGGGCTAGACATGGCTGGATTAACCCCAGCTAGCCCTGGGGTGGAGTCAACACTGCGTCCCTGGTCTCCCTAGCAACGCCCGTCCAGGACTCTGATTGGAGCATACCGCCAGTGGGCGGTCCTGGAAAGGGGCGGGGCGTCATCGAGGTCCGGCGGCCGCAGGAACGCGGTGTTGACGCCACGCCGGCGCCGCTGACGTCACGCCGGCGCCGCTGCCTTGACAGCGGGTCTGTGTACTCGGAGCCGGGGCGGCGGCGGCGTGTGGATCGGCCGGGCCCGGTAAGGCCAGCGGTCTCCTCGGACCTGAGCATACTGTCCGCGCAGCCACCATGCAGCTGGCTTTAAACCGAGCGGATTATTTACAGGTAACCGTGAAGGCGGGGCCCGGCTGCTCCTGCTCCGGGCGGCATCTGTGTCGGGCGGGCCAAGCGCCGTACTCCCCGCGCCCCCTTCGGGGCTGACCCTGGCAAGGCTGAGACCCCACGAGGGGCTGGAATACAGATACCCCGTCTGAGCTGGCTCCTGTTGGTGCTCAAAGTGCTCCTGACGCTGGCCGGACTATCCTGACACGATCCCACCCGGAGCCCACCAGTGGCCGCCGCGGCCTGTGGGTCTGAGCCCCGAATCACCTCCTGCCCCACCAGATCGCTTCTGTCCCGCACCTCACACTTGGTTGTTGTTGTTGTTGTTGTTGTTTTGCCGGCCGTGGGGCTTGAACTCAGCGCCTGGATGCTGCCCTGGGCTTTCTCTCTCTCTCTCTCTCTCTCTCTCTCTCTCTCTCTCTCTCTCTCTCTCTCTCTCTCTTTCTCTCTCTCTCTCTTTCTCTCTCTCTCTCTCTTCTCTCTCTCTCTCTCACACTCTCACAAGGCTGGTGCTCTCCCACTTGAGCCACTGTTCCACGTCCTACTTTTTAGTGGTTAATTGTAGGTAAGAGTCTTAGGGACCTTACATCCAGGGGACTTTTCTGCCAGGATTGGCGTTGAATGGCGATCATCAGATCTCCGCCTTCTAAGTAACTAGGATTAATAGACTGGAGCCACTGGCACCCAGCTCTCAAAACTATGCATATTGAATAACTATATAGCTTGTTTCAGTAAAAATAAATAATATAATAAAATTTACTATGGATCTGACTTTAATTCCTGATGTATCAGAAAACATTCACCGGGTAGGTGGTCTGTTTCCTTAGGTGGGTGTGACCTCTCAGAAGACTATGAAGCTACTTCCTGCTTCAAAACATAGAGCTACACAAAAGGTACGGTACACACACTGGTTTCTCCACTTTTCTCTTGTTTTGTCAGATTATTTTGTCGATTATTTGAGTTCATCTTTTAAAAATGCTGATGTTTGCGTGGAAATAAATTTTACTTGAGCAGAAGTTGAAATACCGACAGACATTTACAGATAGAATTTCTTGGACATTAAAATTTGTACGTTATGTACACTTAGTAAAGCAAACTTACTAAAGCCATACTCTTTGGGGGTGGGTATATATGTCTAGCATACATAAGGCAGGCCCTGCATATAATCTCTAGCACTGAAAAAAGAAAATAAAAGAAAACAAACCATACTCCATTTTTCTGCTAATAATTCACTGTTTGCACCAGACTGTGTATACAGAAAAAGAAGTGTAAAATACCAAGCCAAATTCTGGTGGCTTGTGCCTGTAATTCTAGCTATTCAGGAGGGTGAGATTTTTTTTTAACCCAGTCCAGGGGTTTGAACTCAAGGCCTGGGCACTGTGCCTGAGCTTTTGCTCAAGGCTAGCATTCTACCACTTGAACCACTGAGCAACGTCCAGTACTGAGGAATCAAACCCAGGGGTTCATGCATGCTTCTCAAGCATTTTACCACTAAGCCATATTCCCAGCCACTCCATAAGACACTTATTTCCATTTAACCAGCAAAAAGCCAGAAGTGAAGCAGTGGCTTAAGTGGTACAGAACCAGTCCTGATTTAAAAAAAACCTCAAGGACAACCCTGAGTCCCTAAAAGATAATTTAGAGATGGTAGTGATGCTGTATATTTTTTTTTTTGCAAAGTCTTATATCTATTACGTGGTTTTAGTTGGAATATATGAAGAAAATAGGTTACACAGCTTCTACAAGATACATAGCTGAAAATAAGGGAAGGTATTTACATTTTCTAGGTAATATTGAATCTTTGCTTCCTATTTGTTACAATGCTTAAACATGATATCCTTTCTTGAACACTAGTACAATGAGGAATTGGAAAACACATTAATGACTTTTTGTAATAATAGAAGTAGTAATTTTAGATTCTTAATCTGTTCCAGGTGGTTGTTGGAGATCAAGATGGAGTAGTCTTGTGCTTTGGCATGAAAAAAGGAGAAGCAGGGGTGAGTGTGGCTTTCACAGGGGTTGGATGTGAATATGGTTTTCTAAGAGGCAGATGCACAAGTTAGTGGATACTCCTAGGTTAAAAATTTCCTAAAGTGGGCTGGGAAGGTGGCTCAGTGGTAGAGTGCTTGCCTTGCATGCATGAGGCCCTGGGTTCCATTCCTCAGCACCACATAAGCAAAAAGAAAAAAGCTGGAAGTGGTGCTGTGGCTCAAGTGGTAGAGTGCTAGCCTTGAGCTGAAGAGCTGAGGGACAGCGCCCAGGCCCAGAGTTCAGGCCCCACGACTGGACCCCCCCCAAAAAAATTTCCTAAAGTATAGGCAATCAAAAATGGAGTTGGGTACTGGTAGCAGGTGCCTGTGTAATCCTGTCTACTTAGGATGTTGAGATCTGAGGGTCAAGTTTGAAGTCAGCCTAGGAAGGATAGTTCATGTAACTCATGTCCAATTAACCAGCAAAAAGCTGGAAGTTGAGATGTGACTGAAGTCATAGAGCACCAGCCTTACCCTTGAGGGTAAGGCCCTGAGATCTAGCCCCACTACTAGCCCCCCCCCCACATGCATGCGCACACAGAATGTTTTTAATTAAAGAGATATGATTAAGATGTTAAGATATATTCACATTTTCAATAAAATCTGTAACTATTACTAAAATTTATAAACTAGTCAAGAGCTATTCTTTCAAAAAAGATAATTATAGTGTACAAACATGTCCATTTAAAGAGTTTTTGCAAGTTAAACTTTCCTGTCCATAGGACAGCAAAGGCTTCTTAAGCTGAATGTTGTGGTAGACAACATTCAGCTACTCTGGCAAGAGCAGGCTGGAGGACCCAAGTTGAAGATTGCTACCATAGTGGGCAAATGTAGTGTGACTCCATGTCAGAAACAAAACAGAGAAGAACTAAGGGCTCAGCTCAAGTGGTAGAGCACTGACCCTACTAACCTGAAGCCCTGGTTTCAATCTGTAGAACCATGAATAAAAATAAAATATAACATAAAGCAGTGTTTCTCTAATTGTAACATATATAGGAAACACCTGGGGAATTTTGTTAAAATGCAGAGTAGTCTCATTTAGTAGATCTGGAGTTGACTTGAGATTCTGGATTCATTCATTCATTTATTCATTTATTCATTCATGGCAGTACTGGGGTTTAAACTCAGGGCCTTGAGTTTGCCCTAATCACTTGAGATATTCCAGCCATTTTTCCTTTTTTAGATTATTTTTCTGATAGGGTTTTTTTGGTTGTTTTTTTTTTTTTTTTGTCTGTGGCAACCTGAGATGCTGATCTTCCTACCTATGTTTTCCCCATACCTGGACTTACCGGTGGGATCATATTTATTGAGATGGGATCTGGCTAACTTTTTGCCCATAGTAGACTCAAAATGCCTTTCTCCCAGCCTCTTCCTCCAGCAGCTGAAATTACAGGCATGAGCCACTGCACCCAGTGAAATTCTACATTTTTAATAAATCTTGGTTGCAAAAGTTTAGACTCTAGTGATAGCATCAAATACATGTGGAAATAAGTTTTCTGAGGCTTAATGATAGCAAAAAAAAAACCCCACGATTTTTATTTACAAATGTTTCTATATAGTGGAACTGTAATATTTTGTGAATTTAAATAATAGCATTTTTTATTGTAAAGGAATAAAACAACTTGTATATTTAATTTTTTTCCTGGCTGATTTTTGCAGGCAGTGTTCAAGACGTTACCAGGGCAGAAGATTGCAAGGCTGGAACTAGGAGGGATTCTTAACACACCTCAGGAGAAAATTTTTATTGCTGCAGGATCTGAGATTAAAGGCTTTACAAAGCGAGGAAAACAGTTCCTCTCTTTTGAAACAAACCTCACGGAGAGCATTAAAGCCATGTGCGTTTACCGCTATGTTATTATGTTTGCATTTGTATTTATGTTTAAGGTAGATGGAGAACATCTGATGAAGTAACGTATCTTAATGCATTTTCTGGAAAATAAAATTGGCTAAAGGTATTTTATTAGTGAGAAAGTAAATTTAGCCTAGAATCAGTACACACATTATATGTGTACCCAGATAAACACATATATTCATTTTTGGCATTTTAAAATTCGTTTATAATTTTTGTTTTTGTTACAGAGGTATGTACTGTGAGGATAAAGTTACATAAGTCAGATAATGAGTACTTCTCTTTCTTTCTCTCTCTCTCTTTCTCTTTCTTTCTTTCTTTTGTTCTTGCGTGTCATAGGGCCTGAACTCTGAGCCTGGGCGCTGTCCCTCAGATCTTCAGCTCAAGGCTAGCCCTCTACCACTTGAGCCACAGCATCACTTTTGGCTTTTTTTCTGGCTTTTTTTCTGCTTATGTGGTGCTGAGGAATTGAACCCAGGGCCTCATGCCTGCAAGGCAAAGCTCTCTACCACTGAGCCACCTTCCCAGCCCTACATTTCTTTTTGTGAGGTGTCATCCTTTCCCTCAGTCTCTCCCAGTGTTTGGCATTTATTTTTGCTTGTTTTTTTCTTTGTTTCTTTTTCCAGTTCTGGGGCTTGAACTCACAGCCTGGCCACTGTCCCTGAGCTTCTTTTGCTCAAGGCTAGCACTCTTACCACTTAAGACACTGGGCAACTTGAGGCTTTTTCTGTTTATGTGGTACTGAGGAATCAAACCCAGGGCTTCATGAATGCTAGGCAAGCATTCTACCACTAAGCTATATTCCCAGCCCTTTTTGTCATTTATTTTTTAAAATATGTTTTACACTTAGAATTGGCAGCAATTGTACATATATTTGGAGTACAGGGAATTTGAATATATACATGGTAATGGTCAAATCTACTTATGGGGTACAGAGTGGTGTTTCAGTATTTACATGCAATGTGTAATCAGATCAGGGTAAATATTCCTATCCCCTCAGACACTGATCATTTCTTTGTTAGGACTACTCACAATCCTCTTTGCTATTGTAGTATACAGTTACTTGTCAACTCTAATAATGTGTATTCAGGTTTTTTGTTTGTTTTTTGCCAGTACTGGGGCTTGGACTCAGGACTGTCCCTGAGCACTGTTCCTGAACTTCTTTTTGCTCAAGGCTAGTGCTCTACCACTTGAGTCACAGTGCTGCTTCCAACTCTTTCTGTTTATGTAGTACTGAGGAATCAACCAAAGGCTTCATGTGTGCTGGGCAAGCATTCTACCACTAAGCCACATTTCCAGCCATGATTCAGTTATGATTCATGATTAAGGGAAGATATTTAGGCTCCTCTTCTTTGGCCTTTTTGGTTGTTGTGATTTTGAGGCAGTAACATTATGTTAAAGGGCCAACCATCAAAGTTGATAACTTGCCAATAGGTTATAATTTCAGCTGCAAGGCTCTTAAGTGAAAAATTATTCCCCTTCCCTCCCTTTTTCTTTGGGTGATACTGGGATTTTGAACTCAGGGCCTCAGAGTTACTAGCTAAGGACTCCACCACCTGAGCCTCAAGCACTTTTTGCTTTGGTTATCTTACACATAGGCTGTCACACATTTTGCCAAGGCTAGCCTCAAATAATGATCGTCCTATCTTTACCTCCCACTGTGTGGAGCCTAAAATGACTTCATGACTTCTGTTAATGTGAAATCTTTCCATTCACATTTTATATTTAAATGATGGGAGGCTAGAAAAGGATTTAAAGTTCATCAAATATGGCTTCCTAAAATTGCTGCGTAGGAAGACCCCTTGGGAGACAATTGAAATCTCCACTTATACCTGCTGAATGAGAATAACTGAGAGGGTTTGTGTTTGTTTGTTTTGTATTTCTTTAATGCAGACAAGTTGTATAAGCAGCTGGACCCCTGAATCTGGAACTACTGATTCAGTATAGAGCTTTGCATGGCACACAGCTGGCCTGTACAATAGTGAATAATGTGTAGCCTTTCTGCTCTGATGTTTGGGATTTCAAACTTTGGTTTGATGAAATAGATAAGAATTAAGAGCCAGGTACTGGTGGCTCATGCCTGTACTCCTAGCTACTCAGGAGGCTGAGATCTGAGAATTACAGTCCAAAGCAAGCCTGGGCAGGAAAGTCTGAGACTATTATTGCCAGTTAACTAACAAAAAGCCAGAAGTGCAAGGTATGGTTTGAATGGTAGAGCACCAGCCTGAAGTGAAAAAGTTAAAGGACAATGCCTAGGGCCCTGAGTTTAAGCCACAGTACTGGCACCAAGAGAAAAAGATCCACCTCTCAAACTAAAGACAATCTGAATTAATCTCTACTATTTAATAGTTATGTGACAGATGGGAGGGGGGTAATAATGTTTTCTAGTTTGTAGGATTATGTGGATTAACTGAGCTAATACGTTTAATCACCTAGGACAGTATGGTTCATACTACACATTCCAAAGAAGTTCCTTTTGTAATACTGTCTTCAGATACATACCTTTTCTTTCTTCTTTCTTTTTTTTGTTTGTTTTTTATTCAGAAGCCTGAGGAAAGCCTTAAAATCCTCAAGTTCATCTTTCAAAATCAAACTATTATATCAAAAAGGCAAGATAAGTGGGAGAATTTTAATTATAGGGTGATGATTGCCAGGGCTTGTGGCTCACACCTGTAATCTTGGCTATTTAGGCGATTGAGATCTGATGATTGAAGTTTGAAACCAGCCCAGGCAGAAAAAGTTCATGAGACTTATACCATGAATTAACTAACAAAAAGCCAGAAGTGGAAGTGTGGCTCAAGCAGTAGAGTGCCAGTCTTTAGCAGTCTTGAGTAAAAAGCTAAGGGACAGTACCCAGCCTGAGTTCAAGTCTCAATATTAGAACCAAAACTATGTAAGTGTGTATGTATGGATATCTTAAGTTACTATTTTAATGTTAACAGGTATGTATCTGGCTCTGACCTCTTTCTAAGTGCAAGTTACATATACAATCATTATTGTGACTGCAAAGACCAACACTATTACCTTTCTGGAGACAAAATCAATGATGTCATCTGCCTTCCAGTGGACAAAGTACCTCGAATCACACCAATATTGGCCTGTCAAGACCGAGTGCTCAGAGTTTTACAGGTTACTATAATTTGAATTTTTGCAGCTTTTCATAACTTAGGTAAATGTATCTGAATGTTGCATACTTGAGATAAATTACTTTAGAGATAACTACTTTAAATATACATAAAGTACCTGGAAAGAAAATTTAAATTGTATTTGATAAATTAGTTTTTGTTTTTACTTGAGACAAATATGTTGAGATCCTTTGAAAGTTTTTAGAAAAGTTATATAGAGGAAAAGAAAATTTCTTTCCATCCTGATTTCTGAGTTAGGACCATTGTTGTGCTATAGAGAAGTTTTACTATCATTTCTCCCATTTCCTTGAATTGGTATATTATAGTGCTACAGAGAATTTTTAGTATAATTTTTCTTGTTTTCTTTCTTCATTTCTATTCTCTTCTCCATAAAAATCAAAAGAAGAAATTGGGTTGGGTGAGGGGAGGTTGATACATAATTTGAGGTTATCCAGTGTATATGCCATTATGTAGAATGAAGCAAGCATACAGTAGATATTTGTGGAATAAGTAAATGAGGAAAAGTCATTTTGGTATCTGTATTTGTCATAATGAAGCAGATTTGGCTAAAACAGCTGTTTCACATCATAGTTATTAGAGGTCATCATTACCACTATGTCTTTTCCAAAGAGGCTTTCAATACACCACCACAGGATCCTTAAAATATAAGTTATTTGTGTGGCTGGGCATTGGTGATTCATGCCTATGATCCTAGCTACTCAGGAGGCTAGATCTGAGGATCACAGAAGCCAGCCCAGGCAGGAAAGTCTGTGACAGACTCTCATCTCCAGTTAAGCACTATAACAAAAGCCAGAAGTGGAATTGTGACTCTACCAGATGGTAGAGTGGCAGTCTTGACTGGAAAAGCCAAAGGACAGTGCCAAGCCTTGGGACTTGAACTCAGGGCCAGAGAACTCTCCTTTGTCTTTTTCACTGAAGACTGACACAATACTACTTGAGCCCTTCCTCCACTTTCAGCTTTTTGGTTGTTAATTGGAGGTAAGGCTCGCATGGATTTTTCTCTAAGCTGGCTTTGAACCATAGTCCTTAGAGCTTAGCCTCCTGAGTAGCTAGGATTTTAGTATGAGCCTCCAGTGCCTAGTTGAATGGACTTTAAAAGGAGCCTGTATAACATTAGACATTGATATGGCTGAATTGTAGGTGTCTGCTTAAAGAAGAGATAAATACTCCTTGATTAAAAAAACAACTCCCTCACTGCATCTGGTTCTGGGCGCAGTTTATTACTCCAGAAGTGGTCTCTTTTTGTGCGTGCGTGCATGTGTGTGTGTGTGTGTGTGTGTGTGTGTGTGTGTGTGTGTGTGTGTGTGTGTGTGTGTGTGTGTGTGTGTGTGTGTGTGTATTTATGTCTGCATAGATAAATGTAGATGCCTTTAAATTTATTCTTGCATGTTCCAAATATAAAGTAATTTCTTTTAACAAAAACTTTGCTGTCTGTTGCCTGTAATTCTTTTTTTTTTTTTCTTTTTGGTATCATGTCGGTCCTAGGGCTTAAACTCAGGACCTTGGGCTCTTGCTTGGCTTTTTCACTTCAGGCTAGCCCTCTACCACCTGAGCCTCACCTCTACTTCCCTCTATTTCCTCTAGTTTTACAAACTGTGTTTTCACTGATTTATAGAAGTAGCTAAATAAAAGCACCTAACTTGTATGAGATTATTTTGCCTGTTATTGCAGTGAGTTTGGGGACTATCCAAAGACAAATACCGACTTTTCCTTAGGAAGTAACTTTAGCACTAGTTAACACTAGAAAAGACAAAAGAAGTACTTTATTCCTGGAGAGTTTTGAAAGGAAAACTTACCAATGGAAGGTTTGTTTTTTTGTTTTTTTTTTGGGGGGTCCGGTCATGAGGCTTAAACTCTGGGCCTGGGCGCTGTCCCTCAGCTCTTCAGCTCAGGGCTAGCGCTCTACCACTTGAGCCACAGCGCCACTTCCAGCTTTTTTCTTTTTGCTAATGTGGTGCTGAGGAATTGAACCCAGGGCCTCAGGCTTGCAAGGCAAGCGCTCTACCACTGAGCCATCTTCCCAGCCCAGCCAATGGAAGGTTTTTAAGCAAACAGTATGTTAAAAACGGAGACTGTTTACATATATTTCTCCCTAGTGTTTATATTTTGTATATATTTTATTATCAAATGTACTAACATGTTAAGTTTAGTAACAAATCCAAGTTGGTATTCATAACATAGTTTTTTTGGATTTTTTTTTTGTTGTTGTTGTTATTGGTCATGGGGCTTAAACTCTGGGTCTGGATGCTGTCTCTGAGCTCTTCAGCTCAAGGCTAGTGCTCTACCACTTGAGCCACAGCAGCGCTTCCAGTTTTCTGGTAGTTAATTGGAGATGGGTCTCAAAGACTTTCCTGCCTGGGCTGGCTTTTTGAACTGTGATCCTCGGATCTCAGCTACCCGAGTAGCTAGGATTACAGGTGTGAGCCACTGGTGCCAGCTTATGACATAGTTTTTGTTTAAGTGATTTTATTCTAAGTGTCATTAAGAGTACTGTATTTAAAAATTGATGTTATCCATGAATGCAGTATTTACTTCTGATTTGGTTTCATGTTTTCAATTCTTGCTCTCCTACAGGGATCTAATGTGATGTATGAAATTGAGGTTCCTGGCCCACCTACCGTGTTGGCACTGCACAATGGAAATGGCGGTAATCTGGATTAAGTATTTGTTGATCACAAATACTAGGTGAAAATGGAAAATTATAAAAGAATACGTAAATATGTACTGGAATTGAGATGTTTGTGCTAGAATTGAGACATGTCTTTCGATTGTGTGTTAGTAACTTACAACAATGAGTTATTGAACTTTAATGTTTAGCTTCATTTTTACATGTTTGGGAATAGTCTTATCTCTTGTGGTTATAAAATTTGGGGAGGGGCTGGGAAGGTGGCTCAGTGGTAGAGCGCTTGCCTTGCATGCATGAGGCCCTGGGTTCGATTCCTCAGCACCACATAAACAGAAAAAAAAAGCCAGAAGTGGCACTCTGGCTCAAGTGGTAGAGTGCTAACCTTGAGCTGAAGAGCTGAGGGACAGCGTCCAGGCCCAGAGTTCAGGTCCCATGACCGGACCCCCCCCCAAAAAAAAGGTCTTAACTGGTTGTACAAAGGAGTTTCAATTTTACATATTGAGTACAAATGCATCTTGATCAATATTGTAGTTTGTCTTTTTATAATGTTAAAATTAAAATTTTAGATGAAAATGTTTTAATTTTAAAGAGATAGTGTTAATGCATTTGTTATAATTCACTAGGTGACTCTGGGGAAGACCTTGTATTTGGAACATTGGATGGGAAACTTGGGCTCATTCAGATCACAGCATCCAAACCAGTACACAAGTGGGAAATCCGGAATGACAAAAAGAGAGGAGGTATGCCTTTGATGTCTCACCCACTCTGAAATCTCAGTGATTAAAATAGATGGTCTCATTCATTCTGTTCATTTTATTCCTATTATCCACAGACTTAGCAGTTCACAGAGCCCCTTTTGATTTAATCTGTGTTATTCAGTTCTACTATACCATAACCATAATTTTATTATACAGTAAGAAATGTGCTATTGCCACTGAGCTACATCCTGGCCCTGGAGTAAATGTTTTTGTATAGGTTGTATTGCCATTTTGTGCAGAAGTCCATTTTTAATTGGAATTAATTGGAAACTGAAAGACCTTGGTATTCTTAAGGAATATTCTATGTCTCATAAAGAATTTGCACCTTCCTGAGGGAAATGTGAATTGCAGGCGTGGAGATGATGCATATAGTCTCCCATGTGTCTGGAGGTCTGTGCAGAGGCTAGAGCTGAGGGAAGGAGATGTACACTTGGGGCCGTTGACACCATTGAAATGTGGGTGGAGGAAGCAGGCACTTGACTATTCGGCGAGTTTTCCTTCATGCTGGATTGTTCTATGTTTTCCATTTTTAACTGTTTTGTACAAAAAATAGCTATTTTGTGGGAGTTTTTAGTATTAGTTTTTTTTAATAACTCATCACTAACATCTTTTTTTTTTAAGGTATTTTGTGTATGGACAGCTTTGACATTGTGGGTGATGGGGTTAAAGATTTACTTGTTGGGCGAGATGATGGAATGGTGGAAGTGTATAGTTTTGATAATGCGAATGAGCCTGTTCTTCGATTCGATCAGGTAAGTTTATTTAACAAGCTTCATGTGGAGGATAGGAACATAAACTTACACATATAGTGTCCCAGGTTCAATCCTCAACACTGGGAAACAAATATAAGTTTTATTTGTCAAATTATTATAGAGATGACTGATGGTTTGGATTTTAAGTAAAAATTCATTAAAATTTTTCCCGGTTTGGTTTGCCAGGTTAATCTGTAATCCTAGCTACCTGGGAGACAGAGATAGGGGATCACAATCGGATCACCATTCAGGTTCAGGCTGGGCAAAAGATGTTTTGGAGACCCTATCAACCAATAGCTAGGCATTGTGGTATGCACTGGTTATTCCAACTCTGAGGCAGGCACGATGGCTGGGTCATCCCCAAAGACTCACACAGGGAAGCACAGTAGAAGCATCAAAGCTTGGCTAAACTGAGCATAAAATAAGTGAGCCTCTACCTTGAAAATTACCAATTTGAAAGGACTGGACACATGACTAAAATAGGTCTTAAGTTCAACCCTCAGTAGTAGTCCCTCTACCCCAATTAAAATCTTACATTTGTTTACAATATTGCTACCCTGGTGGCTCATACCTATAACCCTATCTGTTCAAAGGCTGGAATCTGAGGATTGAAGCTGAAAACCAATCCAGGCAGGAAAGTCTGTGAGGCTCTTAATCTCCAGTTAACCAGAGAAAAGCCGGAAGTGGAGGTGTGGCTCAAGTGGTGGAGCACCCTCCCTTGAGCAAAAATGCCAAGTGAGATTCTGAGTTCAACCCTGAGTAAATAAATTCTGATGTTATTGCAATCTTTCTTCACTGCTCTTGTGTTTGAGTAACAGATTGTTGCCCATAAGCTGGATCATAAATTACTTTTTTTATTATGTTTTTACAGATTATAAATTTCCTTGTGGTTAAATAAGTTTGCCTTAGTTTCTTCAATGCATAATTATACATTATAAGAATTTAAGTGTCATATGTGGTATTGTTTTGTTGTAATAAGAGCTTAAGCATAAACTTTATATTGTCAGGGCAGTATCAGAATATTCTTAAGCAGAGAGAGTTAGGTAACAGTTTGATTTCTAGATATTCAAGGGCCAGCTGAAAAAGAAGAAATATTAGGTAAATGTCATCTTAGTTCTATAAATTTTAAGGCCTGTTGATGCCAACATGTAGAGTCACATAAAACATTCTGACATAAATTGAATCTTACATGTTCTTTTTTCCTATTTTCAATATAAAGCCATAATCACACATGTCAATAGGAGATCATGTGAGATTTTTGATAAATATATACATTGTGTCATGTTTAAATCAGGTTAAACATATTTCCTCAAGCATTTATCATTTCTTTCCCCTTTTTTGTGTGCTATTCCAGGGGCTTGGACTCATGGCCCAGGCACTGTCCCTGAGCTCTTTTGCTCAAGGCCAGCACTATACCACTTTGAGCCACAGCGCCACTTCCAGTTTTCTGGTGGTTAATTGGAGATAAGAGTCTCAGGGATTTTTTTAGCCCAGGCTGGCTTTGAACCACAATCCTCAGATCTCAGCCTCCTAAGTAGCTAGGATTATAGGCATGAGCCACCAGTGCCCAGAGGGCAACAGTCTTGATTGGAAAAAGCCAAGTGAGAGCACAAGGCCTTGAATTCAAGTCCCAGTACTGGCACAAAAATAACGAATAAATAAACGTTCCTTGGGACGGACACACACACACACACACACACACACACACACACACACACACACACACACACACACACACACACACACACACACACACACACACACACACACACACACACACACACACACACACACACACACACACACACACACACACACACACACACACACACACACACACACACACACACACACACGTCTATTGAATTCAGGAAGGAGACTAAACTGGTATTTTTCTTATGTAATTATAAAAAACAACTTTTTTCTATGAATTGGTTTTGTCTTTAGATGATTGTATTGTTAGCTAAGTGCTAACACAAACATAGAAGAATCATCTGGAGTCTTCTTTCCCATATTTCAATACAATAGAGTTTTCTCTCATTTGTTCAAGATTTTGTCCATCTAATGTCATTGTCTGTACATAACAAATAGTCAATAAATACATGCTGACATATCTAGAACCAACCAGACAAGTTGCTTTAACATATCTTTGAACTTTAGTTATTAACAAACTGCTTGTTCTTGAATTCATTTTAGATGTTGTCTGAAAGTGTCACCTCCATCCAGGGTGGTTGTGTAGGGAAAGATGGGTATGATGAAATCGTGCTGTCCACCTATTCAGGTAATGTAAAAGATAATCAAAACTGGTGCCTGTGGTCACGCCTGTAATCTTAGTTACTCAGGAGGCTAAGATTTGAGGATTGCAGTTCAAAGCCAGCAGGAAAGAAGGCAGGAAAGTGGTAAAAATCTAACTTTGGTAAATTCAGTTTTATAACCACATAAAATGTTAAGTCAATATGTAGAGCATTCTAGACTCTATTGGGGAGTATAGCTCAGTAGTGCTGTGCTTGTGTAGCATGTGTGAGATCTGGGTTGGATGATATGCACTGAAAAACTCAAGGGATGAATAGAGTTGTTGGTTTGAACACCACTTTAAGATGGTTTCTCTCTAATACCTTTGAAAATGAAATGATACTCTGATTTAAAGAGAAGTATTTACTGAAATTTTGTCTATGTCTTGAAGTATGTGCATTTCTTATAAAAACTTTCTTACTTTTGAGGTAATTTTTTTCTGTCTCATAAGTCACATGAGAGTTATAAGTTCCATGAAAGTAGTGTGTGTGTGTATGCGTGTGCGTGTGTTTCTGTGTGTGCACGCATGCTTGCGTGCGTGCGCACCAGCACCAAAGCTTGGACTCAGAGCCTCGTTCTCACTAACTTAGCTGTTCATGGTGCTCTAGTACTTGAGCCACATCCCCAGCTCAGCATTTTGCTGCTTAATTGGAGGTGGAGTTTTATGGAATTTCTTCCCAGGTTGGCTTGAACCTCAGTCCTCTGGATCTCAGCCTCTTGAATGGCTGTGATTACTGTATAAGCCACCGATACCCAGCATAATTTATGTTTTACGTGATCAAATGAACATATTTTACTCTCAAATAGGCTCAAGCCACTGGTTCTTTCTTGTTGTTGTTGGGTTTTTGTGTTTTGGCTTTTTTTTTTTTTTGTCGGCCGTGGGGCTTGAACTCTGGGCCTGGGCGCTGTCCCTCAGCTCTTCAGCTCAAGGCGAGCGCTCTACCACTTGAGCTACAGCGCCACTTCCGGTTTTCTGGTGGTTTATTGGAGATAGGAGTCTCACGGTCTCTCCTGCCCGGGCTGGCTTTGAACCGCGATCCTCAGATCTCAGCCTCCTGAGTAGCTAGGATTACAGGCGTGAGCCACCAGCGCCCGGCTTGTGTTTTGGCTTTTGAGATTGGGTCTCACTGTATAGTGCAGGCTAGCCTGGACTTCTTAAATAATCCAGGATAGCCCGTCTCAACATCCCTGCAGCTAGTATTCCCACAGGTATTTGTCAGTATGCTCAGGTATGAAAGTAATTTTTGAAAGACAATTCTTATTTGTCACCTATTTTATAACTTGCTGTAATATGCTGAATTCATTCCTTACCTAAACTCAAAAATTGCTAAGAAATGAAATTCTGTAAAAATAGAGTATTTCAAGTAAAAAGTATCATCACAAGTGCTTCAGTACTTTATGATTTTAACTATTTTCCTGCTTGGTTTTGTGGAGGGAGGCTTGTTTTGTTTTTTGCAAAAGTCCTAATATTAAGTTGGTGTCATATTGAAGGGTTGGTTTTTTATTGGATATCTGCTAAACAATGTCTAATATATCTCTTACACACTGATGATTATAATTCATCTCCACAGGCTGGATTACAGGTCTGACTACAGAGCCCACTCATAAGGAAAATGGGCCAGGAGAAGAATTAAAAATTAACCAGGAGATGCAGAATAAAATTTCTTCTTTACGGTAACTTCAAGTTTTTTCTTTGCTTTTATCTCACCAAGTTATGTGGTTATTGGTTTTTAATACTTAAAGATACACTATATGCTGGGTGCCAGTGGCTCACACATATAATCCTAACTACTCAGGAGGCTGAATTCTGAGGATTACAGTTCAATGCCAGCCTGGGCAGGAAAGTCTGTAAGACTTTTATCTCCAATTAACCATCCAAAAGCTGGATGTAGAAGTATGGCCCAAGTGGTAAAGTGCCATCCTTGAGTGGAAAAAGCTAGGGGACAGTGCCCAGGCCCTGAGTTCAAGCCCCAGTACTGGGACAGAAATAATGTTTTAGCTTCAAAATTTTATGCACAATCTAGGGAACTCCAATATTTTTTTCTTGTGGTGTCAGTCCTGGGCTTGAACTCAGGGTCTGGGCATTGTCCCTGAAGCTCTTTTGCTCAAGTCTAGCACTCTTCCACTTGACCACAGTGCCACTTCAGGCTTTTTCTGTGTGTATGGTACTGGAGAATCAAACCCAGGGCTTTATGCATGCTAGGAGAGCGCTCTACCACTGAGCCACCTTCCCAGCCCTCCAACATTTGTGTATATGTATGTATGTATGTATGTATGACAAATTGTGTATATTTTCCTGCAGAAGTGAACTGGAACATTTGCAATATAAGGTACTACAGGAAAGAGAGAACTATCAACAGTCTTCTCAGTCAAGCAAAGCCAAATCAACTGTACCTTCATTTAGTATAAATGATAAGTTTACATTAAACAAAGACGATGCCAGCTATAGCCTCATCTTAGAGGTACAGACTGCCATAGATAATGTCTTAATTCAGGTAAGCAGAGTGGCCAATTTGTTTCATCACTGGATATTTTGTAGACTAGGAGTGTACACTTAGGATTATCATCAAACAGTTTAGACAGTAATTTTAAGTGATTATGGCATCTAATATTCTATAAGACAGTTTATTTACAGATTATTTTAATCTTATTTTTGCCTTTTATTTATTTCTATACTTTGTAACAAAGACAAGATAGGTAAACTTCCGTTTCCAGGAGAGATAAGGGCAGTAAGAATTCTCCTTTGGCTATCCTCTGGGAGAAGTTTTCTTTTTGTATTTTGTGTGTGTATGTGTGTGTATGTGCTGGTCGTGGGGCTTGAACTCAGGGCTTAGGCACTGTGCCTTAGCTTTTTCACTCAAGGTTGGTGCTCTATCATTTGAATCACATCTCTATCTCTAGCATTATGCTAGTTAATTGGAGATAAGAGTCTTACAGATTTTACTGCCCAGACTGGCTTCAAACTGGGATCTTAATCTCTCAGCCTCTTGAGTTACTAGGCCTACAGTTATGAGCCATTGGTGCCTTGTCAAGATCAGATGATTATTTTTTAATATATTCGATTACTGTAAAGATGATATATAGAGAGGTTACTATTTTATAAGTCAGGTCAAGATCAGATTACTAACCCTTAAAAGTAGAAAAGCCTTCATTAACATTAGCTTAAGACTACTCATTGAATAACCCATTCATAGGATTCAGTGCAATAGCTTTCTCGAAGCTTTTTTAGGGGAAGACCCAAATCATCTCATTTCTTACAACGGATGAAATTAAAATTGATGAAGAAGGAACTGAGAAAATTAAAATGTTCCCATATATAAAGCCATTTAAAGCTTGAGATAGTTTTTTTAAACACTAATAGGAAATAAGAGTAAACTATTTTATTTATTTTAATTTTAATATTTTATTATCTTTAGTTGTACAAAGGGATTTCATGTTAGGTTAGGAGTACAATGAATCTTGGTATCAGTGTCATTGCTTTCATCTTTCTCGCCCATCTCTTCCATCCCATTCATTCATCCCTTCAAGTTATTTCACATGTGTATATTGAATCTACCCTTCCTCTCACCCTTTGTGTACCCCTCCTTCTCTTGACCCCCTTCCTCTACTCCAAAATGTTTTAGCTTCCTGATACTCATTTTTTTGCACTATTAAAAATTAGTTGTTCAAAAGAATTACATCACTGGACTTATTCCCTGTATCATACTTTAGTCGATTTGTTTGTTTATGTGTTATTTATATTTATTTATATGACCTTGTATATTTCATGTATGTTTATAATTGAGATCTAATATCCACTTATGAGCAAAAATATGCACCCTTTGTCTCTCTATGGACTATATTGGAAAGATTAATCTTGTAAGGGGATAAGGATAGATTATATTCTACTATTTCTGATAATCAAAATTAGAAAAAAAGATTTTTAAATAAAATATATTTTATAAACTTCATTTTCTTGAAGTATAAGCTATCAAATATAAGTTAAGATCCTTTCAAATTTAAGATGATCATAACCTAGAACTAAGGAGAATCCGATAAAATATATTCTTTGTGAACATTTTAACTTTTCCATCTGAATGTTTTTTTCCTAATATTGCCTGTAGAGTGATGTTCCAATAGATTTACTTGATGTGGACAAGAACTCTGCTGTTGTTAGTTTTAGCAGCTGTGATTCTGAGGTAAGTCAAAAACTCAAAAATTTTCTGACCTATTTTCATTTTTAATTTTTTCTTGTTTGCTTGGGTTTTTTTTTGCTTTTTTTTGGGGGGGGATATATTAATTATACAGGGAGAAATTTCATGGTTATATCTCCTTACATGTTCACACTGTATTTTAGTCAATTTCACCCTCTCTGTCATACTTCCTGCCCCCTTCCATCTCAGTCCACTTGGCCATTTTGATTAACATCTACAAATGCTTCGAGGATTTGGTGTTTTTTTTTTTTTTTTTTTTACTGGTACTGGGACTTGAACTCAAGGCCTGAGCATTGTCCTTAGCTTTTTTTCTTTCAGGGCTAGTGCTCTACTGCCATCTTTTTTGATAGTTAACTGGAGATAAGAGTCCCATGGACTTTTGTGCTCAGGCTGGCTTTGAACCACAGTCTTCAGATCTCAACTTCCTCAGTAGAAGGATTACAGGCATTGAGTCACCAGTACCTGGCTGGTGTTTCTTTTTCAGTCAATCCCTTCATAGCCTTTCCCTCAAAATCTGCTGCTGCTGCTGTTCCCTCTCCCTATCCTCAGGGAATCCAGGAACTCAGGTGGTGTCCTCGAGTTCCAAATTCTGCCAGTTCTATTTCTGTGCCTTTCATCACTTTTCTTGGCTTCCTTTCCACTTCCACTGCCTTAGTGTATTATTCATTTCTCATTTCCTCTGCCTCTAGTCTTTCCACTCACTTCACTGTGCTGTAAACTGCCTCCAGAGAGGTCTTCCATTTGACCCTTTCTTAACAACCTGCTTTTGATATTCTGATTTCACTGTGGTCTCGAAAACTTCCCATGCTTCAGCTCTTAATTCTCTAATTTATTTCTCACCAGGTTGTATCTCCTCTCCCAGAGACATTATTTCAGCCAAATTGAAGTTCTTCAAGTTTTTAGAAACTATATAGGCTCTCACATACCTGCCTATGAATACAGTCTGTTCCTTTCCCTTTCCTTTTTGTAGTATTAGGGTCTTGTTGAATGGTACATTAACCTTCATTTAGCAGACATTTATTGAACATTCAACATGTACAAAGTACCTGTAATGAGATCATGTCCATGTTATGGGAAATGCTTCCTATATCTCAATCCATTCTGTGGGAAATGCTTCCTGTATTTCATGTCCATGCTGTGGGAAAGGCTTCCTGTTTTGCTGTCCATCCATACTGGGGGAAGTGCTCACTGTGTCTCACCTGCTGCTGTGGCAAGTGCCCACTCTAGCTTACCTCCTGCTGCAGAAAGTGTCCCTTTATCAGTATTACCTCTGAAGTTAGGGAAAGGAGAACAAGTTTCAACTGCACTGGAGAAGGTAGACCAGAGCAGTACTAGAGGTAATGACTGCAGCTGACTCTTGGCAATTGTTCTACTTTTATCAATCTTTTTTACTACTTCCTCTAAAAAATAATTACTTAGTAAACTTTGCAGGGAGGGTTGTTAATAGGAATAAAGGAGAACATATTGGAAAAGCACTTAGCACAAATGGTAAATGTTCAAATAAATGGGAAATACTTTCCTTGTGGATGCTTTGTTATTAACAAATATATGATAATAATGTTTCCTCAACCTTGACTTCTTCTCAAGTCCAACGAAAATTTTCTTCTTGCCACCTACCGATGCCAGGCAAATACCACAAGGTTGGAGCTTAAGGTAAGTCCATGATTGTTTAAATTTTTGCTTTTTTTCCTTGGCATACCTTACATGTGATGGCATTTCTTTCCATTGAATTTCTCCATGCAGTACACCATTTTGAAGCAGTGACTTTAGAATGACCAGCTGAGATTTAATTTATCCCAAGCAACCATGGATCTGCTCTGTGCGCGCGCGTGCGTGCGTGCGTGCGTGCGTGTGTGTGTGTGTGTGTGTGTGTGTGTGTGTGTGTGTGTGTGTGTGTGTGTGTGTGTGTGTGTGTGTGTGTGTGTGTGTGTGTGTGTGTTGTATGCGCTCTAGTACTGAAGCTTGAACTCGGGGCCCTCCACTCTTGCTTACCTTTTTCACTCAAGACTGGTGATCTACATAGTTTCACTTCTGACTTTTTTTTTATGATCACACATTTTTATTGTAAAGGTGATGTACAGAGTGGTTACAGTAAGGTAGCGAATACATTTCTTTTCAGTGTTACCTCCCTCCCTCATTTTCCCCCACTCCCACCCTCCTCCCCAAGTTGTAAAGCTCATTTCCAAAATAGTGTCTAGTGGGTATCACAGATGCACTGGTTCACCCTTTGTCTAATCATCTTTTTAACTCTCCTAAATAAATGTAAATACTCAGGCCACTACACTAAAATTATAAGCTTTTAAAATACATTGAGTTCCTATAAGCTGACTAGTAGATCTAGTCTAGTGGTCAAGTTTAAGACATAAGACAGTATGTGGCCTCAAAATGTTGTATCAATATATATAGCACTTCTGACTTTTTGTTGGTTTGTGGAGATAAGAGTCTCATGATCTTTCCTGACCAGGCTGGCTTTGAATTGTGATCTCTGATCTCAGCAACCTGCATAGCTAGGATTACAGTTGTGAGCCACAGCCCCCAGCTTACTCTGCCTTTAGCACTCAAAAATTATTTATTTTACAGTTTCTTCTAACTCGATTTTTTGTAATTTTCTATTATGAAAAGTTTCAAAAATATGAGTAATTAATTCTATGTATTTATTACATGGAATTAGCAATAGCTTTAGCAATGACCAGTTTATGCCATTCTTGTTAATATTGTCATTTTGAAGCAATACTTACAATTTCATTTGTAAATATTTCAGTATGAATGTCTACAAAATTCTTTTTTAAAACAATAATGTCACCAAGCTAAAAAATTAACTATTCCTTATTATTATCAAACATTTAACATTCAAATTCCATTGACTTTTATGTTTATGAAGTAGTCTTGTCATGGTTTAAATGGAACCAGTTAAGTTATTGAAGTGATGTGGGTATTTCCTCCTTGTGTTTTTTCCACCGCATACATTTTACCAATTTCATTCTAATAATTTCATTTGTTCTATAAAATCTTTAACTTTTTAGCAATTTAATAACAATCATTTTTACAATTAAATATTGAACATAGTTCACAAATTCACTTTAGTTTTTACTATAGTGTGGTATTTCATTTTTTAAAATTAATTACTGGTCCTAGAGCTTAAACTCTTGACCTGGACACTGTCCCTGAGCTTCTTTGGCTCAAGGCTAGTGCTCTATCATTTGAGCCACAGTGCCACTTCTGGCTTTTTCTGAGTTGTTTATTAGAGATAAGAGTCTCGTGTACTTTCTTGCCTGGGCTTGCTTTTAACCTTGATCCTCAGATCTCAGCTTCCTGAGTAGCTAGGACTACAGGCATGAGCCACTGGCACCCAGCTCTTTTATTTTTGATATACCTTAATAAACCCATGATTAAGGAATACAACTTTTTCTCCTGATATTGTTCATGTTCTGAAACTCAAAATGTGTTATATCAGGAGAGATTCTGCCACACAATAGTTCTTCATATCAAGTTAGTGTGAATGTGTGATGAAGCTGTTATGTACTTTTCTTATTGTTGACATTATCATTCTGTTTGCTTTTTCAATATGAGGTATAAAGTAAATTAGTAAATTTTATAATATTAAAAATTGCTTGTTAGTGAGGATGGTATGAAATAGACACCTGTAATCTCAGCTACTCAGATCTGAGGATTGCAAATTGAAGCTAGCCCATATAGCAAAGTCCATGAGATTATCTCCAGTTAACCACAGAAAAATTGGCAGTGAAGCTGTGGTTTAAGTGAGAATGCCAGCTGTGAGTGGAAACACTCAGGCCCTGAGTTCAAGCCTCCCTACTGGCACACACATATACACAAAAGAAACCTCAGTAGCTTGAAATTGAAAATTCAGTTTGGACTGAACATTTAAATGAGTTTATGCTGTTTTTTATTCATCCTTTCATTTTCTCTTCTGTTTCGCACCAGGTTCGCTCAATCGAAGGCCAGTATGGGACACTTCAAGCATATGTGACTCCAAGAATTCAACCCAAAACCTGTCAGGTCCGACAGTACCACATTAGACCTCTGTCCCTCCATCAGAGAACTCACTTCATCCACCACGACCGGTAAGAGAAAGAAGAGAACAGTTTCCTTTCTGAGTGACTACACTATTCACATAAATTGGTTTTTTATAAGTTCTGTAGCTATTTCTACATTGTCTGCCTGTGCTTTCTTGGAATGGCAATTGCCAAATCTCAGCCTCCTGATTTGGCATGAGCTACCAGCACCCAGCTGGGGGAAATAATTTTAATGTCTCCAGATTTGAGTTTTGTTGTTTTTTTTTTTTAATTTACAAATGAGTGGTCTGAATAAACTCAAAAATTTCTTGTACCTGTTTTATTCCTCAATTCTGGAACCTGTATTCATTCTTTATTCTTTGTATTTTCTCACCTCTTCCAAATCATCCATTTGGCTTAAACTTACCTTATATTATTTATACATTCAGGTATGTCTCATCACACTTGGCATTAATTGATTATTTACCCTTTATTCCCTTCTCTTTATTTTATTTTTTTTTGGGTCCGGTCATGGGGCCTGAACTCTGGGCCTGGGTGCTGTCCCTCAGCTCTTCAGCTCAAGGCTAGCATTCCACCACTTGAGCCCCAGCACCACTTCCGGCTTTTTTCTTTTTGCTTATGTGGTGCTGAGGAATCGAACCCAGGGCCTCATGCATGCTAGGCAAGTGCTCTACCACAGAGCCACCTTCCCAGCCCCCCCCTTTATTCCCTTCTTACTTGATTATGTGCTTTTTTTTTTTTTTTTTTTTTTTTTTTTTGTCGGTCATGGGGCCTGAACTCTGGGCATGGGCATGGTGCTGTCCCTCAGCTCTTCAGCTCAAGGCTAGTGCCCAACCACTTGAACCACAGCACAACTTCTGGCTTTTTTCTGCTTATATGGTACTGAGGAATCAGACCCAGGGCCTTATGCATGCAAGGCAAGCATTTTACCACTGAGCCAACTTCCCAGCCTGATTATGCGCTTTTGTGAGGTAGATTTATCCCAGATCCCTGTAAGATAGAAGGTATTATGCTCTAGCCTGTCCAGTGGCACACAACTGATATTGTACAGCAAGGTTTCAAATCCTTTTCTACCTTCTTCAAAGGATTCTTTGCCTTCATGTTATGTTGCCTCTTTCCATGAGGAGATTCGTGTATGCATGTAGTCTATATAGTAGAAAGAGTAGAAATACTCCATGAACTTAAAAAAAATAAGATTTATTTAGACATGATGGCATATGCCTGCAATCCCAAAACTTGAGAGGCTAAGGCAGGAGGATCTGAAGTTTGAGGCTAGTCTGGGCTATATAGCAAGATCCTGTCTCCTTCTAACACCCCATACCCTCCAAAAATGAAATCAACTTTGAATAAATCAAATTTGACTTGTAAAGCATGTTATAATGAAAACAATAGCTATTTTATCACTTAAATGAATGGTAAAATACCTAGCACAGGTGTGGGTGTACATAAGCATTATATTTTTTCAAAAATTAAAAGTATTAGCTGGGGGCTATGAATGTGGCTTAGTGATAGAGTGCTTGCCTAGCATGCATGGAGCCCTGGGTTCGATTCCTTAGTACCACATATACAGAAAAAGCTGGACGTGGTGCTGTGGCTTGAGTGGTAGAATGCTAGCCTTGAGCAAAAATGTAAAAATGTTATCTGGGTGCTGGTGGCTCATGCCTATCGGCTAGTCAGGAGACTGAGATCTGAGGATTGAGGTTTAAAGACAGCATAGGCAGGAAAGTCTGTGAGCCTGTCATCTCTAATTAACTCCCAAAATGCCTGAAGTGGAGCTGTGGCCCAAGTGGCACAGTGCCAGCCTTATGTAGAAAAAGCTAAAGGACAGCCTCCACAAGTCCTGAGTTCAAGCCCCAGTACCATAACAAAATTAAATAAATAAATAAACACATAGAATTAATAATGTTCACTAGCAGAATTAATTCAAGAAAACTTGCCTTTTAAATATTTGTGTTGTTTGCATGGTGAAATTCTGCCTGTGAAAATATACCGGTATTACATACTCACAAGTCCTATATGCTATACTGTCTATTACAGACCCATGAACACCCTGACTCTGACAGGCCAGTTCAGTTTTGCTGAAATCCATTCCTGGGTGGTGTTTTGCCTGCCTGATGTTCCCGAGAAACCTCCTGCAGGAGAGAGTGTCACATTTTGCTTTCAGAACACCTTTCTTGATACACAACTGGAAAGTGTCTACAGGTAAATCTGACTTATTTTCTCCATAGGGAGACAGAATGTCTTGAAGCATTTGCTTCAAGAGAGTAGTTATTTCCAAATAATATGACTAAAATCCTATACTATCAAAGAGTTTATTAAAAACCAATACAACTAAAGTTTACAGAACTGATAAGTAAATAGGGATATTCACAGATGAATACTTTTCCTGTATACTCAATAATGATAGCCACTAGTTAGAAAATAGTTTTTAAAGACCCTTTCAAGCCTGGGAAGGTGGCTCAGTGGTTGAGTGCTTGCCTCACATGCATGAGGCCCTGGGTTCGATTCCTCAGCATTACATAAACAGAAAAAGCTGAAAGTGGCTCTGTGGCTCAAGTGATAGAGCACTAGCCTTGAGCTGAAGAGCTGAGGGACAGTGCCCAGGCTCAGAATTCAAGCCCCACCACTAACAAAAAGGAAAAAAAATACAATAATAACAGTAATAAAATGTTCTCATAAAATCTGGGCAATATTCTTAGAAATATTTGAGCTTCATGAAAAAAACTGTATTCTATTGCTGTAAATGATGAGTAAATGGAGACCACCCTTTCCAAATTGATGTGGATATTTATTCTAACTCACAACTTCAGGTAGTGTGGCTTAGTAGTATAGTGCTTTGTCTAGCATGTGTGAGGCCCTGATTTCAATCCCCAGGCAAGCAAAAGAAAGGTGAGGGGGAAAACGTGAAAGAGAGTGGGGGCTGGGCAGAGGGGAGGGAGGGAGGGAAGGAAGGAAGGAAGGAAGGAAGGAAGGAAGGAAGGAAGGAAGGAAGGAAGGAAGGAAGGAAGGAAGGAAGAAAAAAAAAGAAAAAATGCTTACATCTTCAGGGCTGGCTGTTATACCTGTAGTTTTAGCTAGGATAGGATCTGAAGATTGCAAGTCCATTCAAACAAATCTGACAGATTGAATCGACTATTTTTAATTAAGTTGTACAAAGGAGTTATAATTCCTTAAGTCAGGTTATGAGTACATTGAATCTTGATCATGTCACCCTTTATTTTCTCTCATTTTCTCCCTTACATCCCTACCCTCGAGTTACATAGTGTACATTGAATATAATGACTGCATTTGCTTACCCTTTGTCCCTCCATTTCTGTGCCCCCTTCATTTGTCCACCCCCTCCAAAACATGTTTCTATTTCCTGGTATTTATTTTGGCCAAAAGTTCATTAGTTGTTCAGAAGAGTTACACCACTGGACTCTGCTCCCGAGTATACCATTCTTTAGTCAATTTATTATGCATTATATGCATAACATAAATAAATTAACATCCACGTGTATAAGTTAACATCCACATTTGAGAGTAAACCTTGACTGCCTTCACTTAACATAATTTTTCTAGGTCCATCCATTTCACTAAAAATGATACATTTTTAATGGGTGAGTAAAATTCGATTGTGTTTATATACCATATTTTTTTGGATCCACTCATCTGTTATAGGGCATCTGTGCTGGATCCACACCTTGGCTATGGTGACTGGTGCAGCAATGAACATGGATGTGCAAGTGCTTTTACTGTATCCTGACTTGTAATGCTCTGGGTAGATGCCCAAGAGTGTATGGCTGGATCATAGGGTACTTCTATGTTTTGTTTTTTGAGGAATCTCCAAACTGCCTTCCAGAGTGGCTGCACTAGGTTACATCCCACCCACAGTGTAATGGATAGGGTTCCTTTTCCCCAACATCCATGCCATCATTGAATTCTCAATGATGGCCAGTCCTGCTGGGGTGAGATGGAATCTCAGTTTTGTTTTGATTTGCATTTCCTTTATGACCAAGGATGTTCAGCATTTCCTCATGTGTTTTTTGGCCATGTTTACTTTTTTTTTCTAAGCAGTCTCTATTTAACTCCTTTGCTCATTTATTAATTGGGCTTTTTGTTTGGAGGGGATTTAGTTTCTTGAGCTTCTTGTATATACTGGATATTAGGCCTTTGTTGGCCTAATAATGATAGCTGGTAGAGACTGCCCAGTCTGTAGGCTAGGGGGTTTTGTTTGTTTGTTTGTTTTTAGCTTAGTAACTATGTCCTTCGCTGTGCAGAACCTTCCTAGTTTGATGCAATCTCATTTGTCAAGTCTTCTCCTATTTGCTGATCCCCTAGAACTCTACTAAAAAATAGTTCCTGCTTTATGCCAGTAAGTTTTATTTTTGTTTTTTGGTTAGTTGTGGGGCTTGAACTCAGGGTGTGGCACTGTTGCTGAGCATTTTTGCTCAAAGCTAGTGCTCTATCACAGCTCCACTTCCAGCTTCTTCTTCTTCTTCTTCTTCTTCTTCTTCTTCTTCTTCTTCTTCTTCTTCTTCTTCTTCTTCTTCTTTTTTTTTTTTGGTCATGGGGCTTAAACTCAGCCTGGGCACTGTCCCTGAGCAGTTCAAAGTGAGGGCTTTACCACTTGAGCCACAGTGCCACTTCTGGTTTTCTGAGTTGTTTATTGGAGATAAGAGTCTCTTCAGGGGCTGAGAAGGTGGCTCAGTGGTAGAGCGCTTGCCTTGCATGCCTGAGGCCTAGGTTCGATTCCTCAGCACCACATAAGCAGAAAAAAAAAAGCTGGAAGTGGTGCTATGGCTCAAGTGGTAGCGTGCTAGCCGTGAGCTGAAGAGCTGAGGGACAGTGCCCAGGCCCAGAGTTCAGGCCCCATGACTGGACCCAAAAAAAATTTAAAAAAAAAAAAAAAAGAGTCTCTTCGCCGTTCCTGCCTGGGCTGGCTTTGAACCATGATCCTCAGATCACAGCCTCCTGAGTAGCTAGGATTACAGACGTGAGCCACCAGTGCCCAGCTGCTATTAAGTTCTAATGTTCTTACTCCTTCTTGTAGTAGTTTCAAGGTTTCAGGTCTGACATTGAAATCTTTGATCCCTTTTGAGTTGATATTAGTGCAATTGACAGATGGGTCCTCTTTCAATCTTGTACTTATGAATGTCCAGTTTTCCCAACACCATTTGTTTAAGAGGTTTAGACTGAGACTCTTACCTCCAACCAGCTAAAAGCCAGACATGAAGATGTGGCTCCAGTGGTACAGCACCAGCCTTAAGAAAATCTAAGGGGCCTGGGAATGTGGCTTAGTGGTAGAGTGCTTGCCTACCATGCATGTAGCCCCTAGGTTCAATCCCTGAGTACCACATAAACAGAAAAATCCAGAAGTGGTGCTGTGGCTCAAGTGGTAGAGTGCTAGCCTTAAGCAAAAGAAGCTCAGGGACAGCGCCCAGGCCCTGAGTTCAAGCCCATGACTGGCAAGAAAAAAAGAAGAAAAGCTAAGGGCTGGGAATGTTGTTTGCCTGGCATGCACATATGAAGCTCAGTACCATATACACAGAAAAAGCTGGAAGTGGCACTGTAGCTTAAGTGGTAGAGTGCTATCCTTTAGCAAAAGAAGCTCAGGGACAGTGCCCAGGCCCTGAATTCAAGCCCAAGACTGGCAAAAAAAAAAAAAAAAAAAAAAAAAAAAAGAGCTAAGCAAGAGCCTGAGGCCCTAGTTCAGGCCTCAGTACAGGCATACACAAAACAGCTTTGGGAGGCTTGTACCAGACCTTCCCAAGCTGTCCTGTTATACTTCATTTTATTCTTCGTAAGCTCCTACTTCCACTCCTGCCCCTTCCTTGTCACTTCTCCTTTCCCATAATTCCTCAGCTGCTAGCTATGTGTGAGCATATAAGATTCCCCGGTGCTGGAGATGGACACCAGAGCCTCCTACACATTAGGCATGGGCCTAGCAGAGGCTGAGCTTGGCCCTTTCCTTTCTGACCTGTTGGAATGTACAGTGGCCATTTGTTCTTTGAACTTGATTTTTCCTGTTCTTCAAGGTCTTTGCCTTCTCATTCTTGACTCTGTCTCTAAGGGGTATTTGGTAGGTTTTGCTTTGTTTTAATTCTGTGGGAGGGGAAAATTTATCTTCTCTGCTTTTAGATTCCTTCCTTACAGAGGATTAAGATAATCTACTTGCCCTTCTATCCTACCCCAACTATGCTAAGCTCTGCAAACAGTATGAACATACTTTGCCACACAATTTAGCCTTTGGAGGCCGAGAATTTGTCAGAAATCAAACTGGTTTTTAGCATCAGGTCTAGATGTGTCTTACTTTATGTTCCAAAAGCTTGTGTGTGTCTAGGCCTATGATAATTACTCTTGAAAACATGAACCTATACGTTAGCAGACAGTTAACATGTCCCTAGATTATTATATGTATATTTATTTTTTTATTTTTTATTTTATTTTTTATATTTTTGAACTCTGGGCCTGGGCACTGTCCCTCAGCTCTTCAGCTCAAGGCTAGCACTCTACCACTTGAGCCACAGGGCTACTTCCGGCTCTTTTTTTTCTTTTTGCTTATGTGGTGCTGAGGAATCGAACCCAGGGCCTCAGGCATGCAAGGCCAGCACTCTACCACTGAGCCACCTTCCCAGCCCTATATGTATTATTTATAATAGGATACTATTGCGCTTTACCATTTTGTGTGTTTCATATTCTTCTCAACAGTCAAATCCCTTTGTAAGTATACAAAAAAACATTCAGGTTCACATGTAAATGCATACAAGCATATTCACCAAAGTTAGTATGTGCAGGGGAGGATGCCAGGGATGGACAGTGAACTTGCAGTGTGATACTAGAGGTAGGGGAGGGCTGAAAGGAAGGAGTAGATGAATAGAGAGAGGAAGAGGGGGAGAATGCAGTCATTATACTCAATGTCTGTCCTATGAAACCAGGACAATGAAATCTCAACACTAAGTACTTGTCATAAACTACGTTTTCCTGGAGAACTTCCTTCTACAGCTTTTCTTTTAATTTTATAGAAAAGGACAAGGAATTTTTAAATCTGACAACATTTCTACAATATCCATCCTAAAAGATGTGCTTTCAAAAGAAGCTACAAAAAGGAAAATTAACCTCAACATATCATACGGTAAAACAGAAGAACAAGTCAGTCCTTCTGATTTCGTGTAATAATAATGTTTCTGATGAGTGACATCTCTTTGTGCCTGGCCAACTTCTAGAGATAAATGAAGTCTCCGTCAAACATACTTTAAAGCTTATCCACCCAAAGCTGGAGTACCAGTTGCTTTTGGCTAAGAAGGTGCAGTTAATTGATGCTTTAAAAGTAAGTAGGTGGGTTCTGAACTCATGATAGTTATTTAAGTAAGTCATATGAGACTTTTAATATTATAGTGTTTAGTATTATAGTGGATTAAATTTTGATTACTAAAGTTTTTTGTTGTTTTCTTTGACATAAGGAACTGCAGGTTCATGAGGGAAACACAAACTTTCTGATTCCGGAATACAGATGTATTCTAGAAGAGGCGGATCACCTACAAGAAGAGTACAAAAAACAGCCCGCGCACCTTGAAAGACTCTATGGTTTGTGAACTGTTCAGTACGTGGCTGTATTTCTTTCTTTCTAGCTGCCTGTCTGCCAAGGATTGTGAAAGGAGCTGGGCAGACAGACAAGATAAAAATACAGCAGTCATGAATGAGTGAAAAGCAACCTACTATACAGAATATTTCTGTATTTGGCCAAGCTAGTTTTAAATTTTAATTCTAAAAAAGATTGAAAAATGGCCAGGTGCTGGTTGCTCACACCTATAATCCTAGTTACTCAGGAGGCTGAGAGAAATCTGAGGATTACAGTTCAGAGTCAGCCCAGGTGAAACACACACACACACACACACACACACACACACGCACGCACGCACGCACGCACACACGCACGCACGCACACACACGGAAGAAAAGTAGGGCTCAAGTGATAGAGCTCTACACACACACACACACACACACACATGCACGCACACACACACGCACGCACGCACGCACGCACACACACGGAAGAAAAGTAGGGCTCAAGTGATAGAGCTCTAGATCTGAGCAATAAAGAGATCAGGGACAGCATCCAGGCTCTGAGGTCAAGCCTCAGAACTGGCACCAAAGTAACTGAATAAAGATATGAAAATGAAAGCTGGGAACTAGTGGCTCACAGCTATTATCCTTGCTCGGTTGGGAGGCCAGTCATGGCACAAAGGCTGTATAGACTGCTTTACAAGTCATAGCTGCATGCAGTGGTGTGACACTGTCACCCTTACTTCATGGGAGGCTCAGATTGGGAGGATCAAGGTTTAGATAGCATCAGGAAGGCATAGTCAGGGGCCTCATAGTTAAGAACACAAGTAGGTAGTTTGAGAACCTAACATCAACAGCCCTCATAAAAAGGCCTTGCTGGGCGCCAGCGGCTCACCCCTGAAATCCTAGCTACTCAGGAGGCTGAGATCTGAGGATCACGGTTCAAAGCCAGCCAGGGCAGGAAGGTCTGTGATACTCTTATCTCCAGTTAACTACCAGAAAACTCAAGTGGTAGAGCACTAGTTTTGAGCTGAAGAGCTGAGGGACAGCGCCAGGCCCAGAGTTCAAGCCCCACGACCCACCGGAAAAAAAAAAAAGGCCTGGAGGTGTAGCTCAGTAGTAGAGTGCCTGAAGAGAAAGCAGCTTGAGGCTTTTCCTCCAAAACCTCAGTAGAGGGGCGGGGGAGGAAACTAATATTTTTTTAAACAAAATTTAATAAATAAAGGCTATTTATATGTTGTGCCAGTTTTGCATTTGTAGTAAGAAGTTGGGTGTTTAACAAATTACTCTGGAAAAAGTGAAAAAGGGAGGGGAGAAAAGGAAGGCAGGGAGGAAGGAAGGGCCAGCCCCAGAAATGTAAGCCCTGTTGTGCGTGACACAGCATTGATACCAGCTCCATAATCCAGTGATTATTTAACCTGAAAGATAGATGATTATTTAACCTGAAAGATAGGTGTTAGTACGTGCATGCGTGCATGTGTGCATGCGCACACCTGTGGGTACCATAGCTCTACTTCCAGCTTTTTATGACTAACTGGAATTAAGAATCTCATGGAATTTCCTGCCTGGGCTGGCTTTGAACCTAGATCTTCAAATCTCAGCCTCCTGCGTAGCTAGGATGCCAGATATGAGCCACTGATACTTGGCTTTTTTTTTTTTCTTTTTTCTTTTTTCTTTTCTCTTTAACTTGCTGTTTAGGCTAACGTCTTCGCTGTTACATACCTAGTCAGTGGCAAAACCAGCAGTAGAATTTCTCACCTATATGTGTGCATTCTGCCCTTTGATGAGTTTTTCCAATCACCAGATGATCATTTGCCAGCTGTCAACATTGATCCTTAACCACCTAAGGAGTGTCTTCTTATACACTCAGACTTACTTTCTCACAAACTGTAACATTGAATGGCTTAATATTCACTATAAGAACAAGCTTTGTTTTATTGTTACAGTAAGTTTGATGGAATTAATCTTCCATCTATTAGTGATTCTAAAATCCAAAGAACTTTGAAAAAATCAAAGTTTTTTTTTGTTGTTTTGTGTGTGTGTGTGTGTGTGTGTGTGTGTGTGTGTGTGTGTGTGTGTGTGTGTGTGTGTGTGTGTGTGTGTGTGTGTGTGTGTGTGTGTGTGTGTGTGCTAGAACTCAGGGCCTTGAGCTCTAGCATAGCTGTTTTGCTCAAGGATGTAGTTCTGCCACTAAAGCTATACCTGCACTTCCGGCCTTTTTGCTGATTAGTTGATGATGAGTATCATGGATTTTACTGTCTGAGCTGGCTTTGAACCTTGATCCTCAGATTGCAGCCTCCTTAATGGCTAGGAGTATAGTCAGGCATGAGCCACCAGCACAAGGCGTAAAAGCCCAAGTTTTTGCTTTTGTTTTTCCATAAATCATTTGGCAACAAAATCCAGCTTACATAACACGTGGATCTTTATTTTAGATTCCACTTAGTGCAAATATTCATCCACATATTTTATTGTGAACTGCTAGTATTTGTACTCTACTCCTCAACACAAATACATTGGTATATTACTTTTATTCTCTTTCTAAACTGTGGAAATTATTGGAATAGACCTTTTACATCAGATAGACCTTTTACATCAGAGTTTTAGATAAAGGCTCAGCAGTTTGAATGACTACCATTTTTTATCTGGAACACACAAAAGTGTGCTCTTTGAGCCCAGGACTTTTGGCTTTCTAGTCACAATAATAATTCAGAATAACCAGTGTGAATTAATGGCTTGTAACCAGTTGTTATCTGAATTAATGGCTTATATCCAGTCATTAGTTAAATATTATCTTGAAACTTGCCTTAAAATCCCTCACAGATATTTCTAAAGCATAGATGCTTTTAGGTTTGTGTATCTTAAAGGAATTTCAGACTGATTGTCAAGGATTCTGATTTCAGAATTGATTGTCAAGGAATTACTTGCACTAAGTAGTATGTCATTAAAGGAATTAATGAAAAGAACTAATTTTTTTTCTTTATAGGTATGATCACTGATCTTTTCATAGACAAATTTAAGTTCAAAGGAACTAATGTGAAAAGCAAAGTACCTCTTCTGCTGGAAATTCTTGATAGTTACGATCAGAATGCACTGGTTTCTTTCTTTGACTCAGCTTAAAAGATGCATAAGGTAAGGTCCCATAGTGTGATCAGTTAAACAAGAAGATGTTTAGGATCTGCAGAATTACAAGGTAACTTTTAATGTGTAAAAATACTTAATTGCTGGTCTGGGAAGGTGGCTCAGTGGTAGTGTGCTTACCTTGCATGCATGAAGCTGGAAGTGGTGCCGTGGCTCAAGTGGTAGAGAGCTACTCTTGAGCTGAAGAGCTGAGGGACAGTGCCCAGGCTCAGAGTTCAGGCCCCACGACCGACCAAAAAAAAATTTTTTTTAAATACTTGATGTGGATCCTGGTAGTATACATCTATAATCTTAGCAGTTGGAAAGCTTGAATTACCTAGCCAGTTTGAGGCCAACCTAAAATAACATAGTGAGACCCTGTCACAAAAATAAATTTTTTTAAAGTTGAGGTATAAGGACTTTAAAGCTGCCCCCCCCTCTTTTTTGGTAGGAGTAGGGTTTGAACTAGGGTACTCTACCACTTGAGCCATACCTCTACTTCTCGGATTCTGTTTCTTTTGACAGATATGACTTTAAAGAGAACCTTAATTTTTGAAATGAATGGAATGATTATAAGAGGTATTGTGGCAAATGGATACTTTAATTTGTGCAGAGATAATATTTAGAAAATAGGAATTATACATCCAGTTTTCATAAGATATACATCAATGTGTAAACTGCAGATTTAAAATAAAATTTGGGGGATATTTCTGGGGAGAATTGAACTCAGAGCCTCCTGTTCTTCCTCATCTTTCTTTCTGGCTGGTATTCTGCCTCTTGAACCCTGTTTTTCGGTAGTTATCTGGAGATGGTGTATTGAAGACTTTTCTGCCCAGGCTGGATTCAAACTGGGATCCTTTGATCTCAGCCCCCTGAGTGTCTAGGATTCACACATGATCTCCAGTACCCAGTTTTTAAAATGTTTTTCAGTTTACAGATTACCTTATTTAATCTTCACAACTGTTCTGTAAGGTTGTCTAATTATGTAAGAAAAGTGATTCTCAATGAAGTTAATGTGATTAAGAAGACATGCTACGCTAATATTTTAGAAAGCTGGAACCAGAGACCAGTGTTAGTATCCTGAATTCTTATGTCATCAACCCCTGGAAATAATCTTGCAATTTTTTCCCCCTAGGAGTTGGAATTTGTCTGCTTAGTGACATTTTGTGACTCTGCTGAAGTTTGTGAAATGCTTGACCCAGCTTTAGTGCGATGTCACGTAGCCAAAGAACTTTCTCTGACAGCATGGATTATACAAGTGACTATGCTGGCTCCTGAGATTTTTCTTCATCTAAGTATCTACTGGCTTCCTTGTCATTACATAAGAAAGACAATCAGACTTTGGAGCTATAGAAGTTGTATTCATCAATTTCTTATTTATTCATTTTCGGGGGAATTAGGCTTTTAATGGCTTAAGGATAACGGAAAATATGCTATTTCTATTCAAGAAAAGTAGACCCATTCCTTTTTCAGAGACCAATGATTCTTAATTATATGTTATATTTTTGTATGTATGTTAATATTAATGTAATTGAATGTTAAATTAAAAAAATTAAAGGCACATATAGTTGACTTTTATTTTGATATGGTCATATTTATTTGCAACGGAGTTTCTGGCGATTGAGTCTGAGGCCTTTGTCACAAAAGCAGGAAGCCTTGTTTTCATTATATTAACCACCATTCTTTCCTAGATTCAGTGTGTACTTGTGTGTACTGGTCCAAGGGCTTGAATCAGGGCTTGGGTGCTGCTGTCTCTTGGCTTTTTTATCCAAGGCTGGAGTTCTACCAGGTGAGCCACAGCTCCACTTCTGGCTTTACTTGGTGGTTAATTGGAGATAAGAGTCTCTTGGACTCTCCTGCTCAGACTGGCTTTGAACTGGCATCATCAGATCTCAGCCACCCGAGTAGCTAGGACTACAGGTGTAAGCCACCAACACCTGGCTTTCACTGTGTACCTTTTGTTAGCTGCCACAGCTAAGAGAAAAAGAGAATGACTGTTTAACTTAGACTATATTGTTTTTGATGATCCTGGGATTTAAACTCAGACCCTTGTGCCAATTGCTCTATTACTTGACCCATGTCTAGTGATACATTGTTATATATTAATAGTAGTTTAAGGTGGCATCTTAAATTGCTATCTTCATTAGAAAAAGAGAAAAGGCATAACCCTGTAATGTAGCTCGGTGCTAGTGTGTTTAGTATGTGCTAACCAACACCATACACACAAAAAGCCTAAGACACACATTGTCTTCTAAGTAAACAGTTGCTACTTGCGAATGTGAGCAGCGTATCAAATCAGTTATGTACATTATTCCCAGCAATCACCTGATTAACAGACCAGATAACTGAGAACTGGGTGGGCACCAGTGGCTCACGCCCGATATCCTAGCTATAGAGGAAGACACACACACACACACACACACACACACACACACACACACACACGCTGGGGATTGAGTCCACACACACACACACACACACACGCTGGGGATTGAGTCCAAAGCCTTTGCACCTCGAAGCCAACTGGGGCCGAAACATCCATGAGACTAACCCCAATTAACCACCAAACAGTCGAAAGTGGAGCTGTGGCTCTGCGGCAGAGCACCATCTTGAGCACAGCCGCTCAGGGACAGCGCCCGGCCCGGCATGCGCGCGCGCACAGCCACAGCGCTGCGCGAAGGAGTCATCTGGCCAGGAGTTCATGGAACTCTGGAGAGCAAGCCAGTCCCCCTGCGGGCTGTTTAGGAGTTTCTCCAGCTCTCCGAGGCCGACGCACAGAGAATGAAATGGGTCAAACCAGGCCGAGTCACTGCCTGCCACCCTGGCAGCGATCGCCATTGGCTCAATTTAAAAATCGCGAGAAGTCGGCGCCCGCGTCTCCCCGCCCTTTCCCTCCCGTCTGGCTCGGGGCCGTCCCGCCCCCTCGCGGCCTCCCAGGCCCGCCGTCCCGTCGCCCCGATGACGTCACGGACCCGGGCCGCTGTCATTGGTCCATTTCAATAGTCGCGGGATACTTGAACTGCTCGAACAGCCGCCGCTCCGGCGGGCTGCTAGCTGCATCGCGGGGCGTCTGTGCGTCTCCGCGCCCCGCAGCGTCTGCCCGCACGTTTCACGGCCTCCGCGGTCCCGCACGGGCCCCAGCCGGGCGAGCACACGGGCGGCAGGCTGGCTGGGCCTGCGGCGAGCGCCAGGACTGCAGCGTTGCGTCTGCGGGGCGGAGCGCACGGGGCTCGGCGCGGCTGACGATCCCGCTCGCCCGCGGGAGTCGAGATGCTGGGCCGATCGGGACCGAGGGCCGCGGCCCGCGACGCGGGCTCGGCCCTGCTGACTCTGCCGCAGACGGCTCCCCAGGAGGACCAGGAGAACATCAATCCGGAGAAGGCAGCGCCCGCCCCGCAGCCGCGGAGCCAGGCCGCGCCCGCGGTGCTCAAAGCCGGCCCTGCGCGGGCGGCGGGGCCGCCGAGGCCCAAGACACGACGGGTGAGCACGGCGGGCGTCAGCCTGTGCACTGGGGGCCGAGCAGGACGAGGGGCGCTCGGGACCGGGTTCTGGGTCGGTGGCTTTGGCCTGTAGGATGTGACTGGTAGCGCCTTTCCTTATCCCCAGCCAACACGGCTGTGCTGCCCGTCTGCGGTGCTGGAGCGTCGTCTTGGCCCTCTGCGAGAGTTCCTTCTACTTTCCAGCGCCAGGCACCGCCAAGGACCCAGATCTCCCCTACTCGTCATCTGCTTAAGTGACTGACTTACACTACTAGCGAAGGGTTTTATTTAAAAAAAAAAAAAAAAAGCTTTGCATTTGGTGAAATCCGCCATTTTCGCGCGGTTTGCTCTGCTGCTCCGCCCTAGGGTGAAGAGTGCGAATCCACACGTTTCTTCTTTTTTCGCCAATTCGTCCCGTGTCTACTGGCCGGACCTCCCCTCCCCTCCCACCCACACACCCACACCATGCTTCTTAACCTCCATTATTTTGTAATTCCAGTTCTGCTTGTAGAGTTTGCCTATAGGAATGTCTGACAAATTGAGACATGCTTTCTTATCCAGGATTACTTTTTGCTTCAGAAAGCTGTTTTCTGAACAATATATGGGAGTAAAAGCAAGGTGAGGAGGGAGCATAACTCCTTTTCATAAGCTCAAATCCAGTCATTTACTTCTGTTTAGGCTGCACCCCTAAAGGACCTGCCGATAAATGATGAACCTGTCAGCGCTCTTCCTCCTTGGAAGGCTAACAGTAAACAGCCCGCCTTCACTATTCATGTGGACGAAGCCCCTGCAGAATCTCAGAAGCCGCCACCCGAACCCAAAGCCACGGAGTGCGAAGATGTGCTGGCTTTTAATACTGCCATTGCTTTGTCTGGCACACGAAAACCTCTGGTACCTCTTGATTTTCCAATGGATGGTAGTTTTGGTACGTTCTAAAGAAGATCTTTATCAATTCAGGCTTGTGGTTACTCTATTGGGCTAATGGGATTGGGTATTTTAAGGTTTACTATAACAGGTTTAAGAAAGGGTGTGGTTTATCTCAACTCCTGGCTAGTGTTGATTTTACTGCCCACTTCATGGGAAACAATATCAATTACATCAACTTCATTAAGTTCTAGTGCCTATTTAGGCTGATTCATGGATGTTTATTTGGTTGGGAGAGTAGATTTGTTGTATTTACAATACTTTTTGTGTGTATATGTGTGCTGGTACTGGGGCTTGACCTTAGGGTTCTTGAACTCTCACTTGGCTTTCTTATTTGATCATAGTTGGTGCCCTGCCACTTGAGTCATGCCTTCTGCCCAGCTTTTTGGTAGTTAATACACATATCCTCAAAACACTTGCCTTGGCTGGCTTTAAAAGGTTACCAGATCTCAGCCTCCTAAGTACTAGGATACATACTCAAGCCACCAACACTTGGCTTTAATAGTATCATACTTCAGAGAATCCTGTTTTAAGATATAATCTGAAATATTGTGAGCTTTTGTGTGTGTGTGTGTGGTGTGTGTGTGTGTGTGTGTGTGTGTGTGTGTGTGTGTGTGTGTGCACGCACACGTGCACACCTGTCCTGGAGCTTGAAGACAGGGCCCTTTCCCTGAGCATTTTTGTTCAAGATTGGATCTGTAGCACTTGAGGCACAGCTCCACATCTGGCTTTTTGCTCTCAGGAACTTTCCTGCCTTAGCTGGCTTTGGAATCTCAGATCAGCCTCTTGAGTAGCTAGGCCTGAGCCACCAAAGCCTGGCTTTCATGCTCACTTCACTTCTTCTATCACGCTTTAGACTTGTTTGAGGATAGTCTTAAAAATGGTGATGCCTGACACCTCTTTCTGTAAAACTAGTGGTTATATACTATAAAGTGACACTGTCTTAACCCATTGTGGCTTGCTGTAGGCAATTCTGCTTACACATTGTACTGTTTACTTACCAAAGGGTGACGTTGGACAGCTGCATGTATCCATTTTAATTCTATTGGTTGGGCGGAGGGGTGTTTGGGAAATTCCTTTGGACATAAAATGTGCAACCAAAATTTAACCTCAAAGGAATCTTTGGTCAAAAAAAGTAGGGATATTCTTTGCCTTAAAAGATAATTTAGCCAGGCACTAGTGGCTCATTCCTGTAATCCTAGCTACTCAGGAAGGTGAAATCTGAAGCCAGCTTGGGCAAGAAAGTCCATGAGACTCATATCTCCAGCAAATTACTCAGGAAAAAAAAAAAAAAAGCACTGTGCCTCAAGTGGTAGAGCATTACCCTTAAGCCAAAGATGCTCAGGGGCAGCACCTAGGGCCTAAGTTCAAGCCCCAGGACCAACAAGAGATTTAAAAAAAAAAAAAAGATAATTTGTAAGCCAGGCATTGGTGACTTACATCTATAATCCTAGCTACTCAGGATGCTGAGATCTGAGGATCACAGTTCAAAACCAGTCCAGGTGGGAAAGTGTGTGAGACTCAAAAAAAACAGAAGTGGAGCTGCAGTTCAAGTGGTAGAGTGCTAGTCTTGAGCACAAAAGTTCAGGGACAGTGTCCAGGCCCTGAGTTCAAACCCCAGGGCCCAGCATAAAGAAAAAAACTTGAATCACTTGAGTGTTGTGCTAATCTGTTTGAGTTGCCCAATTCAAACCAATTTCTTTAGCAATAAGTTATTTGAAACCATTTAATGGATTCTAGCTGTTGCCCAGCTGTGCTTTGCATCTGTCAGCCCCAAGGTAGGGTTTGTAATTCCTACTGCAAACCTCATTTTATCAACTTGAATTTTAAGTACCAGATCATTGCACCATCTACTCCTATCCCGTGGAAGATGAATGATACTTTTACATAATACTGAATCCTATGAGTAGCCTATCAGGATTTTTTTTTCTCATTGATTAAAATTATTGCAGTTATATAGACAGATCTGAGTTGAAATAGTCTATGTACTTTAACACAATATGTTCATTTTAATTGGATAAAATGCTTTAGTAGTAGTAGATTCCCATAAGGAACCAAGTAGAAAACCAATCTGTCTTTGGGTGGTTCCAGAGTCACCACATGCTATGGACATATCAATTGTGCTAGAAGATGAGAAACCAGTGAGTGTGAATGAAGTGCCAGAGTACCACGCAGACATCCATGCATACCTCAGGGAGATGGAGGTAAGACTTGAAACCTGCCTGCAGGGTGCACTCAGTGGGGCAGATTGGAATGGAGAGACTAAAGCTTAAACATTTAATTACTAGTCAATTACCCTGGTGCAATGTTTGACTTTCTATTTGTAGCAATTCAGCTAATGATAAAAATAATCCTTGTTGCAATTTTCTTTATCTGAGGGGTAGGGGACAGGGTTATCTGTCCTGGGGCTTGAAGTCAGAGCCTGGGTGCTGTCCCTTAGCTTTTGTGCTCAAGGCTAGTGGTCTACCACTTGGGTCACAGCTCCACTTTGAGCTTTATGGTGGTCTACTGGTGATAATCTCACTGACTTCCTGCCTGTGTTGGGTTCAAACTGCAGTCCTTAAATCTCAGCCTCCTGGGTAGCTAGGATTACAGGCGTGAGCCATCATCGCTAGCCATCATCGCTAGCGTTCTATAAACCTCCCTCCCGATAGGTTAAATGTAAACCTAAAGTGGGTTACATGAAGAAGCAGCCTGACATCACCAACAGTATGAGGGCCATCCTGGTGGACTGGCTGGTAGAAGTGGGGGAGGAGTACAAGCTGCAGAACGAGACCCTGCACCTGGCTGTGAACTACATTGACCGCTTTCTGTCCTCCATGTCTGTGCTGAGAGGAAAGCTCCAGCTCGTGGGTACTGCCGCCATGCTGCTTGCCTCGTAAGTCCTGCTGGGTTTATGTGACTTCAGGAAATTGGAATTTTCCAACTGTAACATTTTAATTTAATGCATTCCACAGGGTAGACACTACATTAGGGGTGACATTGTGGTATGTGGGGTTAATAGTAGTGGAGGACAAAATGGCTTTTGAATCTATAATGCTAATTTTCTTAGCTCTTGTATAGGGTCTATGGTGTGGTTTGTGAACTTGAAAACTGGCTACAGAAATACACGGGCACTGAATTTCTGGGTGTAGTTTCTTCCATGCAGGGCTTACTGGCAAACAATCTGCATCTTTGCCTTCTCTCCACTAAGATGTGAAAATGAAGCATAAAAACCCAAACAGAGTTTCTTCCATCTTCAGCTGTTCGCTGAGCACTGGCACAGCTCCCCTCTTGGGTGGGCTGTGTCACGCCCTCCTTCATCTCTGACTACATGACAGTCCTTCATTGCTGAGCGGTGGAGCAGAAAGGCTGGAGAAAGGCTGGTCGGGCAGGGGACAGAGGAATTGCAGTTGGTGGAGAGTGGCTTTATTTTACTAATGGAATTTCAGATTTGAATTGAGAAGCTGGCTTCTCTTTTGTTAGGACTTACAATTTTGAACTTTTTTCATTTTAGAAAGTTTGAAGAAATATACCCCCCAGAAGTAGGCGAGTTTGTGTACATTACAGATGATACCTATTCTAAGAAACAGGTTCTGAGAATGGAGCACCTGGTTTTGAAGGTCCTTGCTTTTGACCTGGCTGCACCTACAGTAAACCAGTTTCTTACACAGTACTTCCTACACCTGCAGCCTGCAAACAGCAAGGTTGAAAGCTTAGCAATGGTAAGTTCACTTTGCTTGTGGGGGAAAGGCACCAGCATCGCTGAGCAGCTTTGCTCAGGAGAACCAGTGTTCTAGGGCTGGAATCCATTTGCAGCATGGGGAAAAGTTAACCATTAGCAAAGGATACAACCACAGTTGGCCCTCTATTTCCCATGGATTCAACCACAGGGATTGTAAACACACATGAGAAAAATAGTTGCACCTGTACTGAGCATATACATTAACTGCCATTCCAAACAGCCATGTAATATATTAACGTTTATTAATGAGTAATTGAGAGGTAGTAAGCCATATGCAGGTAGTAACCCTAAAAGCAGGGGTCTAGGTATCCATGATTCCTAGGGCAACTGTTGAAAAGTGCCAAATAGTTCTTTGAAAGGAAGCTGGTAGTGTAGTGTGCAGAGTTGTTATTAAGGGACCAGGGCGCTGGTGGCTTATGTGTATAAGTTTAGCTGCTAAGGAGGCTGAGATCTGAGGATTATGGTTTGAAGCCAGCCCTGGCAAGAAAGTCCTTGAGACTCAACTCTAATGAACCACCAGAAAGCCAGTAGTGGAGCTGTGGCTCAAGTGGGAGAGCACACAGCCTTTAGCACAAAAGCTCAGGGACCACACCCAGGCCCTCAGTTCAAGCCCCAGGACAAGCACAAGAAAAAAAGTTACCAAGGGAAGAAAAAGAGGATAAGGCTGTGAGCAGTCTCCTGCTTGGCATGGATTTGAATTCTAGAGCTCTTGTGATTAAATGGTTTTCCATTCCAGTTTTTGGGAGAATTATGTCTGATAGATGCGGACCCGTACTTGAAGTACCTGCCGTCGATTATTGCCGGAGCTGCCTTTCACTTAGCACTCTATACCATCACAGGACAGAGCTGGGTTCGTATTCAAGTTTTCATTTTGCACATCTGCTTTGACTGAAATGTGTGCTTGAAAACTTTGGAGCCATATCACCTGCTGCTTGCAGACAGTAAATGATGAGAGTTGGTGTAAAAGTGACAGGATAGTGGCCTGAGGAATAGAGGTGTTCAAGATAAGTTACACACACAAATTGCTGCTTTGACTATCAACCCCCTTCTCTGTCTGTAGCCGGAATCATTAGTCCAAAAGACTGGATACACCCTGGAAAGCCTCAGGCCTTGCCTCCTGGACCTCCACCAGACCTACCTCAGAGCACCACAGCATGCGCAGCAGTCCATTCGAGAGAAGTACAGAAACTCAAAGTAAGGCCCACCAAGGAGACGCTTGTCCCGTTAATGCCTAGGGAGAAGCCTGTGTCCACAGAGGGCTGTAGTAAACGGCTCTTCCCCTTGATTTCGGTGGGAGGCATTGTATGTGGGGATCAAACATCCCAATATCATTGGACTCACCCACAGATAGAAACCATTTTGAGGTTTTGGCAAATTTATTATTTATGATCTCTGTTGTCTAGTGAATGTTCATTACTAAAAGCCATTTCTTTTCTACCCTCAGGTATCATGGGGTTTCTCTCCTCAACCCACCCGAGACACTAAATCTGTAACTATGAAGGATGCCTTGCTTTCTAATGTAAATCATTCCAAGTACATGGTGTACAGTTTTTATTTTAGGTTTTAATTTCACAATCATTTCTGAACATATAAGTTTTGGCCAAGGACAAATTATGGTATCTATCATTTTTTAAATGGTTTTAATTTGTATATCTTTTTGTACATGTATCTATCTCAGATAATTAGCTAGTTTTAAGTGGTTTTAGTAAATATTGACTCCAGCCGCCAATATAAGAATAAATTGATTTGGAAGTCTTCATAACTGAAGGTTAATTTGAAGTAAAACTATGACTTTTGGGGGATATCATTTAGAAATGCTCTCTTAGCTTAGGGTTTATTATATAATAAGAAAAGCTCTTCTCTAGGAAAGCAGACCCTCCCTCAAATTCTGACATTCTTTATCCTAAATAATTGGGCCTATTTGCTGCACTGCTCACACTTTCTTTTGACTGGGAAAAGTGTGCTCTGGACCCAGCCCTTGTCTGTCTGTCTCTTTGCTCTTTCTCTTAGCTCTTTCTTTGCATGAAGTGTGGCAGCTTATTAAATAACTTATTCCTCATCAGCCTTTACAAACTCAAAAGATTACAGATGGGAAGCTCTGAAATAAGGTTCTCTAGAAATGTTCATTTGAAGCATAATGTAAAAGAAAAGAAACTGCTAGGTTTTCTAAAGGACTTTTGAATAAAAAATACCCAAGATTGTTAGCATGGAATAAATATCCTTTTAATAGTTATATATACATACATTAAATCATGTTAACTCTAATTAGCCGCTCTCTTCTTTTTCCTCTTCCTCACTGGATTTTTACTGGGTGCTTTCTCTTGTTTTGCACTGACCGTCTGTGTTCTGTGAATAAAGTAAATTAACAGCTCACCAAGTGTCCTTGTTAAATTCTGGATCACTGGCAGAAGACTTTCTGGTTTGCCCAGTCGGATATAAAATGTGGCAGCAGCGAGAGTAAAATAGCAATGGTGGAAAGTGTCCCACCTTACAGAATTAGAAACTGGCAAGCCAGTGAGGAGGTGCTGCTGCACAGCGTCATGCCAAGGGCAGGCCCCCAGACCTGAGAGAGTTTGTGTGCACAAACCAGAGATCTGTTACCTTATTTTCTTTGGGTTCTTGTCTGGTTCTAAAATGATCCTCTCTTCTTCTTCACTGTCGGAGAGGACGATAGGAGCAGCTTTGAGAAATGGCAGAGAGGTAATGTGAGTGACCTTCAAGTTTGCACACCAGGCAACTATTTGCTGGACACTTACAGATATACCTTGTTCTTTAACATCTTTCCCTCTCAATAAGCTCTTGTATAAAAATTGTGTATGTGTGTTGCTTACTTGGGGCTTGGGCACTGTCCCTTGAGCTTTTTTGCTCAAGGGTAGCAAACTATCTACTATTTGAGCCCCAGCTCCACTTCGCTTTTTTTGGTGTTAATTGGAGATGAGTCACGGACTTTCCTGTCCAGGCTGGCTTTGAACCTCAGTCCTCTGATCGGCTTCCTAAGTAGCCTGGATTACAGGTGTGAGCCACCTGTGCCCAGCTTTCTTTCAACACTTTCCCTAAAGATTCTTTTAATTACTGACATAAATGCTCAGTGCATTTAGTAAGTGCCATAATAGTAGTATGGAGAATACTATTTATATACCATCTTTTTGAAGTCAAGCCTGGTCCTCTACCACTTGAGCCATAATATGCCCCAGTCTGTTTTTAGCTTGTTTTTTCAGGTAGGGGCTCATGTTTTTTACCTTGTCAGATTCAGACCACAAGCCTCCTGTGCAGCCAGGGTCCCGCCAGTGCAAGCCACTACACTTGACTGAGACAAAGCCTCCCTAACCTCACCTGGGCCAGCTGGTTTAAACCACGACCTGCCTGCCCAGTCTCCCTCTGCCTTGGGAATAGCTGGGCTTTCAGGCATCAGACTTGTGTTAGCATGTTTTTGATTTTAAGTCAATATGTCAAATGAATTACTTAAACAGCCTAAGAAGGCTTAGGGCTTGCTACATTTTGTTAAAAACACTGAAAAGCCATAAAGCACAGCGTTAAGGTCAAAAGGCACCTAGGCTAAGGGGTGGGTACAGTGGAGCAAACCTGAAATCCCAGCAGTGGAGGGAGGATGATTACAGTGAGGCCCGTGGGAAAAGCACAAAATCCCATCCCAAACTAGTGTTGTTTAATAACCATGAGACAGTCACTTCAAACCCCAGTACCACCAAAGACATTTTCCAGAAACAGGCAAAAAATATGCCTGTAGCTACTCAGCAGGCTTAGCTCTGAGAATTGTGGTTCAAAGCCAGCCTGGGTGGGAAAGTCTGAGACTCTTTTCTCCAAAAACCAGAAGTGGAGCTACAGCTCAAGTGGTTGTGCTATCTTTGGGCAAAACCCCTTGGACAGTGCCCAGGACTGGCGCACACACAAGAGTGAAGAACCTATTTCACGTTCTTGCCAATGCTGATACTTGAATGTTTCTCAATCATGCAGTAAAAAGATACCATCATTTTATTGTCTTTGTGTTTTATCTCTACCAGGGTTAACCATGGATAATGTTAATAATCCATTTGTACTTTCTTTGAAAAGTACTTCATATTTGCCCATCTTTTGAACACTAACTAAAAATGAACTGGGTGCCAGTGGCTCACACTGTAATCCTAGCTACTCAGGATGTTGAGATCTAAGGATAGTGGTTCAAAGCCAGCCCAGGCAGAAAAGTCTCAGACTTATCTCCAATAAACTATCAAAAAGTTGCAAGTGGAGCTGAGATTCGAGTGGAAGAATTCTAGCACTGAGCCAAAAAGCCCAAGGACAGCACTCACATTGTGAGTTCAAGCCCCAAGACCAGCACAAAGTAAAAATATCCCTAAGTAGAAGTTTATTCAGTTGTACAGTGGTTAAAATGCAAAACCAGGCAGAACTAGCTAGCTACTGCAAGCACTTCTGGAGTTCTGTGTGTTCTCATAGTCATACTTGATCATTTAATTGTTTTCACTAAAAAGATAAAAGTATGAAACACATTTCCCTAGGAAATCCGTATTGGGCATAGATCATTCTCCTAGCAGAGGCTCTGCTGGGTAGTATGAGCCTAAAACTACAAGTTTATGGGACATCTTCAGGAAAGTATCTCCCTAAATCTAGCTCACATTTATACGTAAAACACAGTTTTGCTATTGTTTGCATACCAAAGTATAGTTATTTCGGGCTGGGAAGGTGGCTCAGTGGTAGAACACTTGCCTTGCATGCATGAGGCCCTGGGTTTGATTCCAGCACCACATAAGCAGAAAAAAAAAGCCAGAAGTGGCGCTGTGGCTCAAGTGGTAGAGCACTAGCCTTAAGGTGAAGAGCTGAGGGACAGCGCCCAGGGCCAGAGTTCAGGCCCACGACCAGACCCAAAAACAAAACAAAACCAAAGTATAGTTATTTCACAAAAATCAGATTCTCTTAGAATTGGTGTTAACATTACAGTTAGCTTTAGTCATTTGGTTGATTTTTTTTTCCCAGTGCCAGTCCTGGGCTTGAACTCAGGGCCTGGGTGCTGTCCCTGAGCTTTTTGGCTAAAGACTTGCACTCTAGTTGAGCCACAGCTCCACTTCCAGCTTTTTTGGTAGTTAATTAGATATAAGACTCATTGGCTTGCCTGAAATTCTCAGACCTGAGCTTCCTAAGTAGCTAGGATTATAGGCATGAGCCATTGGTGCCTACCTGAAATTTAAACCACAAAATGTTAGCCCTTCCAAAACCACTATGTGTGGCCCATCTATATTCTCTATATAGGTAGGTGTTTACAAAGAAGACAGATCTTATAGTGCATGATCTTGTAAATAATTATATATAACACTTATCTCTTAGATAAGAGGTTATAGATGACAAATATTAGAGATGAGATAAAAACTGGTAGCACCACCTACCCTGGCCTCCAATACCAGCAACATCCACTGCAGTGTCCATTTTCATGTCGTCAAGAATGATAGCTTCATCACTGCCAGCCTCGTCCTCATCTTCTTTCTCAGAGTCCTCAGGAGCGCCCCACGAGTTTTCTATTCCCTCTCCAATTTGGGCAGTGCCAGGAGTCCAAAGCACAGGCTTAGAAACACTGGGCATGTTAAGAAAACTGAACAGCAAGAAATATGGTATACAGCCCAGGGAATGTAGCTTAGTGGTAGAGTGCTTGCCTAGCATGTATGAAGCCTTGGGTTCAGTTGCTCAGAAAAGGCCAGAAGTGGTGGTGTGGCTCAAGTAGGCAGAGTGCTAGCCTTGAGCTAAAGAAGCTCAGGGACAGTGCTCAGGCCCTGGGTTCAAGCCCTAGGACTGGCCAAAAAAAAGACAATATACAGATGGCTGAATAAAGAAGAAAGATAAAATTTTTAACAGGCAAGATTATGGACACCATCATGGTAAGAAAAACTCAAGAATCAGGCTTCTGACACTCTAGCTGTAAGAAATTTAGCAAATGTGAACAGTATTAAATGTACAAATTTCAATATTAAAATGAGTCTTAAATATTAAAGTACAAAATTTTCAAAGGAAAATAAAATGCTGTAATTGGGTGGTCGCTGGAACCCAAGACATTCTATACACTGGGATAGTGTTCCATCACCGTATTACATCTCAGGCCCTAAACTGGTTCTTGGAGAATGTCTGGGTTTTAGAGCTACTGAAGTTCAAGAAGCTGAATGTTAAACCATCAACTTAGTATGACACCACTGTAGTTTGTCTCTAACAGTACAGTATTCCAGGAATGCAATGTCAGTTTGTGCAGACGAGAGAGGAAAGCTGAGTCCTGCTGCCATTAAACCCACCCAGTAAAGATACACTTCTGGAGGAGGCTCAGCTTCAGCAATGATTTCATCGGCTTTCTCTTCCACCTCAGAGGTATCAACAGGGGCCTGCTCCATTTTGAAAGCTGTGATCCTTTGATTTGCTATAGATTCTGCAAAGCCAAACTTTCCACCTTCTTTCCTGTCAGTTTTTGGATAGGGGCCAGGGAGGAGATGATGGGTGATAGAAAAGGCAGGAAAGAAGTTACTATCTTATCCTTTTGCTGGTGAAAACTACTCTAGTTAATTCATATGACTACCTTAATCCTACCAGTTTACGATAGCTGTCAAGATAACTAGTAAAAGGTTGCTATACATTGCTATTATGTGCTATACATTGCTAGCTATGTGTTTAAAGTATATCCCCCATATTTTTTTTCTTTTGGCAATATTTAAAGTTTATACTCCATGCCTTGTATGTGCTAGACATGTGCTCTACCACTTGAGCCACACCCTAAGCACTTTTTGCTTTATTTTTCAAATAATTTCACTTTTTGCCCAGGCCAGCCTTAAACCACAATCCTCCTATTTGCACTCGCTGGGATGACAGGTAAACTACAGCATCTAGCCTTTTCCATATTGGTTGAAATGCGTCTCAAAGAGTTCCTGGGCTGGCCTGGAACTTTGATCTTCCTAACCTCAGCCTTCTGAGTAGCTAGGATTACAGATGAACCACTATATCAGGATGACAGAATAGTCTGTAATCCTCAAATTAGCTGTTCCAGGTAAACACTGGCCTCCCATCAGATAGAAAAATTGGAGTAAAATTTGAAGGGATCTAATCAATTTACTTTTTCTATGTTTTTAGTACTGGGATTGAACTCAGAGACTAGTGCTGACTAGGTTCTACCACTTCCTTGGCCCTGTTATCTTTATTTTAGTTTTTGAGGTACAGTCTTGCGAACTACTTGTGTAGGCCTTGAACTCAGGATCCTTCTGCCTTCACCACCCAAACAGCTAGAATTCCAGGCCTGTGCCACCTCACTTGCTCTCTACTTTCAAAAAATGCACTCCTATATTCAACTGAGACTAAAAAAATAAAGAACAATCAAGTGTGAAATACAGTTGTCCGTGTGCAAGAAAAGCCCTTAAAAGTCCTGTAAAAAGACTATTTAGTTCTGAGGAGTCCAACTTACCTGACTTTCTGATCATTCTCCAAAGCTTTCTGTATGAGCTCTGTAATTTCTGCTACCTTCACACCAGCTATTTTGCTGCATCTCAAAACCTGTTTATAAAAGTGAAGTATCACAAATCAAGTGGCTTTCTCTATCAAAACCTAAAACATCAATTCTTTTTTCTACCTTTATAATCCAAGCTTTTTATTTCCAAATATGAAACGACACACTTTAAATGTAAATTAAAACACAAGAGTCATTTTATCACTTTTAAAGGAGTAGTGCATTAAAGGCACAGTGTGATTGATACTGTGGTGAGGCCACAGACAACAGGTAGGTATGCTGAGAAACATCTGCTTCCTTCTCCATGAGTGATCCACAGAAATGGATCAAGATAGTAGTTGTGATTTTACTTGTGCCAGTCATGATAACTGAAACTAGCACTTATCAACACTTTATGTATGTTATACACTGTAACTTACATAAGTTTGTATCCATCTTTACACCCTCCTAACAAGATATGGGCAGTAATCTCATTCCCTTTTTTAAATTAACTGAAGTCCAAAAATATAAAATCATCTGCCCAAGGCAGCAAACACAATATCCAGCTTGAATTTGAACTAAGCAGCTATTGTTCATACTATTTGCAATATATTGTGTTTAAGAACCAGTAAAACCATCTTTTTCTCCTACTTTCCTACCTGGGTTGGCTTTTGAACCATGATTCTTAGATCTTAGCCTCCTGAGTAGCTAGGAATATAGGTGTGAGCCACCAGCACTTAGCTATTTATATTTTTAAAGGAGGGGGATATAACTTTTCCTTTACTGGAAGAAAAGCTAAGCCTGGAGGGCCAGATGTGTGGGCAGCAATGAGGGAAGTACTCTTCCCAGCTACCAGTCAACAGGATGTCATGATTGGACTGAAACCTGATTCCATCACATCCCAGAATCAATCATGGAAAGTCTCCTTGTTGGCTTTTGGTGGTTGTGATATAATAAACAAGCTTCTAAAGAGATTTTACAGAGACATAGGTCAAAGCACTAACTTGATCTTTAAGAAGCATTATCCCGCCACTGGACTGGATGGTACAGATTTCTCGATGCTTGTTCATGGCGATCACCAGCAAGCCATCCATTACTCGTTCTTCTCGTTCATTGGGATCCACCAACAAGTATGTTCTGAAATGAACATTATATCATCCTGAGCAAATTTGAGCGGAGAGCCTGTCATTCTTAAGGTAATGGGTTTTAAAAACAGTATCAATGAAGCCAACACTGTAAAGATCTTGGCCTGTGGATCTGAATCATAGGGAAGACTCAAAATTGCATTTATAACATAGTGAATACTTAAGCAGGTATCTCTAGCTATTACAGTAAAATAACAACCAGGTCAGACAGATTTTATTTAATGAAATAATATCAACCTTAGTACATCTTTGGTTAAATGACTTCAATAAAAACTTAGGTACTATTTTACAATTTTCCTTATGTGACATATTCTACGGTCTTCTAGATTCTGCTAATGGCACATTAATGCCCATTTCTACACCACCCAATACACCACCTGATAGGCACATGGCTTCTGAGTCCATATGCAAAATAGTAGATTTCAAAGAACAGAGAACTCTCTTGAATAATTTAAGATATTACATAGTAAAATAAAAACTTATACATATAGTAGGTCAAACAAAATCTATAAAACTCTTTACTGTTTTAACATGACTACTGGAAAATATAAAATTACTTATATAACTTGCATTTTATTTCTATTAGATAATGCGGGTACATTTCCCTCTAGTAAAATTCTCTACAAATCTTTGTTCTCATGCACAAAATGGTTAAAGGATCTTATTTATGCCTCCTTGTTTCTGAAGGTTTAAGGCTTAAGCTTCCATATAAAAGCACCAGTACATGGGCCTCCAAGACACTAGGGTTTCTGTTGGAAGAGGACTTAGCAATAGATTGTGGAGAAACTGCTGGCAGATTAAGGACACACGTGCCCATCTATGCAGTCTTTTCCCAATAACCTGCTCCTAGAACCACTCCCCCAATACCTTTCCAAATCCAGTCTTCATTGACCCACTCACCTTCTTACCCTAATTAAAGCCTAGCATCCTAATCTCTTACAATCTGCACATTTCCAGAAAAAGAAGCATGCTACAATTTATAAACTATAAGACGAAAATGTTGGGAAGTATAATCAAGTAGAGCCTTCTTATCACTACTGTTTTTAAAAACTGTCAACTATTGCTCTCACAAAGAGAACTAACTGTAAGATGCTGTGATAGGAAAGGAGGATTCCAGTCATCTAGGACACATCTGAGTAGAACGTTGAAGTTCCCAGCTGCTTTTGTAATTTCAGCCAGAAGAAGGGGAGACTGACCCCTGCTGGAAGAAGGCAAAGCTGACACAAATGGGCATGTGGTGGATGCTCAGAGGGACTGGATCACGCTCTTCAGGTGTGTACTGTTGCAAAAGAAAATATCCACCAATTAGTCACCAAGTTAGGAATTTATCAAAGTATCTATCATCTTGAGAATCAAAAGCTGAAACTAAAAGTGAATTTTCTTAATCCTCAGTACCTGAATCACATCTTTTTCCAACTACCTGTTTGACTTTGCTACTTTTTCTTCAAACTGTGTGCTTTCCCCAGGACACATCTGTAAAATCTTTGAGGTATACTCTGCATCCCATGCAATCAAGCCATCATAAGCACAAGCAATTTCAGTGACTGAAAATGTACACAACCAACATCACATCCTTACTATTTTTGTGCTGGCACTGAGGTTTGAACTCAGAACCTAGACACTGTTCCTTATTTTTTTTCACTCACGGCTGCTGCTCTACCATTTGAGACACAGCTCTACCTCTGGCTTTTTAATGATTAGTAGGAGATATGAGTCTCATGGACTTTCCTGCTTGGACTGGCTTTGAACTGCAAATCCTCAGATCTCAGCCTCCTAAGTAGTCAGACCTGAGCCACTGGCACCCAGCTACATCTGGATTTTGTAACATTTCCATGACTCCCCAAATTCCCCAGCCTCTCTGCACTCTCACTTCCACCTTTGGCCCCTCCATTAATCAGCCTCTTCTGCACATTCTACATCAATCAGCTGAATGATCTCATTATTATGTATCAAGCTTTTTTCAACTTAATATCTCCTCCACTTTGTAGCACATATAAGTAAGCATGCCTAAGTGTGTGAATACATACTTCTTTTATCCACTTACCAGCTGACATTGGACCATTTCCAACTTGCAGCTTTGACTGTTAATGCTACAACCCTTTCAAATATACCTGAGTACACACTCTCCTTCCTTCTTAGGTCCCTCAGCACAGAATTGCTGGAATTCATTTTCTTAGGCATAAGCCATAAGCTATTTTAATATTACAAGGTAAAATGTGTTGAAAGATGTGTGCCATATTATTTCCTTCGATTTTATTTTTTATTTTTATATAGAAAGTTTATGCTTAGCTATTTTTTTTTTCTTCTTTTTTGGCCAGTTCTGGGGCTTGAACTCAGGGGCTGGGCACTGTCCCTGAGCATCTTTTGCTCAAGGTAGTACTCTACCACTTGAGCCACAGCTTTACTTCCGGCTTTTTCTGTTTATGTGGTACTGAGGAATTGAACGTAGGGCTTCATGCATGCTAGGCAAGCACCCTACCACTCTGTGCTTAGCTTTTTAAGAAACTGTCAAACTTTTCCAACAACATTGTACTATTTTTTAGTGTTGTCATCAGCTCTTCTGCTCAAGACTAGTGCTCTACCACTTTGAGCCACAGGGACTCTTCCAGTTTTCCAGTGGTTAACTGAAAATAAGTCTCACAGACTTTCCTGCCTGAGCTGGCTCTGAACCACAGTCCTTGACATCAGCCTCCTGAGTAGCTAGGATTACAGGCATGAGCCACCAGTGCCTGGCTAAAACTACTATTTTTATGTTCCGACCAGCAATAATACATTATTTTTCTATTCCTTTCTGAAGTCTTCTAATCACACTACTTTTTTATTTACTTCCCATACCAATTTCATCTTTCATAGCCCAAAAAGCATTTGGTACATGACAGAACAGATATCTATGCTTATTCAGCTGCCCATGGCCTTCGGTCTGTATTTATCATTTTCTTTGGTCCTTCAATAGTATTATATACCAACAGCCCTTGGCAGAAGACAGGTTTCTCATCTTTGTTCTGGGTACAGAAACAGTATCTCTTCTGTATCTAAATCTACAAACTTTTAATACTCTGGCACACAATTTACATACATCAAAACTGACCTGCTCAGCACAAAGGAAAAGACCCCTAGACCAATGCTTTTCAGTGTGCTTTCTGGACAGGCAGCATAGGTACCATCTAAGAACTCTAGGTTAGACATGGAAAGTCTTGTCCCCCCCCCCCCCCCCCCCGCTGCCTTCCTGTGGAGGTAGAGCCTAGCAATATGTTCTAACAACTCCTCTAGGTACTCTGATGGTCCTCCAACTACTTTGTTACACAAAGGGAAAAAAAAATCCCGGAGATGGGCTGGGAAGGTGACTCAGTGGTAGAACGCTTGCCTTGAGCTGAAGGGACAGTGCCCAGGCCCAGAGTTCAGGCCCCACGACCAAACCACCCCCCCCCAAAAAAAAAAAATCCCGGAGGGACCCAGGAATCTACAGAACCTCCATCCTTTCCAAACAATGCATGGCTGTTACAGGGTAAGAATGGTACTATGCTAGGAATCACGTATTTTTTAGATGTAACATTCAATCCAAAGAGGTAATCATTGCTCTATTCTGGTAGTCATTGCTCTCATGCTGGGATATGTTCTTGACATTTCTATAAAGAAAACTTAAAAGAGATTTCGAGGGCAATTGTGATGCTGTATAGCTTTTGTATCATGAAACTAGCCAGAACCTACATGGCTAACAAGACTTTACTGACAGCTAGTTGTCTATGCTGTCTAGGATGCGCACTCACACATGGAAGGGTCCTGGTTCAGATCACAGGCGCTTACCAGGGTTACTTCATCTCCTTGAACAGAGACATCAGGTCTTCGGAAGTGACACAAGGCCACAATGGCAGCAATGCTGGCAGCATCAATAATATTCCCATCATGATTTAGTAAGTGTAGGTCCACACGTATTTGCCAGACCTGAAAAACATAAAATAATAAATGAAAAATATAAAAACATTTAAAAAATCCTAACTGATCAAAGCAACTAGATATTTATCAAGAAAAATTATACTGCATATAAGTACTTTTCTGTTTTCTGAGAAAGCAGGAAGCCTTCTAGTTGATCAGTAAAAATGAAAATTTAAAAAAAGCCAAGGTCTGGGAAGGTGGCTCTGTCAGTGCTAGAGTGCTTGCCTTACATGCTGGGTTCGATTCCTCAGCACCACATAAGCAGAAAAAGCCGGAAGTGGCACTGTGGCTCAAGTGGTAGAGCATTAGCCTTGAGCTGAAGTGCTGAGGGACAGTACCCAGGCACAGAGTTCAGGACCCACAACCAATAAAAAAAAAAAAAAAAAAAAAAATTAAGCCAAGTAAATATCTAAAATACAATCAGTTCACCTTTCTATTTGAGTTATTGGACCACCGTAAAATACCTTATACTCACACATTTTTCTAACTCCAAACCTAATATGTTTTTATTCTGTCTGATAACACCTCAAACTCTTAGGGTTTATATAATAAGGTGGAAAGTGAAGCAAACTTTCTCTAGAGTAAAAAAATGCTTAAAAATACCCTCATGGAGAACATAATTCTGCTGGTCAGTGGTGGCTTGTGCCTGTAATCCTAACTACTCAAGAGACTGAGATCTAAAGATCCTATTCAGTGAGATCCTTTATTTTTGTACATTTCTTATTGTAAAAATGCTGTATATAGGGGTTAGTTCCATGAGCAAGGTAATGAGTACATTTCCTATTGATCATTGTTGCCTCCTCCTTTGTTTTCCCCCTACTATCCCTTCCCTTCCACCTCCACAACTAGCCCCCGCCCCCTTTGCCAAAGCTGTAAAGTTTGTTTTCAACATAGTGTTTTGTACATCTCATTGTTACAATGGGTCAATCTGTATCTTTATTTAAGCATTCTGTTTTTTCCCTTCCCCCCCCTGAATTAGAGAAGGGTATATACAAGATGCAGGGCACTGATATATCAAAGACAGTGAAAACAGGGGTTATACCGTGGGGGAGGAACATACAAAAATCATTGCCCCATTTGTTAGGAAATGGAAAGACTTGGAAAAAATATTAAGTGAAGCCAGGCCCAAAGAAACACAGGGCCCATGGTTTCCCTTATTTGCAATAACTAGTATATATCTGAAACAAGCAGAAACAGATAAATTGATGTTAGGTGAAATGAAACCCAAGATAAGGACTCAAATGGTTTTTCTTTCTTGCTATTGTTTCTAATGTATTTATAAGATGATTTCTTTGTTGCTTTATATGTCCCTCCCCTACGGTATAACCCCTGCTTTCATTGTATTTGATGTTGGTATAATTTGTAGAGGGAAAGGGAAAAAAACCAATTGTTTAAATAGGGATACAGGTGGACCCATTGCAACAATGAGATGTACAAGACGTTATGTCATAAAAAGAACTTTACAACTTTGGTGGGGGGGGGGTCAGGGGGTGGGGAGTTGGGGAGATGGGAAAGGATGGTAAGGGGAAACAAAGGAGAAGGCAACAATGCTTGATAAAAAAATGTACTCATTACCTTGCTTATGTAATTATAACCCCTCTGTACAGTATTTTCACAATTAAAAAAGAAGAAATAAAATACTTTGAGCATCTGGAAAAAAAATCACATGGTACATTACGTTAGAAACAATAGCAAGAAAGAAAAAAGATATTTGTGTCCCTGTCTTGGGGTTCATTTCATTTAACACTACCTTATATGGTCATATGTACATAGTTTTGGCTTTTTCTGCTTGTCCCACATATGTACTACTTATTGCAAATAAGGGAAACCATAGGACTTTTGTTTCTTGGGCCTGGCTTACTTCACTTTCCATTTCCTAACCAATGGAGTGATGTCAGTCTTTCTGATGGAGGCATAGAATTCCATTCTTATCTTCAATTTAACCAAAAAGAAGTGGGGGGGGGGGGGGTAGCCTAAGTAGTAGAGTGCCAGCCTTAAGTGAAAAATCTAAGGACAGATAGCATCTAGGCCCTGAGTTCCAGCCCCATATTAGTGTCAATGTACGCACATGTGCACACATGCACACAGTTTAAGAATTCTAGGGAGATTCCTCACCTTTTCACCAGCAACAACACAGAGTGATTCAGTGTCTATACACTTGGAATTTCTCAGACATCTTTCCAGGAGTCGATTCAACTTCACCAACAGATCTGACTGCCTATGAAACAGGGATGGACAAACGTCATGAACTTAAAATGTGTTGTTTTTCTATGGCTAAAATAACTTAAGAAAGATTTAAATACCTGCCAGGTTCAAATGCCGGAGCAGCCATTTGAGAAAGTTCAAGATTAAAATACAGAATACCTTCTGTTGGCCTGTTGAGTTTTGGAGAAACAAGTTCACAGGAAACCTGGCCAAGAACTCTGCAAAGATAAAGGAACAACACAGTTAACTAAGAATATTTCCTTTCCAAATAAAAAAGATGTAATAAAACAGACAACAATTTTCAATCTCATTCTGAGGGTAATATGTTCAATCTAATGGCTTGAAAGACCCTTGAAAGTCATTCAAAAAAGGAGGCAAGGTGAGGACTGGTGGCTCACACACACCTGCAATCCTAGCTACTCAGAAAGCTGAGATCTGGGGGTTGAAGTATGAACCCAGCCAGGGCAGGAAAGTTCATCCCTCTTATCTCCAAATAAACAGCAAAAACCTGAAGTGGAGCTGTGGCTCAAGTGGTAGTTCTAGTCTTGAGTGAAAAAGCTAAAGGACAGCACCCAGGAACTGAGTGCATACATCAATATGAACGCGTGCGCATGTGCGCGCACACACCCACACCCACACACACACGAAAGAAAAGAAAAAGTGGTGGAGTCTGTTAATGAGAAGATCAAAATCCCTACATTGTTAAGGATGTCATACTTAAAGATGTCATAAAGAACCACAGTGATATTCACAGAGCTTGTGATTAAACAGTGTAGCTACAAAACCAAAAAATGTGGCATTCAAGGACATACACTTATTCTTGGAAGGACAGTCCAGACTTCTGAACAGCTTTGTCAACAACCCAGTCAACAAGATTACTCTTGCACTGTGGGTGGACAAACAGAATCCTGTTACCTTGTTTTCCCGAGCTCCACGATACAGCACCCATAATCCGCCCCAAATGAGATCCTTACGCTTCTGTAATCGTAGGTTTGTCTGCCATCCAGCCGCTGGAAACACAACCAACATTCATTTATTCGGCAACTCTTTCTTGAGCAATTCTTTTGTGCAGTCACTCGCGATCTGTGGCACTCTAACCACACAGCCCCGGTGCGCCGGCGGAAGCCAGGCGCCGCGGGGCATCGAGAGGTGCTGCGATGGCTTGGCAGCTTGAAAAGAATCCGGCGGCCGGGCGCCGGTGGCTCTCACCTGTATTCCCAGTTAGGGCACTAAGATCTGAAGTTCTGGGTTCGCAGCCCGGCAGGGCAGGAATGTACGTGAGACTTTTATCTCCAATTAATCACCAAGTGGCGCACTGGCGCCAGGCTCGAATGAAAAAGCCAAGGGAGAGGGGGAGGATCTGAGTTCAAGCCCCAGGATCGGCAGAAATAAACCAAACCAACAAACCGACAGCGCAAAGTACCGGGCTGGGGCTGGAAGCGTACCCCGCCCCGGCCCGCTTCCCGGGCTGCGTCCGAGGCCGCGCCGGCCCCAGCGCGCACGCGCCTCCGCTAGGGCCTCCTACCTTCTTCTCTTCGATGGCGCGCAGGAGGAAGCGGCGCTCACAGTTAGACAGGGGCGTTTCCTTCATGGTGTCCGGTCACGGCGCGCGCCGGGACCAGAACCCAGGACCGGGAACCGCGGAAGACTCCACGCGCGTCCCGTTCGCGCCGCGGCCCCGGAGGTGATGTCATTAAAGCGCGACGGTGGCGGAACGAAGACGGGGCCAGGATGGGCGGGGCAGTGGGCCAGGGGCGGGACTGGAGCGGGGCAAGGGAGAGAGGATGGGCCGGAGTGGGCGGGGCGTTGTGTCGGGGGCGTGTCTGGAGGGTGTGCTGTGGGCGGGGCCAATGAGCGCGGGGGCTGGGACCTCGCGGGCTCTGGTGCGCGAATGGTGATTCTGGGATGTGTTTGCTCTTTAGGAGATTTCAGGGTTCAATGGAGAAACACATTCGAGACGGTGACAGGAAAGCTGTGGGTCTTCTTCCCGATCTCCAATCTCTTCTCTCTCCTTGTTGTTTTGTGCCTTCCTGGGGTTTGAACTCAGGGCCTGGGCGCTATCTCTGAGCTTTTTTTTTTGCTCAAGGCTAGCGCTCTGCCACTTGAGCCACAATTCCATTTTTGGTTTTTGTTGGTTAATTGGAGATGAGTCACCATCTTTCCTGCCCAGGCTGGCTTTGAAACAAGATCCTCAGACCTCAGCTTCCTGAGTAGTCAGGATTACAGGCGTGAGCCGCTGACACCTGGCTCTTTTGTTGTTTAATTACCTTGAAGTCGTTGTATAGAAAGTTTCAATTCAATAAATAAGTTTATAAGTGCAGTGCATCTTGATCAATGCAATTTTTTCCCCAGCTCTGCTTTTTGCTGATTAATTAGAGATGGAATCTCACAGATTTTGCTGCCTCGGCTGGCTTCTAACAGTGATCCTCCAGATCTTAACCTCAGAGTAGTTAGTACTATGGACCCAAGCCACCAGCGTCTGCCTTGATTTAATGTTTATTTATTATTTCTCAAAAAAATTTTTTTCTGGTACCAGGCCTTGACCTCAGGACCTTTTGTTTGCTCAGTTTGCTTGCTTGGCTGGCACTCTACCACTTGAGCCATGCACACACACAATTTATCTCAAGGATAGATACTTTTCCTTGACCGTGGACAGCAACCCTCACCCTCACTGGTGTAGTGCATTTCTTACAACAAACCACCATTTATTATGCCTGTTTCACAAAGAGATTTACCCAAATTTGCAAACCTAGTGAATTGTAGAGCCAAGGCTTATACTCAGTGTGTGTCCAAAGACAGCTTGAAAATTCTTAGTTCAATGTTTCTTTTCTGTGTAAGGATTTTTTTCTTTGGGGGGGGCACAGAAGAAATTACTGTACTCTGCTGTTTCTTGCAACTATGAATCCATTTTACCCCAAATGTATACCCTCCCCCAACACTACACAGGGATACTTTGTCTGTGAAGATCTTTAACTTTCTTCATTTACTTACTTGCTCTCTCACAGCTATAGAGAAAATAAAAAGAATAAAGAAGCTTACCAAAACTCAGTTTCTTATAACACACAACAGGAAGCAGGGCTCATGAATACAAAGAGGAATGCAAAAGTTTGGCTACCAGTCCAAAGCTAGCACACAGGCAGGAGTAAGATTCAGGTTGAACTGAACTTTCATAGCAAAACATGGGAAGAGCTATATGTGTAAAAGTAGTCTTGGCTTATGTATGTGTGTGTGTGTGTGTGTGTGTGTGTGTGTGTGTGTGCGCGCGCGCGCACGCGCACGCGCGTGCCCACGCAGGCGTGCACACGCACTCACGTATGCTGGTCCTAGGGCTTGAACTCAGAGCCTCAGCACTGTCCCTGAGCTTTTTGGCTCAAGGCTAGTGCTCTACCTTGACTCACAGCTCCACTTTCGGCTTTTTTTCTTGTGGTTAATTTGAGATAAGAGCCTCACAGACTTTCTTTCCTGGGCTGGCTTCCTCAAATCTCAGCCTCCTAGGTTGCTGGGATTACAGGTGTGAGCTTGCAGCATTCTCACCCAGTTTAGAATGCATGTTGTGATCTCTAAGCTGAAGCTGTAAATTCTGTTTCCTATTCAGAGGGAGAGGGAAAGAGGGAAAGAAAAGGGAAAGTAGAAAAGAGACACAGAGAGACAGAAAGGTTGGCAGAGAAATAGAGGCTAACCTGTGTATTTACGTTTGTGTGTGCCGGTACTAGGACTTGAACTTAGAGCCTCACGTTCTGCCCGAACATTATTGCTCAAGGCTGATCCTGTGCCATTTAAGCCACAACTCCATTTCCGGCTTTTTGCTGCATAACTGGAGAAAAGAGTCTCTCAAATTTGTTTGCCCAGGCTGACCAGGAGCCTCGATCCTCAGCTCTCAGCCTTTTGAGTAGCTAGAATTACAGGTGTGACCACTGGCACCAGCTTTTGACAAAAATAAATTCTAATTTATAGATTGAATTATATTCTGGAGGGCATGTGAACACTCAGCACAATGCAAGACACAAAGTAAGGACCTGGTAAACACTTGGTAAATGACCTGTCTTTGCAGAATCATAGTAAATTAAATTATTAGAATACCTGCAGGCTTTGTTAAGGCTAAATAATACAATTTTTTTCCTGCACTCAGGTTCCCTTGTGTATATTACATCAGCTTTGCAAACTGGTTTTGCAAAACAACTCTATTTTGCTAGAATATTAGATTATCTGGCAAAATTTGTTTATACAGAATCCATGCTGGCTCTTTATGATCACCTCAGACACTTCTAAATGATCACAGACCGTCTGTTTCAGACCTTGTTTTAGATTTTGGGATTTTTTTTCCTCTTTTTTTTTGTTTGCCAACAATGCTATGTTCTTCATTCCCTTTTGCCCTCTTTGCAGTTTGGGAATGTTTTAAAACTTATTTTTTTTTGTCTTTTCTTTTTGGGTACTGGGGATCAAATCCAGGACATTGTAGTTGGTAGGCAAGTGCTTTCCCACTGAGCTACATGTCAGCCTTTCTTTGCATTTTTGGTTCTCAGAACTTCCGTGTTATTCAGGATGAGTCTGGCTCACATTCATTAGTAAGGAAGACCTTTAAATATTTCCTACATCATTTCAAAAAAAATTTTGTGCCAATTCTGGAGCTTGAACTCAGGGCCTTGGGCATTGTCGCTGATCTTTTTTTTTGCTCAAGCTTAGTGCTCTACCACTTGAGCCACAGCTCTACTTCCAGCTATTCACTGGTTAACTGGAGATAAGAGTCCCATGGACTTTCCTGCCCATGCTTATTTTGAACTATGATCCTCTTAAGTAGCTAGGATAACAGGCATGAGCCACTGGCATTGCTCAATTTTAATAATATTATTATTATTATTATTTGCTGGTCCTGGGGCTTGAACTCAGGGCCTGGGCTTTATCCCTAAGCTTCTTTTGCTCAAGGCAAGCACTCTACCACTTGAGCCACAGTGCCACTTCTGGCTTTTTTGAGGAGTTTATTGGAGATGAGAGTCTCACAGAGTTTCCTGCCAAGACTGGCTTTGAACTTCGATCCTCAAATATCAGGCTCCTGAGTAGCTAGGACTATAGGCATGAGCCACCCGTGTCTGACTGGCTCAATTTTTGTTTTTTAATGAAAGGAGTAAGATGACCACATTGTCCTTGAAGAGTATTTGGATTATACAACTAACACCAGATGCCTATTTCAAACCACAGCGCTGGATGAAATTGTAGGTTGATCCAACATAAAATTAGATTTCTCATCTGTTAGGGGAAAAGTTCCAACAGGAAAATGTAGGTAGGACATGAGTCATCGAATGTGATTTTTTTTCCTGCCTCGTAAATAAATCCTATTTAACTAAACCATATGTTTTGAAGGAGTTAAAAAATGAAAATGTAACACTTTTATATACCTGAACTCTTGACCATTAAAACTCATGTACATTTGCATTTCTCAGTTATAAATGGAGTTTTGGAAAGAAGCCAGTCATTTTCTTTGTAGCAAGTCTTGCCATCAATACTTTTTCCTCAACAAATAATTTAAACATAGTAAAGATGTAAGCTATGCATACTTACTTTTTATTGTCGTATTATTATTGTTTTGGTTTCAAGAGTAGCAAAAGAGTAGAAGAAAAGTTCTAGAATTGTACTCTTAGCTACTCAGGAGGCTGAGATCTGAGGATTGTAGTTTGAAGCCAACCCAGGCAGTAAAGTCTGTGAGACTTATCTCTAATGAACCACCAAAAAGACAGAAGTTTGTAGTTAAGTGGCAGAGTGCCAGACTTAACCGAAAAGTTAAGGGACAGTATTCAGATCTGGAGTTCAAGCTCCACTACCAACACATACACACACACAAACACACACACACACCACAACACACACACACAACACACAACACACACACATGCCTACACCAAACGTCTTCTCCCTTAGGAGAAGAGGATTAAACGTTATAACTTCATTTCAACCAGTTCTCAGCTCATCTCAGTAATTTAGTTTGCAAATGATGACTATTGACTTCTGTTGAGCAATTTCAGTTTAAAAGCCATGATTGGGGTACCACTGGGACGGATTTAGCTTTGATCACAGAACTTTTGCGTTGCACCCCACCCCCTGTTCTGTTCTCTTTTATTCTGGAATGCGGAGGGCTGTCAATGAATCACAGAACAACTATAAAACATGGGGGCAGTGCTCAATAGACACTGTGTGGAAAATGAACTATGCAACTTGTGGGCAGGGATGAGAGAGGAAAATGGGGGAAAAGTGCAGGAAGGGGTGACATTGTCCAAAAATAAACATTGACTCATTACCTGGCTTGTGAAATGGTGAGCCCTCTATACCACCCCTTAAAACGAACAATAAAATTATATTTTTTAAAAAGTAAAAGAAGCTCGATGCCAATGGCTCACACCTATAATCATAGTTACTCAGTAGGCTTAGAGCTGAGCATCATGGTTCAAAGCTGGGCAGGAATGTCCATGAGGCTCTCCTCTCTAATAAACTAGTCAGAAAAAGCTGGAAGTGACACGTTGGCTCAAGGGGTAGAGCACTAGCCTTGAGAGAGAGAAAAAGAGAGAGAGAGAGAGAGAGAGAGAGAGAGAGAGAGAGAGAGAGAGAGAGAGAGAGAGAGAGAGAGAGAGAGAAAGAAAGAAAGAAAGAAAGAAAGAAAGAAAGAAAGAAAGAAAGAAAGAAAGAAGCAAAAAACAAGATGAGAGCTATGAGAGAAGCAAACCAGAACAGTGGATTGGATCCTCACCTATTATTTGAGAGTTTAAAGTCTGCTTGTATATGTAAGAGATTCTGTGTTTGTTAAGTTTAAATTGACTTATACCTTTTGCTCAAACTAATGAAAATTCAGTCTCTCACTTGATTTTTTTCCACATCGTGTGTGTGTGTGTGTGTGTGTGTGTGTGTGTGTGTGTGTGTGTGTGTGTGTGTACACCAGTATTGGAGCTTGAACTCAGAGCTTCACCTTCTCCCTGAGCCTTTTCACTCAAGGCTAGCTAGCACTCTACCACGTGCCACACCTCTACTTCCTGCTTTTTGCTTTTCTCAGATTTGTCTTTGCAGGCTAACATTGAACTGCAATCCTCAGATCTCAACCTTCTGAGTTGCTAGCTAGGATTACAGGTGTCAGCCACCATCACCCAGGTCCAAGTCATGGAAAATTTTAAAGAAACTGCCCTCCTTCATTGCAGATACTTATACAGGCCACTGAGGAAGCTATCTTGGAATTCCTCCTCCATAGCGCTGTCATGGATTCCAGGGTTGGTTGAAGAAAGGGAAAGTACCAAGTATTCCAGAGCCAGGCTTCTGATTTCAGATGCATAAAGTAGTAAGACTCGAATCAGCGAGCTTCACACAATCCAACAAAACAAAACCATAGCAGCAGCAACAACAGCAATGTAACATTTCAAGTAATCAAAACCACATTTCACAAGCTTTTACAGCACATCCAGGTTTTCAATGTTTTGATTATCTGTCTTTGGGAACTCAATTTACAACTGGTTTCCACAGAGATAATCAGTGTGTATATTTGTAGTGGCGTAGTTTTTGTTTGTTTGTTTATATTTTGTGCCAGTCCTGCGGCTTGAACTCTGGGCTTTGGCACTGTCCCTGGGCCTTTTCAATTAAGGCTAGCGCTCTACTGAAGGAAACACAGCTCTACTTTCAGCTTTTTTTTGTTGTTGTCTGTTGGTTGTGGGGCTTGAACTCTGGGCCTGGGCACCATCCCTGAGATCTTCAGGTCAAGGCTAGTGCTCTACCACTTTAAACCACAGTGCCACTTCAGGTTTTCTGTGGTTAATTGGAGATAAGAATCTAATGAACGGGCTGGGAAGGTGGCTCAGTGGTAGAGTGCTTGTCTTGCATTCATGAGGCCCTGGGTTGGATTCCCCAGCACCACATAAGCAAAAAGAAAAAAAAGCCGGAAGTGGCGCTGTGGCTCAGTGGTAGAGCACTAGCCTTGAGCTGAAGAGCTGAGGGACAGCACCCAGGTCCAGAGTTAAGGCCCCATGATCGGACCCTCCCCCCCCCAAAAAAAGAATCTAATGAACTTTCCTCCATGGGCTGACTTTGAACCAAGATCTCAGCCTCTTGAGTGGCTAGATTTATAGGCATGAGCACTAGTGCCCAACACTTTCAGGTTTTTGCTGCTTAATTGGAGAAAAAGTCACATGGACATTCCTGCTAGGGCTGGTTTCAAATTGCAATCCTCAGACCTCAGACCTCTGCGTAGCTAGGATTAAAATTGTGAGCCACTGGTGTCTGGCTAATGGGGTAGTTTTAAATAGCAACACTTGATTTTTATCCTGAAGGGAAGTAAGATTTAGAGTGCCTAAAAATAAATGTAAACAGTGTCAGTGGCTCACATCTGTAATCCTAACTACTCAGGTGGCTGAGATTCAGAGGTTCCCTATTTGAAGCCAGCCTAGGTAGAAAAGTCCGTGAGACTCATCTCCAAAATGACCAACAAATAGCCAGGCTGGATGTGTGGCTCAAATGATAGCGTTCCAGCTAAGCAAGTTAGCCAAGATGAGCAGGGGTGAAGCTCTCAGCCCAGATCCCAGTGCTAGCCAAAAATAGAATAAATGAGTGAATGAATGAACAAACAGACAAATAAAATGTATAGCAATAAGTACTGAGAAATACATATATATTATGTAAATAGATGTAATATATAATATATAATTATATTAGTTGAAGTAAGCCAGACCCAGAGAAACAAAGCTTACATCATTTCTTGTTTGTGACAACTAGAATGTGCCCATAAACCTTTAATACACAGGGTGTTATACAAGTAATTACAAATGAATGAATGAAGTGTAATAGACTCTTTGGAGAGCACAAATAGTGTAATTTTTAAAGAAAGACTAGGCTAAAGCCCAACAAAATCAGAACCAGGAACTGGGTACCTGCAAGAGGGGAAGTGAGGCCAATGGGAGAAGAGTAGATGAACGAAGGTGGGGAGGAGGAAGAATGCCATTAAGAATTCATTGCGTATACCACAAAAATGAAGAAAAGTCAGGAAAGCGGTGGGTAGCCGGGGAGTGAGAATACCAAAGTGACATTGACCAGGAGCCATGAATTCATCAACTGCTTTGTTAAATGGCAAACATTTCAATATACATTCTAAAAATTAAGAAAAGTGAGGGAAGGGGTGGGGGAGAAGGTTGAACAAAGTGACGTTAATTAGGATGCACTGTATTCATAACCTGCTTTGTTAAATGGCAACTCTTTTGTACAACTACTTAAATAAGAAAGTTTGAAAATTAAAATGATACACACATGCACATATATATAATTTACACTAATGAATGTAATAGTGTAGCAGGATTTCCCCCTGCTTTGTGTTCTTTTTTGAGCCCTGGGTTCCATGACACATATGTAGCTACTTGGCTGGGCATCTGGCTACTTCAGAGCTTTCCAGGGAGTCCAGGGGCAGACTCTCCTGGGCCCAGTTCTGTCTCCCTGCATGCCTCTCTGTGGGTGTCACATTGCTCAGGAGAAATAGAGGGAACAGCTGGAGTTAGCACAGCCTTTGGCAGCCAAGTGCAGTGTCAGAACCCACATGGGGGAGATGGCCCCTTGGTAGCTGTAAGAGCAGTGCCAAGACATTTTTTGAGCTGCCACGCAAGAAGGATTGTGGGTGGATGGGGAGCCCAAGAAGTAAAGAGAACAGTGCTAACGAGTCTCCACCAGAGTGGCAAGCAAAAGCTACACTCCAGAAAGTGGCTTTTCAGGCAGGGCGTGGCTGAGTCTGAAACTGGTGAAACAGAAAATAGGAAACAGGAAATCACCGACAGAGGAAATCACTGAGCCACTGGGTACAAGGCAGGCAGGGATGGAATTTCTAAGAAGCCAAGAAGGGCCCCTGGTGGGCTAGGAGTCCAGGTGGGAGGTTGAGACAGAGAGGCAAGGCTCCCCATATTTCAGAACAGCAGGAGTGTGTGTGTGTGTGTGTGTGTGTGTGTGTGTGTGTGTGTGTGTGTGTGTGTGTGTACTGGGGCTTGAACTCAGGGGCAGAGCACTGTCCCTGAGTTTTGTGCTCAAGGCTAGTGCTTTACCACTTGAGCCAGAGATCCACTGCGGGATTTTCTGGTGATTAATTGGAAATAAGAACCTCACAGGCTTTTGTGCCAGGGCAGGCTTTGAACTGTGATCCTCAGATCTGAGCCTCCTGGGTAGCTAGGATTACAGGCATGAGTCCCTGGGACCCTGTCACAGTACCTCCTTGCCAAATGGGCCTTGTTAAAATGTTACCCTCCAGCCTGAAACAACTTGTAACTTCTTTCCTGTGACACATTGCTGTACCTGTGCATGGTAGACGCTGCTGTAGTTCAGAGCCACACACCAGTCAGTCATGTTTACCAGCCACTGCTCAGAAATGACAGGTTGTTAAGTATTAATGCGAATAAGGCCCTTTAATTTTATTATTTTTGTTAAAAGTTGTGTGTGTGTGTGTGTGTGTGTGTGTGTGTGTGTGTTTTCTGGTATTGAGGCTTGAACTGAAGGCTCCCTGCTCTCCTCTAATTTTTTCCACTTGGGGTTGGTGCTTTACCTCTTGAGCCATACTTCTATTTCTGGCTCTTTGAAGATAAGAATTTCACCAACTTTCCCATTGGACTAGCATTGAACCTGGATCTTCAGAGCTCAGCCTCCTGAGTAACTAGGGTTTCAGATATGAGCTACCAGTGACCAGCTCAAGGAATATTTAATTTTAATGCTCGATATCCATAGTCACAAATATCAACATTTTGACAAAGTTATATCTTCAGAGTTAAATTTAAATGCTTATATTTCCTTTAGAAAATTCAAGAGAAAGGTGATCATTGCCAGTTCACAGAAAAAACTTAGTGTTATTTTATCCTGTTTGTCTTTCAATAACTGAAGATATAATTTTGGTATCATTGCAAGACTTCTTTTTTGTTTGTTTGTTTGGTTGGTCATGGGGCTTGAACTCTGGGGCTGGGCACTGTTTCTCAGCTCTTCAGCTCAATACAAGTACTCTACCACTTGAGCCACAGCACCACTTTGTTTTTCTGGTGATTAATTGGAGATACGAGTTTCACGGCTTTTCCTGCCCAGGCTGGCTTTGAAACCACAATCCTCAGATCTCAGCCTCCTGAGTAGCTGGGATTATAGGGGTGATCCACTGGTGCCCAGCACAGGCTTATTTTGTAAGTCAGATTCATAGTCTTAAAAAAATCATAGCAATAAGTTTTAGATACATGCTGTCATAAAACATGAGTTATTTTACATATCTGATTACAAGAGTTTATCATAGACTGGCAGGCAAACTAATTGCCCTTCCCATTAAAATTCTGCTGGTGTTGAATCTGAGAGTGAAGGTTGTCAAATTATTTCCTCGGCAGGGTAAATATGCAAATCTCATTCGAAATGCATGAATACCAAGCAACATCAAATATACTAGCTTCATAATACTGTTGGAAAATGATTGATATTTTAAAGAAGAGACAAAATTGCAGATTGCCTACTGCCTGATAGCAAAAATATGCTGTTAATATTTTTAGTGTGTAAAAGGGAATCTGCAAGATGAGATGAATTTTGGCTCAAATTTGGCTGAATATAAATAAGAGCCTTTTTCTTAGAGTGGTGACAGTATAGAAATCTCCCGTCATAAGTCTGTACCATATTTTTCTATTTAATCTGAATACATCATACAGGCACACGATGATTGCCCTGTCCTCAGCAGCTTGGCTCAGAGAGTACAATGACACAGCTGTCTTTCTTATACCCTTTCCTACTAGGATATGTTTTTCGTGTGCTTTTGGGCTTGAACTCAGGACCATGTACTGTTGCTTGGGGTTTTACTAATCATTAGTGCTCTACTGCTTGAGCAACTCCTCCACTTCTAGCTTTTTTCTGGTTAATTAGAAATAAACCACAGTCCTCAGATTTCAATCTCATGAGTAGCTAGGATTACAGGTGTGTGGCACCAGTCTTAGGACTTCATCAGGGAGTGTGAATATCATAGAAGGGTTCCTTGTGGGCAACATCCACCAGATGTGGAGAATCAGACAAGCCTACAGGTAGCAGCAGCCTGCTCAGGGTATAAACCTGGGTAACTAAACTAAGGGAGATGTGGAGATGTCATAATTGTGTGTGTGTGTATGTGTGTGTGTGTGTGTGTGTGTGTGTGTGTGTGTGTGTGTGTGTAAGAGAAAGAGAGAGAGAGAGGGCTTGAATTCAGGACCTGGGTGCTGTCTCTGAGTTTTTTGTTTGTTTGTTTGCTAGCCTTCTACCACTTGAGCAAGAGCTTCACTCCTGGAAGTTCATTATAGATAAGAATGTCATGGACTTTCCTACCTGGGCTGGCATCAAATCAGGATCTTCAGATCTTAGCCTCCTGAGTAGCTAGAATTATAGGCATGAGCTACCAGTACTGTAATTTTGTTGGAGAAGAAAAGATGGAAAGGAGAGTGACTACAGGAGCTCTGTACAACCTTCAAATATATTCACAAAGATTCCTCTCATGTAAAGCCAAGGTGAGCCCAGTCTGGCTTTGTGATGGTTTGTTGGGTCTTTGTCTGTCCCATGAAAGACGGACGGGGTCCGAGGAAAGGTAAGTGCAGCGCTTGCCCGTTCCCCAGCCTCCCTCAGCCCGGGAGACAATCAGACACAGCTGGGAGCCAAATCCAGCAGGTAGAAAACTCGTTTTATTAACAGAGCAGCCCTTTTTAAAGCCAAAAAGAGCGGGTAGCATGGCAGGGGAGGAAGAGGAACCAATCACTGTCAAGGTCACACCGTAACATGCACCTAAGCCTTCACGGGCTGGTTACGCACTGAACGTAAGGTGACTTGGGCTCTGCCCAATCTACTCCCTCTCAGCGCCATCTTTGCTGCCCATGTGCTCTGCAGTGGTTCAATGGGAGAACAGGTGTGCAAGTTGTGTGTGAATACTCCACTTACTTGGGGTAAAAGGTATTGGATCTGGCTTTGGTGGACAGTGATGAACTAACCTCTTCCTGTGAGTATGTCCCAGGCCCTTCCTGGAGAAAATTGCTTCCTAAAAGAAGATACTATGAGTTCCAAGTCTACCCTATTATCTTGACAGCTGGGAGCAATTCATCCAGATAGCCTTCTCCTCTACCACCCCTAGATTTGGCAAGGAGAATGATAAATCATTAGAAAATTGGAACTGGAGGGGTACAGAGATAATTATGGGCAAGTTCTCATTTAGGGAATAAAAGTGAAGAGAATTTAAAGACACACTCAATATGTGTGTGTGTGTACGTGCACGTGCCAGTTCTGAGACTTGAACTCATGGCCTGGGCACTGTTCCTTAGATTTTTTTACCCCTCAAGGCTAGTGCTCTATCACCTGAACCACAGCTCCACTTCTGGGTTTTTTTTCTGGTTAGAGATTAGAATTTCACAGAGTTTTCTGCCTGGCCTGGCTTTGAACCTTGATCCTCATATCTCAACCTCCTCAGTAGCTAGGATTATAGGCAGAGCTACCGGTGCCCAGAAAGACAGAATGGTATGTGGCTTATGTTAACAGGGAATATTTAGAACCTATGCTTCTTAAGTTTCCAACCGTATCAGAAACTCTTTCCACCACATTAGAAAATCAGAAGAAATTTTGAAGAGGAAAAATAACATTGGTAAATATAACTCAGGCTTCAGCACGATGTTGAAACTGGTACCTATTTTCTTCTTGTAAAAGCTCTTTTCACTTGACATACACACATAGAGGCAAACATGGAAACTATAGAATATGTAGGAAGCAGGTGCTGAGCATTGTATAATGAGTTGGGAATTCATCTCCCCAGTGAAAAATGACTCTACCACAGCTTCCAGTTTCTTGCTGATTAACTGGATTGCTATCCAAGTTGGCTTCACATTGCAATCTTGGATCTCAGCTTCTTGAGTAGGTAGGATTACAGGCATGAGCCACTGGTGCCTGGCCAAGAAATCTAATTCTTCACAATGGGCAGTACAAACCATGGGTCACCAGCTTACCCACACAGCATAGGAAGAGTTTATGACTATGGAGCTCACACAGAGCTATCAGCTAACTAGAAACAGATGTTCTTTAGATGTCAAGCCTTGCTATTGTTATTGAATAGTTATTATTGTCATTTAGTTAGTTCATCTGGGCCCACCCTCCCTCCCCACACAGGAAAGTGGGAGTTACACAAATACCATCAAGCTCACCAACACCTTGATCATATTTTTATATTGTTTCATAGGTTATAAAGAAAATGAATAGATAAAACATATTCTTTGAATTATTGTAAGAAATGCTTTAAAGTCTGTTGTTTCTATGGTGCCAATCGTCTTTTTAGGTGTTCAGATCCATCAAAAGAAAGCATATAGTCAGGTATTGTTGCACACGCCTATAATCCAAGCTACTCAAGAGGTGAGATCTGAGGATCTCAGTTCAAAGCCAGCCCAGGCAGGAAAGTCCAGGAGACTCTCATCTCCAATTAGTTACTCTACAAAACCAGAAGTAGAACTGTCATTTGAATGGTAGAGCACCAATCTTGAGCAAAAAAAAAAAAGCCAGAATCCAGACCCTGAATTCAAGCTCCATTACCTGCACCCAAAAAAGAGAAAAATGAAAAAAGAGAAAAAAGATATATCACTGAGCAGTACTCAGATTCTTTTCTTTCTTTCTTTCTTTCTTTGAAATTTGAGACTGCGACTGACTGGTGCTCTACCACCTGAGCCACCCCTCCAAACCCAGTGCTCAGCTTCTTTTTGCTACATGACATAGACTTCACTAAGTGTCAACTGTGCCAGTCACGTTGGCTCTTTCCATGGTTGTTTCTCCCCTACTAGAGACTAAATTAAAGAAATAGTGTTTGGCCCTAATTACAATCTGCCTCTTAATATTCTTCTTTTTTAGTAACAGATGGATTTAGTGTGTCTTCTGTGGTGCTGAAGATGTGCTAAACCAGGAACAGAAACTCAAAGCATTTTTCATGAAACTATTCTTAGTGATGAATTCTGGATTTCAAAGACTACCCACAGAGGAGGAGAACCCACATACCCACAGAGAAATTTTGCCCTTAGATTCCTCCTCTTTCCTTCCTTCCTCCTTTTCTTCTTGCTGGAAATCATAAATAGTCACCTGTTACTTCAGCAGCATATTCATCAATTTCACTTATTTCCCAAAGAACAGCATTTTGTAAGCATTGACTAACTTTTGGAGTCATTCTCTTTTTGAGATGGATGGAAGAAGAGGAAAACGTTCTATTGTTGGGGGGGATATTCTTATAATTATTAGTGATTACAAAAATTGTGCCAGTCCTGGGGCTTGAACTCAGAGCCTAGTCACTGTCCCTTAGCATTTTTTTTGCTTAATGCCACTGGTCTATGACTTGAACCACAGCTTCACTTCTAGCTTTTTGGTGATTAATTGGAGATAAGAGTCCCACAGATTTTTCTGCTGGGCCGGCTCCAAGTCTCCATCCTCAGATTTCAGCCTCCTGAATAGCTAGGATTACAGGTGTGAGCCACCAGTGCCTGGCCCTGTTAAGTGATTTTACATGATACTCTCAAGTAGAACAATTTCCTTTTCTCTATCAGTGAACGTTCTCACAGGATAGAACAATTCCCTTTTCTCTATCAGTGAATGTTCTCACAGGTTTTCTCATTCTCATTATATGATTTAGGGGTATAAAGAATGTAAATAAAGGGGATTCCATAGAAATCCAGTTTGTAGCTCCTAGAAATGAACATGGCTAGGGCTGGGAAGGTGGCTCAGTGATAGAGTGCTTGCCTTGCATGCCTGAGGCCCTGGGTTTGATTCCTCAGCACCACATAAGCAAAAAGAAAAAAAGCCAGAAGTGCCACTGTGGCTCAAGTGGTAGAGTGCTAGCCTTAAGCTGAAGAGCTGAGGGACAGCGCTCAGGCCCAGAGTTCAGGCCCCATGACCGGACCCCTACCCCCTCCAAAAAAAAAAAAAGAAAAAGAAAAAGAAATGAACATGGCTTTGAACTTGTTGATAAAAGACAAGCAAGGGGAAGAAGTAAGGCTGGCAGAGTGACATGAATGATGTGACTGGATACCAGTGAGCCATTACGTCACAAGGACTACACCTGCAATCCTACCTATGCAGGACCAGATCTGAGGTTAGCAGTTCAAAGCCAGGTTGGGAAGGAAAGTCCATGAGACCCTTATATCTAATAACTATCAAAAAGATGGAAGTGGAAATACGACTCAAGTGGTAAAGTATAGCCTTAAGCAAAACAAAACCAAAAAACAAACCTATGCATTTTCTTTTCATATTTTCCTATATTTATTGATTCTTGTGTCTGTTCTGGAGCTTGAACTCAGGGCCTGGGTGTCACACCCCTGAGCAGTTTTGCTCAAGTCTAGCACTCTACCACTTGAACCACAACTCTATTTCCAACCTTTTGGAAGTTTATTAGAGATAAGAGTATCATGGACTTTTTTTTTCATTTTATTTTATTTGTGAACATACTGTACAGAGGGGTTACAATTACATGGGCAGGATAATGCGTACAATTCTTATCAAGCATTGCAGCCTCCTCCTTTGTTTCCCCTTTACATCCCTTCCCAGCCTCCCCCCCTATCATGGACTTTTCTGCCCTGTCTAGCTTTGAACTATGACCTTCATATCTCAGCTTCCTGAGTAGCTAGGATTACAGACCTGAGCCACTGGTGCTCAGCCTTCCAAATATCTTTTGAGGGGCTATTGGTACCCATGTTTCAGGGTCCCAGATTCAAGAACATTTGTTTGGTCTCTGGCAAGGCTCTTCCTGCCCTCCTTCCCATGCTATCTCAGAAGCACGATGCCATCCGGATAGTTTCCATAATGAGACACTAGAATCTGTTCTCTTGCCAAGATGGCATAGAATGAAGAGTTCTACTGAGGGGAACACATGTCACACAGAGTGGAAATGTATAAATTTTAGGAACTCAGAAAAGAAGAATCACCCTGTTAAATTTATACAAGATGTTACAAAAAAGAAGAAAAAGGAAGAAAGAGAGAACATAACCAGCCTTTTTAGGGATGGAGGTGTGGCTCAGGTGGTAGAGAAGCAGCCAATAAGCAAAAGCAATCATCAGTGAGCCTGAATCCTGGTCTTGGAAAAAAAAAAAAGATTTTACTGTTTTCTTTTAGCCCTACAGACTGTGGCATTCTGGGGAGTGTTTAACAGTTGGGGCTGCTGGTCCTGATTTAGAGCAGTTGTTCGCTTCTATGGGTCCAACTGGGCCCTGGTCTGGTTCAAGCGACTGCATGCCATCACTGAACATAGCTGGGAAGAGATGTGCAGCAGCAAACAGCTGTAAGAGAAGGGCAGAGCTGTACATGATGTGTATGGATAAGGGTGAAATGTAGCAAAACAATCAGGAAGTGATGGAGTTCTGAGCATTTATTATCTTTGTTGCTAACTCTGGGCTTGAAATAATTTGCCAGTCTTGGTGAGTCATTTTGAGTTAGCTCCAGCCGAAAGAAACCTTTTTCTTTTTTAACTTGATTTGTCTCAGGCATTTTGTCATAGTGACAAAAAAATGATTGGCAGGCACATCAATAAACCAGATTTCTTTCCAAGTTTGGCCATATAAACCATGGGTGGTATTAGTGAAGCACACTAAGAGTCTCATCGTCTATTTCAATACTTTCCTTTTTCTTCTGTCTTCTTAAAAGAAACTGAATTCCAAATCTCTATTGGAAAACTTTGTCCAATATAACTTTTAAGATATGTTTGTTTATTTCTTTGAGTCTTTTGAGCCAGTCTTGCTATATAGCCCAGGCTGGCCTCAAACTTGTGATCTTTTTGCCTAGACCTTCTGAGTGCTGAGCTGAAAAGCAGTCTAAAACCACACCTGCCTGGAAATGGTGTTCTGTTCTTAAAGCTCGGCTTAAGGGCCTGTCCAGTGGAGAAAACTACAGCTTGTCTTCCTTTCTCCCTTCCTCCTTCCTTCCTTCCTTCCTTTCTTTCTTTCTTTCTTTCTTTCTTTCTTTCTTTCTTTCTTCCTTCCTTCCTTCCTTCCTTCCTTCCTTCCTTCCTTCCTTTCTTTCTTTCTTTCTTTCTTTCTTTCTTTCTTTCTTTCTTTCTTTCTTTCTTCCTTCCTTCCTTTTTTCCTTCCTTCCTTCCTTCCTTCCTTCCTTCCTTCCTTCTTTCCTTCCTTCCTTCCTTCTCTCCCTCCCTCCCTCTCTCCCTCCCTTTTCTTGCTCAAGGCTGGTGCTCTACCACTTGAGCCGTGGAACGTCTTGTAAGTGCACACCAGCTACTCTGGTGTGTCTCCACCTGGTGTGTCTCCTGCCCCTCCCCGCCCCGCTCTCCCCCTACATCGCCCCCCCCCCGCCCCTCCGCTTTAAGGCATCCTCAAAGCACGCAGTAGATTTTCACTCTCCATCTCACCTTTAATTCTTTTAAGTCTGAGCTTCAGCAGCCTCTAGCTTTTCCAAGAGGGGGAAAGTGATCAAATAAATGAATCAGGACTAATGAACGTTGGCCATGCAAACCCTGAACTCCTTGGCACAAAAGCCCTCCCTGACTCCCTGGGGGCTGTTTGGCTCTTCCGCGGCGTCCCCGCCCGTTGAAGTGCGCTCCTTGAAAACAAAATACCCCCCTCTCCAGTGCCTGGGCGCGCAGGGGAGGAGCTGAGCGAGGCGGAGCGCTCCGGTGCCAGCTCAGACACCACACCAACTCCTTGGCACATTTCCTCGGAGTCGGCAGAGCCCGCGATCGCGGTCGGTCGGTCCATCAGACCGATCTCAGGGCAGCACCCAGGCCGGCCGCGGGGGGCGAGCGCGGGCCGCGCCCTCGGGGGCCGCCACCCAGCTCGCGCCCAGGGCGCACGGCCACCAGCCCGCCCGCAGCATGGAATGGCAGCTCAACCTGCTGCTGTACCTGGCGCTCTTCTTCTTCCTGCTCTTCCTACTTTTCCTTCTGCTCTTTGTCGTCATCAAGCAGCTGAAGAACTCGGTGGCCAGCACCGCCGGGACGCTCCAGCCCGGACGCCTCTCGCTGCACCGCGAGCCTTGGGGTTTCAATCACGAGCAAGCAGTGTGAGCCTCGGGGTGATGGGATACCGTCCCGGCCAGATTTCAGGTTCCGGGATCCAAGGAGACACTGACAGGTGCGTCCCCAGGTGAGAGAGGACGAGGGAAGGAAGGAATAAGTTAGGAAGGAAGGAAGGAAGGGTGGATGGATGGGTGGATGGATGGGTGGATGGATTTTCCACTCGTCTCATCGTTGAGTCCTGGGGATGGTGACACACGTGGGTGTCAGGGATGGTGTGTGCACCCAACTGGCCTGGTGTCCTGCTCTTCACAGGAAGCCTGATCCTGGACAAGGAGATGGGGGTAAGACACCGTAGCCTTTGGCGCCACAGTGGTTTAAGGCTCCTGTAAATTATTCTTTCCAATCTGGAGGTAATTAAGGGTTGGGAAAGTATATCAGCCAATCCGGGAAGCTACTTTCCACACAAAATCGATGGTCAGCCTCACTGGCCAAGTTATTGAGATGGCACCAGGAGGGAACACCACCGGCTCCAGACATCGCAGAGTTTGCATGAAATAGCTCTGTGCTTCCTCTGAGAGACTGAAGATGGAGCCGTACCTGCTAAGCCCTGTAGAGAGGGGTCAGTGGCTCATGGGATAGGGCAATGGCTTCCTTCCTCTAATCCTCACTCTATATCCAGCCTGGGGGTGTAGGGTGGACTTGAACTCCAAGACAACAGAAAAGAAGCATTAGAATGAGAGCCAATGTCAGTGACTCACACCTGTAATCCTAGCTACCCAGGAGACTCAGATCTGAGGATTGAGGTTCAAAGCAAGCATGGGCAGGAAAGTCCCTAAAACTCTTATCCCCAATTAATTTCTCTCTCTCTCTCTCTCTCTCTCTCTCTCTCTCTCTCTCTCTCACACACACACACACACACACACTCTCTCTCTCTCTCACACACACACACACACACACACACACAGCCCAGAAATGGAAATGTGGTTCAAATTGTAGAGTGCTATCCTTGAGCAAAAAAGCTCAAGGACAATGCCTAAGCCTTGAATTCAAGCCTTAGGGCTGGCACAGAAAGAAAAGAAGAAAGAAGAAGAAAAGAAGGATGGATGGAAGGAAGAGAAAGAAAGAAAGAAAGAGAGAGAGAAAGAAAAGAAAGAAAGGAAGGAAGGAAGGAAGGGAGGAGAAGGAAGGAAGAAAGACAGGAAGAAAGACAGAAAAAGGAAAAGAAAGTAGAAGGAAAGAGAGAAAAAAAGGAAAATGCTGTAAGCCTGGCCTATTCGTGGGTCCTGTGTTGGCAAGGAGGGCAGAGAGTAGAGTGCCATTGAACAATGAAAAGCAAGCAGTGAAAGGAGCAGGTCAATGGGATAAAGGATGGGAGATTTTGCTAGAAGAGTGACAGCATGGAGAGCGCTGTCTGGAGGCAAGGCTGGGAGATAATTACATTCCTCAGATCCAGATGTTTTCCCCTAGATTTGAGCTGCTGGCCTTGGCTGGTGCACCCAGGACGGCAGCTGTAGTTACAGCCTGGGAAGCCTGCAAGAATCACACAAGGGAGTTGGCAGCCATTTGCAGATGGTGAGTTGGTGCCCCTAGTTATGGCTCACCTCTCATAGATTCAAGGAATTTTCCAGGAGGTGGCAAATGGGTATGAAGCCAAAGTGGTTTCTCAACTATATATATACATATAGTTACTGGAGTTTGAACTCAGGACCTCAGGCTCCTCAGCAGGCAGTCTACCACTTAAGCCACACTTCCAACCTCAAATGACTTGCTAATTCATTGCAAGAATCAGTGTCTACGTAGAGGACTGTGGAGATTCAAAGAGATGTATGAATGTCTGCAATTTAAACTGTTCTGCTCTTTTTTTTTCTTTCTTCTGGTCCTGGGGCTTGAACTCAGGGCTGGAGCACTATCTCTGAGGCTTTTTTGCTCAAGGCTAGTGCTCTACCACCTGAGCCACAGCTCTACTTCCAGCTCTTTTTGGGAGTTGTTGGAGATAGAGTCTCAAGGACTTCCCTGCCTAGGCTGGCTTTGAACTGCAATCCTCAGATCTCAGCCTCCTGAGTAGCTGGGATTACAGGCATGAGCCATCAGTGCTGGGCATCATTATGCTCTTGCAAAGTCATGTGGGGTTACTTGGAATGAATGTGTGATAACAGATATAATTTACCCTCCATAGGGAGGATTGGCTTTCATAGTGTTAGGGGAGGAACAAACAAAATGATGAGAAAATTAAAAATACCTATTCATGTTAGACCCAAACCATTGAAGTATTAAGTTTTGTTAAAGTCCATAATACAAAATTGAAGTAGAGGGCTGGGAAGGTGGCTCAGTGGTAGAGCGCTTGCCTTGCATGCATGAGGCCCTAGGTTCGATTTCTCAGCACCACATAAGCAAAAAGAAAAAAGCCGGAAGTGACGCTGTGGCTCAAGTGGTAGAGCGCTGGCCTTGAGCTGAAGAGCTGAGGGACAGCGCCCAGGCCCAGAGTTCAAGCCCCACAACCGGACCCCCCCCCCAAAAAAAAAAAGTGAAGTAGAAGACAATTGTTTTGATAATCTGAAAGAAAAGATAGTTTCACATAAGCCAAGTGCCAGTGACTCATGCCTATAATCCTAGCTACCCAAGAGGCTGAGATCTGAGGATCATGGTTCAAAGTCAGCCCAGGCAGGAAAGCCTGCGAGACTCCAACCCCCAACCAGAAAGCCAGAAGTAGAAGTGTGGCTCAAGGGATAGAGAGGACTAGCCTTGAGTAACAAAGCTCTGGGTCAGTGCCCAGGCCCTGAGTTCAAGCCCTAGGACCCGTATAAAACAAAACAAAACAAAAAACAGGACTAGGAATGTGGTTTAGTGTTAGCATGCTTGCCTAGCATGACGAGGCCATGGGTTTGATTCCTCAGTGCCACATAAGCAAAGTTAAAAAAAAAATCTTACTTAGGTGATCAAATATGGGGAATATTCAGCCTGAGACAATTAGATGATTGCCCGCATTTTCTCGTTCCCTTTGCCAAAACAGACCTGCTCATAAATGGTTTATTTAAACTACGATGTCCCTAGTGAATTCTTACCTTGGGATCATCTCTTTGTGGAAGTGATGGTGAGATTTGATTTGAATCCCTGGTTTGAATCCCCAAAATCAACTGCACTGAATGTGAGCTGTGCTTTGAACAAAGTCCCTTAATTGTGGAGTCTCTTCAGTGGTATTTAGTTATGGTATTTAGTATGGTTAATAGGAACATGAAAATCAATGTGGGAGTAATTAGTGAGAGATTATAGTTGTTTACAAGGACAGAAAACAATCATTTCACACTTTAGAAATAATCAGAATGCAAATGATTTTAAACACCTGCCTAGTTTCTCAGTTTTATAATCTCTTAATCTTCCCAGCAGTTCCATGGGTATCCAGAAGTTCAAACTGTCTGTGGCTCTCTTTAGCAGGAAACTCTCAACGGAGGGGGAGGGGGGGAATAATTGACTGACATCTCAATATTAAACCAATCCTGCTGTTTCTAAAGACTCCAGCTCCTAAGAAGAGAAGAGGAGCCTTCTACCTTGTGTCCTCTTTGACTCTTCTATAACTTGCTTGGGAAATAATGAGTTAAGCATTGCCTGTGGCTCATACCTGTAATCCCATCTACCCAGGAGGTTGAGATCTGATGGTTTGAAGCCAATCTGGGCAGGACAGTCTGAGACTTATCTTCAATTAACCTGCAAAAGGCTGGAAGTAGAGGTGGGGTTAAGTGGGAAGCTTTGAATTGAAAAGCTAAAGGACAGCAGCCAGACCCTGAACACTGGCATGCACACACACCACTATGTTTTTATTTACTCATCCCTAACCCCAAATAAATAATTCATTTCTCTTATCGAATTTGTGCTTAGCCTTATATTAATTGGTCCCCAAACCTGCTGCCTCCAGTCTCCTGCCTGCCCTGGCTTTGTTAGAGACTCTGGGTTTGAAATGTTTGGCATGTATGTATGAATTGCCTTTTCCTCTTCCTCCTCTTCCTCCTCTTCTTCCTCTTCTTCCTCTTCCTCCTCCTCCTCCTCCTCCTCTTCCTCCCTCCCCCTCCTCCCACCTCTTCCTCCTCCTCCTTTCCCTCCTCCTCCCCCTCCTCCTCCTTCTCCTCCTCTTCCTCCTCCTTGTCCTCTTCTTCTTCCTTATCCTCTTCCTCGTCTTCTTCTCCTCTCCTCCTCCTCCTCTCTGGTTCCTCCTTCTTGCCAGTCCTGGAGTTTGAACTCAGGTCCTGGGCACTGAGATGACCCTAAGCTTTTTGTGCTCTACAACTTGTGTCACAGCTCAACTTTCAGCTTTTTGCTGGTTATTTGGAGATAAGAGTCTCACAGTCTTCCCTGCCTGGGCTGGCTTTGAACCAGGATCCTCAGATTCCAGCCTCCTGAATAGCTAGGGTTTTAAGGCATGAGCCACTGGTGCCTGACTTCTTATTCATTTCCTCAATCCAGCGTAAGCTTGAGTGCCAGTTCAGAGCTTCTTCTAAATGCATGATTTTGGCTGTCTCCATAAACCTTAGCCTTGCTTGAATTCCCTGACACCCACAATTACCTAGGGGGCTCCACTGACCACACCCCAATCTCGATAGTTACTATGCTAATTCTTTTCAAGATACATATATAGACACAGATATGGATATGGCTAGTCATGGCTGGCTCTCTTCTATTTGAGTCACACCTCCAGCCTGGCTTCTTTTGTTTTTGTTTTCTGATTAACTGGAGAGTCTCCTGGACTGTTCTTCCTAGGCTGGCTTTGAACTTGCATCCTCTATATCACAGCCTCTTGAGCAGCTAGGATTACAAACTCAAATCCCAGGTGCCTGGGAACATACATTTATTTAATTATTTTGGATCAAGATCTTATTATATATGTCAGGTTGGTCTTGAACTTGCTATGTAGCCCAGGGTGATCTCTAAAAATATAGTCATAATCCTCCTGCCTCAGTGCTTACAAGTATGTATCACTATGCCTGTCCCAATTCTAGTTTTAAACATGACACAAATATAAATTTAACATTAAAGCATTTGAAAAGTTAGGAACATTTGAGAAACATGTTAATTCTATGCATAATTTCATTATAAGATATTTGTATATTCTCCCCCTCCCATGGTCTCATTATATGGTCTTAGCCTGCTTTGAACTCACAAACATTCTGCTGCAGCCTTCCAAGTGCTGATGTTTACGTGTACACATGACTATACCCATTTTTATTTTCTTTTCTTTAGGTTGAAAGAATTGAACCCAGGACCACCACCTGCTAGGAAAGACTTCTACCACTTGAGCTACATCCCTAGCTCTTTTACTTTTTGCTTTATTTTTGAGATTGGATCTTACTAATTTTCCTTCAGGAATGATTTCTTGTGATCTTCCTGCCTCCACCTCTTGAGTAGCTGTGATTACAGGCAGACATCACTACACACGGCTTTGGGTTTTTTTTCTGATCAAAAAAGACTTTGAGGGACTGGGAAGGTGGCTCAGTGGTAGAGCGCTTGCCTTGCATGCATGAGGCCCTGGGTTCGATTACTCAGCACCACATAAGCAAAAAGAAAAAAGCCAGAAGTGGTGCTGTGGCTCAAGTGGTAGAGCACTAGCCTTGAGCTGAAGAGCTGAGGGACAGCGCCCAGGCCAGAGTTCAGGTCCCACGACCGGACCCCCCCCCCCCCAAAAAAAAAAAAGACTTTGAGTAGCTCCAACAAGTGTTACAAAAGTAGAGTTGATGTAATCCTAGTCATTCAGGAGGCTGAGATCTGAGGATCATGATTCAAAGCCAGCCAGGGCAGAAAAGTCCGAGAGACTTTCATGTGCAATTAAACACAAGAAAACCAGAAGTGGAGCCATGGCTCAAAGTGGTAGAATGCTAGCCTTGAGTGAAAAAGCTCAGTGCCCATGCCCTAAATTCAAGCCTCATGATGGACCAAAACAAACAAACAAAAAAGTAGAGTTGATTTTTTTACATGATAAGGAAATGAGCCATAGTTAGAGAATGCAACCTTAGTATTTTATTTTAAATGGTCTTCATGATTGTTTCTAAATTTCAACTGTTCAAAATAATTCAAATCTTATTAGGATAATCTTGATGGGTCTGATTATTTCTGACCTGGTCAGCTCCATGGACCCACAGTTCTCTTTGCAAAGATTTAAAAATCGAATGACATCACACTCACACCTGCAGAATCTGAAACGTCTAACGCGCATTCCTGAGCCTGCATCTCAGTTTTAGGGCACAGCTGTAGATTCCGGGCTGGTGCCATCTGGCATGCTTGTGCAGAATAAGGGAGAGATTTACCCAGCATGCATCAGGCACAGCTTTTCTGGGTGTGACTGGGTGCCAGGATTTGTTTTTGGTTCACTTGCAGAGGAGGGAATTTGAAACTAGGTAACCAAAAAGTACGCAATACCCTATTTTTAAATTGAAATTCCATGTTCCCTATTTTGTCTATAGCTTCAAAATAAGTGAACCAGAATTAAATATTTAGTTCAACTTGTGTGTGTGTGTGTGTGTGTGTGTGTGTGTGTGTGTGTGTGTGTGTGTGTGTGTGTATGTGCTGGTGCTGAGGCTTGAACTCAGTGCTTAGGTGCTGTCTCTGAGCTTCTTGTGCTCAAGGCTAGCCCTCATCCACTTGAGCCACAGCCCCACTTCGGGCTTTTTGGTGATTCATTGGAGATAAGGGTCTCGACTTTCCCACCTGAGCTGGCTTTAAAATGTGATCCTCAGATCTCAGCCTCCTAAGTAGCTAGGATTACAGGTGGGGGCTGGGAAGGTCGCTCAGTGGTAGAGCGCTTTCCTTGCATGCCTGAGGCCCTGGTTTCGATTCCTCAGCACCGCATAAGCAAAAATGAAAAAAGCCGGAAGTGGCGTTATGGCTCAAGAGGTAGAGCGCTAGCCTTGAGCTGAAGAGCTGAGGGACAGTGCCCAGGCCCAGAGTTCAGACCCCACGACTGGACCCCCCCCCCCAAAAAAAAGGTAGGATTACAGGTGTGAGCCACAGTTACCTTGCAGTAACTAAAACTTTTGTATTCTGCTGAATCATTTAGGATAGTGAGAGACGTTTATTTTTTGTCACATGTAACAACCTAAGGACGTTTAGAAGACTAAAGATACTGGTGCTGCACATAAGATATTTCTCTAGGGGCTGGGGAGGTGGCTCAGTGGTAGAGTGCTTGCCTTGCATGCATGAGGCCCTGGGTTCGATTCTTCAGCACCACATAAGCAAAAAGAAAAAAGCTGGAAGTGGCACTGTGGCTCAAGTGGTAGGGCGCTAGCCTTGAGCTGAAGAGCTGAGGGACAGTGCCCAGGCCCAGAGTTCAGGCCCCACGACAGGACCCCCCCCCCCCAAAAAAAAAGATGTTTCTCTATAGTTTTGTGCTTAAATTTTTTTTCTTTGCAGCTAGTCTGAGGTACTTGTAATTACTTAAGCTAAATCCACAGTTGACACTCAAGGCTCAACCAGGTGGTGGCAGCTCACACCTGTACTCCTGGCTACTCAGCAGGCTGAGATCTGGAAGATGGCAATTCCAAGCCAACCCAGGCAGAAAAGTCCAAGAGACTCCATCTCCAATTAACCAACAAAAAGCTGCACTGGAGGGCTGGGAAGGTGGCTTAGTGGTAGAGTGCTGGCCTAGCATGCATGAAGCCCTGGATTTGATTCCTCAGTACCATGTAAAAAGATAAAGCCAGAAGTGGTGCTGTGGCTCAAACGGTAGAGTGCTAGCCTTGAACACAAAGAGGGACAGTGCCCAGGCCCTGAATTCAAGTCCCAGGATTGGCAAAAAAGCTGGACTGGAGGCTTGACTCATGTGGCAGAGTTCAAGCTGAGAGCAAGAAAGTTGAGTGTGCTTGAGGCCCTGAGTTCAAACCTTGGTACTGAAAACTCTAGGGTCATTAGATATCTGTGTCAGGTGAGTGTGTGTATGTGAGAGAGAGACACACACACACACATGCACAGAGAGAGAGAGAGAGAGAGAGAGAGAGAGAGAGAGAGAGAGAGAGAGAGAGAGAGAGAGAGAGAGAGGGACAAGGGAAAGCTAAGAATTGAGTTCCAAACTTTTTTTTTAGTGAAACAACTTGTCAGAGTTTCCACTAATTTCCACATTATCAAGACCAATGGTAAATCTTTTCCTTCTCCTTGTCCTTCTCCTCCTCTTTCTTTCTCCTCTGCTGAGAACTATGCTAGGTAAGAGTTTTAGTATTTTTGATTTTTTTGTGATGCTAGGGTTTGAACTAATGACCTCATGCCAGCTAGGAAGATACAATACTGTTGGACTCATGCCTCAGCCTTAGAGTTGTAGACATTTGGGGGGGGGGTCGTGGGGCTTGAACTCTGGGCTTGGGCGCTGTCCTTGAGCTCTTTTGCTCAAGGCCAGAGCTCTACCGCTTGAGCCAAAGCGCCACTTCCGAGTTGTAGACATTTTATGTAGCTTTTTTTTGGGTCTCAATCAGTGAAATGAATTTCCCAGTTCCCTATTTTTATCTGTTAAAAATAAAGGGTTATAGACTAAATAGTCATCTGATTACCCAAGGAGTGGCCCAAAAGGCAAACTGTATTTGAGAAGTAATCAGAATGTAATAGACACTCAGAAAAAGACTTCCTCATAGACTCAGCTAAAGAATGCGCTTTCTGTACAGGGTAGTGCATGCTAATTGGGAGGCTGAGGCAGGAGGCTCACTTGAGTCCAGGAATCCTGAGGTGTAGTGTGCAGTGTTGAAGGGGTCGCTTCATCAATGTGGTGACCTCCTGGGACTAGGAGATCTCCAGGAGGGTGAAACAGTCCAGGCCAGAAAAGAGCACTATCCTCCTCCTCCTCATTATTATTTTGCTTGTCCTGGGGCTTGGACTCGGCCTGTGCTCTGTCCCTGAGCTTCTTATGCTCAAGGCTAGTGCTCTGCCACTTGAGCCACAGCACCACTTCCAGCTTTTTCTGAGTAGTTTATTGGAGATAAGAGTCTCATGAACTTTCCTGCTCCAGCTGGCTTCGAACCACAATTCTCAGATCTCAGCCTCTTGAATAACTAGGACTGCAGGTATGAGCCACTAGTGTCTGCAGCTACTAAATTTAATAATGACGACGACGACAACAACAACAACAACAATAATAACAACTATATCTGCCATTTTGGGTCTTTATATACAGATAGTAAAGACATAGATGAGTTCAAATTAAAATCTTGGCATTGGTGGTTTTCAACTATAATCCTAGCTTCTCAGGAGGTTGAGATCTGCAGATCATAGTTGAAGTTAGCCAAGGCAGGAAAGTCTGTGAGATTCTTATCTCGAATTACACACACACATACACACACACACACACACACACACACACACACACACACACACACACACACAGTTGACTGAACCACAATCCTCATATCCCAACCCCCTGAGTAGCTAGGATTCTGATGTGAGTCACGAGTGCCTGGCTAGACAAGATTTTGTTTAACTTGCAGAAGGAAAGTTAAACTTTCTCACTGAGAGTGAAGATGGACCACTACCTTGGCAGTTGGGTAGGAAGTTACTAGGCTGTGGCTTACACATCAGACACCAGCTGGAGACAGGCAGATGCTCAGATCAGCAATTCACACATGCCAAACAGTCAGTGGCTATGACCATCTTTGCCTTTTTCTTTTGTAGGTTCCAAGACAGTCTACAGCAGCCTCAAAGAAGAAGGCAGCACCCACAAGATGGAGAAAGCAGGGCATGCCGATTCGATTCCCCTTCCTTTGAACTTACATCTTATTGGACAGAGCGATGTGACTGGCTGGCATTCTCTGTAGGATTTCCTGAGAAGTATAGTTAGTGTCTTTAGTCATTATCTAAGTGCTTTTGGTAAGAATGGTGGTGGTGGATCTTGTATGTCTATGTCCTGGTTACAAAATGCAATTGTGAAGGGACAAAATGTTCCATACAGATCAAAACTCCAGACAAGTGCCAGTGGCTCATGCCTGTCATCCTAGCTACTCAGGAAGCTGAGATCTGAGGATCCCATTTCAAAACCAGTCTAGGCAAGGAAGTCCATAAGACACATATTTCTAGTTAACCACCAAAAAGCCGGAAGTAGATCTGTGGCTCAAGTGGTAGAGCACCAGTCTTGAACAGGAAAAAAAAGATAAGAGATAGCACTCAGGTTCTGAGTTCAAGCCTCAAGACCTGAAAAAAAAAGCTGGACACTGGTGGCTCATACTTACAATCCTAACTACTCAAGAGGCTGAGATCTGAGAATCACAGTTCAAAGCCAGCTCAGGCAGGAAAGTCTGTGAGACTCTTACCTCCCATTCACCACTAGAAAACTGGAAGTGGAGCTGTGGTTCAGAGTGGTAGAGTGCTAGCCTTGAGTGCAAAAACTCAGGGACAGCACCCAGACTCTGAGTTCAAGCCCCACGATCAACTCCTTCCCCCAGCCTCCCCCAAAGTGGCAGCTTATCCTTTATTTTTTTTTTTTGTATAGGATCATCTCTGCAGAAGAACATTCCTTACTTCTGTCTCTGACTCCATCACAGAGCTGGGAATATTCTGGGAGAAGTGCCGCTTCAAGCTGCTTCTGCATGCAGCCTACATGCTGGCTAAGCAAAGGGAGAAGAAACACTTCCCACATTCAGTGCTGTCCAAAAGAACTTTCCGTGATGATGGAAATGTTCTATCTCTGCAGTGTCCAATATGGGAACCACTGGTCACGTGTGGCTAGTAAACACTCAGAACGTGCCCCGTGTGACTGAGGGAGCGCGACTGAAATTTCATTTCGCTCCAATTAAAATAGCCACATGGGGCAAGTGGTTACTGTACTGGACCAAACAGCCCACACCATTCTCTTCCTAGGTTTTAGGTTTATGTGTGTGTGTGTGTGTGTGTGTGTGTGTGTGTGTGTGTGTGTGTATGTGTGTGTGTATGTGTGTGTGTGTGTGTGTGTGTGTGTGAGAGAGAGAGAGAGAGATGGTCTTGGGGCTTGAACTCAGGACCTGGGCGCTGTCCCTGAGCTTTTTTGCTCAAGGCTAGCACTCTGCCACTTGAGCCACAGTGCCACTTCTGACATTTTGATAGTTTATTGGAGGTAAGAGTTTCATGGATTTTCCTGTCTGGCTGGCTTCCAACCACGATCCCCGATCTCACTATGAGTAGTAGTCTGTTTGTGTGTTTGTTTTTCTAAACACTTTTTGTGTAAGTACTGGAACTTGAACTTAGATCCTTGTGCTCTCCTTTGGCTTTTTCTCTCAAGGCTGATGCTCTGCCACTTGAGCCACAACTCCACTTCTGGCATTTTGCTGGTTAATTGGAGATACATAGTCTCATGGACTTTTCTGCTGGGTTGGCTATGAACTGCGATCCGTAGGCTTCGGCCTCCTGAGTAGTTAGGCTTACAGGCATGAGCCACCAGCAGCCTGTCTTTGTTATCTTTTAGAGCTAATGGCAGGATATACACCAGGCCCAGGCTTGGTGGGTCATTGCAGAGAATGCATCTGCATCTCCCAGAGGAAAACGAAAAATAATATGTGAGAACTCAATTCCAGATGTAGACTTGATATCTTGAATGGCCCACAGAACAAGACCAGATTATATATTGTACAGCTTTACTCAGATCTCAGCCTCCTGAGTAGCTAGGATGACAGGTGTTAGTACTGGTGCCTGGCTGTGTATTGTATTTTTCCATCACAAATTGGAGGATTTTCTGGGAATAAATCTTGGTAATGAAAGAATGTCCATGCTGCTCCATGGAATGCTATAGGCATCCCAGATTCCTGGTTGAGGTGACTGGAGATAATGGTCAGTTGCCCAAATCATTCTGTGTTCACTCCACCCCCCCTCCTTTGAGTCAGGCTCTTTATTGTTTCAATTCTGAAAAGTAACACATTGTAGTATGTGTTATCGTGTGACTGCTGAATGATTATTCTGTGTCCATTTTCCAAAATATTTATTGGGTTATATTTTTTAAAAAATACTATAAAATAAAAGTAATGGTATGGAACTCTATTGTTGTGTGTGTGTTTTGCTAATTATTATTACTCAAACTTTGTTAAGAATCAACTAGGAAGCCAGGTGCCAGTGGCTCCCACCTATAATCATAGCTACTCAGGATCTGAGGATCCTGGTTCGAAGCCAACCCAGGCAGCAAAGTCTGTGAGACTTTTATCGCCAATAAACAACTCAAAAAAGCCAGAAGTGGAATTTGTGGCTCAAGTGGTAGAGCACTAGCCTTGAACAAAAAAAAAAAAAGAAAGAAAAAGAGCTCTTCACCCAGGCCCTGAGTTCAAGCCCCAGTACTGGTACCAAAAAAAAATTAAATAATACAGTCTGATAGATTTGCAAGTTATAAACTTTAGCATCAATGGTCAATAAATATAGGATTTGTGGGTATGTGTCTTCATCTGTTGTGTTTGTGTGTCTGTGTGCCTTGTTGGGCTTGAACCAAGGGCCTGATTTTTTTGTTTGTTTGTTTAAGGCTGGTACTTCACCACTTAAGCCACACCATTGCTTCCATCTCTTTGCTGGTTAACTGAAGATAAATCTCACAGCTTTTCCTACCTGGATGATTTCAAGTGAGATCCTTAGATCTCAGCCTCCTAAGTAGCTAGGATAATAATCATGAACCACCAGTGCCCAGGTTACTACATTCTTTTTTTTCTTTTTTTTTATTGTGAAAATACTGTACAGAGGGATTACAATTACATGGGCAAGATAATGAGTACATTTTTTTAAATTGTGAAAATACTGTACAGAGGGGTTACAATTACATGGGCTAGATCATGAGTACATTTCTTATCAAGCATTGTAGCCTCCTCCTTTGTTTCCCCTTCCCATCCCATCCTCCCCTCCACCCCTCCATCCAACCCTCTCCCCCGCCACCAAAGTTGTAAAGTTCATTTTCAACATAACGACTTGTATGTCTCATTGTTGCAATGGGTCCACCTGTATCCCTATTTAAATGATTTGTTTTTTCCCTTCTCCTCCACAAATTATACCAACATCAAATACAGTGAAAGCAGGGGTTATACCATGGGGGAGGGACATACAAAGCAACAAAGAAATAATCTTAAAAATGTGTTAGAAGCAATCGCATGAAAGTAAAAAACATTTGAATACATATCTTAGGGTTCATTTCCCTAACATCAACTTATCTGACCTTTTCTGCTAGATTCAGACATATACTAGTTATTGCAAATAAGGGAAACCATGGGACCTATGTTTCTTTGGGCTTGGCTTACTTCACTTAATATAATTTTTTTCCAAGCCATTCCATTTCCTAACAAATGGGGTAATGTCATTCTTTCTGATGGAGGCATAGAATTCCATTGTGTATATATACCACATTTTCTTGATCCATTCATCTACTGAGGGGCATCTGGGTTGGTTCCATATCTTAGCTATGGTAAATAATGCTGCAATAAACATAGTTGTGCTGGTAGCTTTAGTGTGGTCTTGTTTGTGAACATTTGGGTAAATGCCCAAAAGTGGGATTGCTGGGTCATAGGGGAGCTCTATGTGGAGTCTTTTGAGGAACCTCCATACTACTTTCCAAAGTGGTTGATCAAGTTTACACTCCCAACAACAATGCAGTAAGGTTCCCTTCTGTCCACATCCCCTCCAGCATCTGTTGTTATTAGAGTTCTTGATTATAGCCATTCTAGCTGGGGTGAGGTGATATCTCAATGTTGTTTTGATTTGCATTTCTTTTATGGCTAGGGAGGTTGAGCATTTCTTCACATGTCTATTGGACATCCTTCTTTCCTCTTCAGAGAAGTTTCTCTTTAAGTCTTTATCCCACTTATTTATTGGGCAGCTGTTTCTTTGAAGATTTGTTGTTGGGGGATTTAATTTTTTGAGTTCCAGGTATATTTTAGATATGAGACCCTTGTCTGTTGTCTGGCTAGTGAAGATCTTCTCCCAATCCGTGGGCTTTCTATTGATCTTGCTAGCTATGTCCTTTGCCATGCAGAAGCTCTGCAATTTCACGCAATCCCATTTGTCCAACCTTTCTTTGATTTGTTGTGTTTCTAGGTCTCTATTAAGAAAATTTCGGCCTCTACAGTATTTTTGATATATAAAAAGTTCATCAACTTAGGAAAATTATATCTATCAAATAATTACTAAAAATAACACACATTAATGTCAACAATAACTTTGATTTATTTTATATATAAGTAATATCTAATGTTTCTAATATAATTTTCTGTTATGGCTATGAAATGGCAAACAGTAACTAATTATAATCATATTTTTGTTTTCTTTACTATTAAAGAATCATTTCTGAAATATAAAAAATTCAATAAGTAAAAATTATGCTTTATGTAAGATTTTCCTTTTAAGGGGTAGGTCAATAAGCCAACAATTCCTCCCTTCTGTTCAAAGTGGGTACACTTAATCAACACACTGTTAGTAACTAAACGTTACATAGTTTAAGTTAAGACTCATCCTTTGCAGTATATAGCTCCATACTTTTAAATAAAGATATTATGGCATACATCCACTATTTCTAAATCATATAGTGTAGTTTAACTGCCCTAAAAAATAGGCATCCCATTGTTACCTCTCCTCTCCTTCCCATCTCAGACAAGCACTAACCAGTGTGTTTTACCTCTTGTGGCATGCCTCTCAGCCAGAATCCCACCCAGTCTGCAGAGTTTTCAGGCTGGAGTATTTTCCTTAGCAGCATTCACATTTTCTCCTGGGCTTCCTGGGAGTGTAAGCTCTTTTCTTTTTACCTCTACCACTGTTGGGATGAACCACAATTGTTACCCACTCTCCTATGAGGTGCTTTTGAGTTGTAGCAATTGTGAATAAAGCTTCTACGAAGTTATTAAAGCATACAGCAGATGCACAAGGAGCGCTCATTGTGACATTTGTACCCTTGTATATGTAAGGTCCGCTCCTGGCTGGCCAGCAGACTCCACCCTCCTCACAGCAAAGTCTCCACCCAGTACCTGCGTTACCTAGGCAACTGGGATACCTGGAAGAGGTCACATCTGAATTTGATGTGGCCACACCTTTCCCCGCCCATACCCTACATAAGGCCTAGCCCAGGCCCAGACGCCCCCTCTTTTTCTCTCTCTGTTCGTTTCTAGCTCTTGCTGCTCTTTTCTTGCTCTCTTGCTCTCTCTCTTTCCCAGCCACGTGGAGTGCCAACCTTGCTGGTCCCAGCAGGTCTACCCCTTACCTGAATACCACGTGAGTGCTACTGTTCTTACCCCTCTCTCTCTGCTCTTTTCTCTCTCTTTCCTCTCTTCCCAGCTCTCTCTCATTCCCAGGCCTTTCCCAGCCTCGTGGAGTGCCACCCTTGCCTGGTCCAAGCAGGTCTACTGAATAAACCTACCCCTTATCTGAATACCACGTGCGTGCTGGTGCCGTTCTTACTCGGTTACCTCTTTTTAAAAACCTAACATAAATGGTGCCGTGACTCGGATAAAAGCTTAAAGTCAGGATAGCTGGGATTTCTCTGTTTTTTTTCCCTCGTTTTTCTTTTCTTTTTTTTTTTTTTGTTCTTCCCTTTTTGCTCTGAGGAATACCCGCAGTTCTGACGGCCTTTTGCGAACCAGTCTGTCTGTGGCGGAATCAATGCATCGATACCATTGCTGCCTTCACATCCACGTTCACACCACTTTTCTACTCTGGTGAGTGAAACTACTCTACGGCTCTCTGTCACTCAGTCTCTGTCCAGACGTGGCGCTACACCAGAGAGCTCCTACGGCCTTTAGCTGAAAGGCGGGTCACCTCTGAAGCCGAGGACGCTTGGCTTTGGGGGCTTGGCCATTTCTCTCTAGAGGGCTCTGGGGGAAGTCGGGACACCGCTTCTGCCTGGTCAGCTCTCCTTCACTCACCAGACTGACTCTCCTACTCATTTAATGGGGTGCTACGCCTGAGCAGTGAAACCCCTTTGAAATGTCTCCTGTGCTCCCTGGAAAGCCAGAGAGCCTCATTTTTATGCCATTCTCAGAAGTACACAGTTTTTGCTACTGCAATGGTAAATGATCAGAAGTCCGTTTACTTTCGGGCTGTCTTTGCTCTCTCTCTGCCATTCATGGGCAACTTTCTACCCTTTTTTTCTACAACTTTTTGGCTTGTGCCCTGAAGAGTACGATGCAGGCTGGGTCCCGGGGACCCCCCTCTAGGTTTCCTCTCAAAGCCTAGCCAATGTAGGCTTGGTCTATTTGTTCAGGGTTTCTTAGCATTCTTTCAGAGATTCGCCATCTTGAATTCGCCATCTTGGCCACGTGGTGGGTTAAGGGTTTGGCCCCAGCTGATCCTTAACCTTCCACTAAGTTTACTACTCCATCTATTCTAAGGTGCCTTGCTAACAAGTTGCTCTTTTCACAGGCCCTGGTAACTGAGGCCCAACCATCTGATGTGCTTTGTTAGCAAAGATGTCTAAACATTGTCGAAATTTTAGGTTTTAAGTTTTGCCTTTTTTGTTTTGTGTTGTGTATTCTACTACTGACTACGTGGTTCTAAAATACTGGGCATATCTGTGCTAAAATTCTCATCACATCTAATGAGTTTTGTCATTTCAGAATATTTGTTGGCAATTCTTGATAAGAACCAGGTAAGCTCTACTTATTCTACTTGATCTCCTTGTTGCTTTAATTGGAAATAATAAAGGGCTTTTGTGGCAAAGATTTCAGTTCAAAGCCAGCTCGGGCTAAAAAATCCCTAAGACTCCATCTCCCAGCTAAACTCTGCAAGTGGTACTATAACTCAAAGTGGTTCAGTGCTAGCCTTGAGCAGAAGTGCTCAGGGACAGTGCCCAGGCCTTGAGTTCAAACCTCCTTGAATACTAGTGGTACTATAACTCAAAGTGGTTCAGCGCTAGCCTTGAGCAGAAGTGCTCAGGGACAGTGCCCAGGCCTTGAGTTCAAATCTTGAATACCAACTGGGACAAGCCATCCCAGCAACGAGCACCTAGACTCAGCCAGTCTAGGGAACAAGGGAACGTGGAAAGGAGTAAGAGGAGATGATGTCACATCAGCTACTTTGTGCCTGCCCTTTCAAAATTAACCTGAGCCGGGAGGTCAGTAGAAGTAAGAAGCCTGCCCATCCAATGTCTATACCTGTCTACCTATTAACTGAACAGGAATTTATATTCTTGCCTTTGTCACCTGACTTCTCTACCTAGTTGCCAGATGTCAGAAGTAACTAGGGACATTTCTCCCAACATTTTCAGCCCCAAGTCCTTCCTCTTGCCATTTATTTGCTCTCTAGTATTTTTTTTCCAGCCCCTCAATGATCATGAGACTTCTCCAGATTTCATCTAAGGACTCATGCCACCAAGGGACAGCTGCTGCTCACTGCCTTCTCTGGGGGGAGACCAAATTCTAGCCTTTTACCCCTATTGTCGACGCCCCTTGTCAGCAGGAAGTAGCCAGAGAGAATCCTCGCCCTATTTCATGATTATTAAAAGGCTGGAATGTAAGGTCCGCTCCTGGCTGGCCAGCAGACTCCACCCTCCTCACAGCAAAGTCTCCACCCAGTACCTGCGTTACCTAGGCAACTGGGATACCTGGAAGAGGTCACATCTGAATTTGATGTGGCCACACCTTTCCCCGCCCATACCCTACATAAGGCCTAGCCCAGGCCCAGACGCCCCCTCTTTTTCTCTCTCTGTTCGTTTCTAGCTCTTGCTGCTCTTTTCTTGCTCTCTTGCTCTCTCTCTTTCCCAGCCACGTGGAGTGCCAACCTTGCTGGTCCCAGCAGGTCTACCCCTTACCTGAATACCACGTGAGTGCTACTGTTCTTACCCCTCTCTCTCTGCTCTTTTCTCTCTCTTTCCTCTCTTCCCAGCTCTCTCTCATTCCCAGGCCTTTCCCAGCCTCGTGGAGTGCCACCCTTGCCTGGTCCAAGCAGGTCTACTGAATAAACCTACCCCTTATCTGAATACCACGTGCGTGCTGGTGCGGTTCTTACTCACCTACCTCTTTTTAAAAACCTAACAGTATATATGCCATGTAACTTCATCAAATTCATCTCCTCATTCTTCCTTATAACAATTTCCCCAGGTTTAATAGTTCTGTTTTCATACGTATCAACAAACTCCTTTGACTATACTTAGGCTCGTTTCTGATTAACCCTTTTTTGTGTGTGTGCCAATACTGGGGGTTGAACTCAGAGCCTAGGCAGTGTCCCTGAGGATTTTTTTTGCTCAAGACTGGCCCTCTACCACTTGAGCCACAGTTCCACATGTGAATTTTTGCTGGTTAACTTGGATAATAGTCTTACAGACTTTCAGGCTTTGGTGGCTTCGAACTGGGATCCTAAGGTCTTAGCCTCCTGAGTATCTGGTATTACAGTGTGAGCCATTGACACCTATCCAGGTTACCACTTTTCAGGCAAACACATTCTCTCCAGTCCCTGCAAAAACAGTCCAGCTTCTGCAGGAGTGCACTGTCCCAGAAACCCAAATTTATCCTCAGTCATAAAGAAAGCTAGCTAGTGACTTCCTATACACTCATTCATCTCGAAAAGACACAGTCTTCTGAAAGGGACACTGCATCCTGGGCTCCTGCAGCCTCCTGCCTACATTTTGGAGAGTTCTAATTGTATCATATGTGCAAATGAACCCTTCGAGCTGAGGAATAGTAATAGGATTTACACACGTGTGTGTGTGTGTGTGTGTGTGTGTGTGTGTATGTGTGTGTGTGTGTGTGTGTGTGTGTGTGCTGGTGCCAAGACTTGAATTCAGAAAGTCTGGGTGTTGACCCTGAACTTTTTGTTTCCTCAAGGTTAGCACTGTACCACTTGAACCACAGTTTCACTTCTGGCTTTTTGGTGGTTAATTAGAGATAAAAGTCTCATAGACTTTCCTTCTCAGGCTGACTTTAAACCTCAATTGTCTGAGATCTTAGCCTCTTAAGTAGCTAGGATTATAAGTGTGAGTTACCAGTTCCTGGCTTGCACCTGGGATTTATTTTTTTAATTTAATTTAATTTAATTTATTTTTATGATCATTATGCTTCCAGTTTCCCTCCCTGTGGTGCACTCTTGAACTATAACAGAAACCTTTTCCGTAGGTAAAATGCTAATGAGATTCTTTATCCTACATGGAATTTCTGATGTCAAACAGGACGTTGAGCTCGGACTGGATGGAAAGCTTGCTCTTTGTTAAGTTGCATTGTATTTGGAGCCTTACTCCATTGTCTCCTGCAAAGGGCCATCTGCCCTTGCTAGTTCATCTCTCTCTGAGATTTGCCTTCAGAATGTTGACTTCTCTTGCATAGCAGGGTTGAGGCAGGCTTGAATATTTCCCTTAGGTGTGTGTGTGTGTGTGTGTGTGTGTGTGTGTGTGTGTGTGTGTGTGTGTGTGTGTGTGTGTGTGTGTGTGTGTGTGTGTGTGTGTGTGTGTCCCTTAGGGGATGAAGTTAAATATTTCTTGATGGTTCCATGGGGGAGGCCCAGACTGAGCTGATGTGCATTTGGCTCACGTCATTTTCAAAACCCTGACTGGAGCAGGGTGAAGTGAGTGGCTCATGTCTGTAATCTTAGTGACACAGGAGGCTGAGATCTGAGGATTGCAGTCCAAAGCCAGCCTAGGCAGGAAAGTCGGTGAGGCTCTTCAATTAGTCACCAAAAAAAGTCCAAAGGGGAGCTATGGCTCAAGCCATAGAGTGCTAGCTTTGAGCACTAAAGCTCAGGGAAAGTACCCAGGACCTGAGTTCAAGCCCTAAGATGGGCACAAAAAACAAGCCAAAGTAAACCAAAAGGCCCTGAGCAAGTGTCTTCCACCTCCTTTTCTCCTAGTTCTTAGCACCAGAGCCCTGGACTTGGGGCCTGGAGACAGTCACCACCTGAAGTCCTCATTTGGGCCAACAGTCAACTCAATTTGTGCTTTGTCTGGCCACCAGGTGGCAATATTGGCATTGAGAATCTCTGGAGAAAAACCATGATTGAGTCAGGTCACTTGGAATTCAATGCCCGTAAAAATCAAAGCTGAATTATGCCAGAGAGAAACATATATCCACAAGTTCTTCCAGTGGATCACCAGGGGTGAAAGAAAAGGGCCACTTCTGCATCTGTCCTCGATTTCTTTGGGTCCATGGCACCCTCCCTGGGTTGGCTTGGAACTGTGATCCTCAGCCTTCTGAGTAGCTAGGATTAGCTAGGTGTGAGCTACCAAGGCACGGCTCATCCACCAGTATTATTAATGGAAGTGTTATTGTTGCCTTGCAATGGTGATCATATATATTGGTAACAAAAGCAAATATGGTGAATGTGTCTTGAACATTAACAAGACTGCATTTTTCAAAGTGCCAGATACATACAATCTTAACAACCTTCAGAAGCAAGTTCTATCAAGTGCCTCACTTAACAGATGGACTGAGAAGAAAATGGGTAAGTATAACATGACATCATACAAGCTAGAACATGAGGCCAGAATCTACAAATACAGTCATTCGCTGTCTGAGTACTTGTTAAGCCTCTCTTTGATGGATGCTTCCTGTTCTGTTCACTCAATAAATGCACACAGAATAGATCTTACTGCATTCCTTGAAGCCTTGGAATTGACACACTGAGAAGGTCCTGGAAGAGTTTCTAGTCAAGTAGGTGACACAGATGCAAATAGAAGGCTCCATGGAATGTGAGCAGAACAGCAGAGCCTTGTGGCAGCCCAGGAGAAACACGGAATCATGGATTCTATGGGTAATTTCCACCCAGGAGATGAAGTTGCTGGACTTACTGTGAAATCTACTTAGAGATCACATGCTGTCATTCCTCACTCAGCCAGCATTTTACTACCAAGATTATCTTCGTTGGAAAAGATTGGTAATAAAATATATGAGCTGGGTGCTAGTGGCTCATACCTGCAGTCCTGACTACTCAGGAGGCTGAGATCTGAGGGTCATAGTTCAAAGCTAGCGTAGGCAGTAAAGTCTTTGAAACTCTTATCTCTAATTGACCCCCCCCCCAAAATACTGGAAGTGGAGCTGTTGCTCAAGTGGTAGAGTGCTAGCCTTTAGCAAAAAGCTAATGGAGAGTGACAGGTTCTGAGTTCAAGCCCCAGGACGTAGGCGCACGCGCGCGCGCGTGCACACACACACACACACACAAGTACTGTGCTTTGATGTTTATGGTCTCTGTGTGAAACTATAAGATGATCATCTCAATGTTTGCTAAGAGCAGGAAGAAGTTAGAGAATATGTTTGAGCAGGGCACCAGTGGTTTATACCTATAATCCTAGCTATTCAGGAACCTGAGATCTCAGGAGTTGCGGTTCAAAGCCAGCCCAGGCAGGAAAATGTGTGAGACTCTCATCTCTAATTAGCCACCCAAAAAATGGAAGTGGAGCTGTGGCTCAAGTGGTAGAGCATAAATCTTGATTAAAAATAATTCAGGAACAGTGCCCAGGCCCTGAATTCAAGCCCCAGGACTGGCATCAAAATAAATAAATAAATAACAAGTCATGCGTTGGTGGCTTACTCCTCTAGTCCTAGCTACTTAGGAGGCTGAGCTCTGAAAATCACAGTTAAAAGCTATGCCAGGCAGTAAAGCCCCCATGAGATTCATCTCCAAATAACTACTCAAATGTCAGAAGTGGTACTGTGTCTCAAAATGGTAAGAGAGCTAGCCTTGGGCCAAAGATCTCAGGGACAGCACCCAGGCCTGAGTTCAAGGTCTATGACTAACAACAACAAAAAATAAAAGAAGGAAGGAAGGAAGGAAGGAAGGAAGGAAGGAAGGAAGGAAGGAAGGAAGGAAGGAAGGAAGAGAGGGAGGGAGGGAGGGAGGGAGGGAGGGAGAGGAGGAAGAAGGGAGGAAGGAAAAACATTTGAGATGATATTCTTCTTTTATGAGGCCTCTTTCCATTGTTGAGTGTTGTATGCCGAGTTGTCAGGGAAAAAGTAAGTGGTGAGTTCCTCCTCAGGCAGACGCTGCCAAGCCTGCGTTGTGTTTTTCTCTGCTGAGCTGCAGGGAGTTGTGGCCTTGGAGGAGAGTTTGGGTCTGGGAACACCCATCTGTAAAGCATATGGCTTCCCACCAACGCAGCACTTAGGGGATGGAAAGCCAGGCTCTGCACTCAGTGCTGTGGCTTTCCAGCCAAGGGGAGGAGGGAGCTCTCATGTCTGCTTGTGGCATCTGAGCTGTCCTCTTCTCCGCCAAAATGGGTGTGCACTTCCTGGGAATGCTTTACCCAGATCTCTTGGGGATCCAGGTTAAGATGCAGAGGAAGACTTCTAAGCATTAAAAACAACAACAACAAAATTGTCAAGTTAGGTACCAGTGGCTCATGCCTTTAATCGTAGCTACTCAGGAGGCTAAGATCTGAGGATAAGGTTCAAAGCCAGCCCAGGAAGAAAAGTCCATGAAACTCTTTATCTCCAATTAACCAGGAAAAAGTTGGAAGTGGAGGTGTGGTTCAACTGGTAGAGTACTAGTCTTGAGTGGAAAACTAAGGGACAGCACCCAGGCCCTGAGTTCAAGTGCTTTACACAGCACACACACACACACACACACACACACACACACACACACACACACGTGTCATAGAAGCCATTGCATACCACTGAAAGACTGCACACCTGGATCAAGTCCTTTGTCTCTATGTTCTCGAAGAATGAATCCACCAACACAGAAGGAGAAGTAAAAAGGCAAAGATTTATTGAAGAAAAAGAGCTTCCACTCGATGGGAGGGGCTCTAAGAGTAAGGCTGTTTGGTGCAGGGGTTAACAAGGTATCTTCAGGAGGAAGCTACATGACTCAAGATCATTGGCAGCCTGAGGCCATAGCAGACCCCAGATCCAATGAGAGGCTCCATGCAGCCTACATGAACTTCCCCTAAGTCATTTAGCCCCTCTGATTGGGTGCCCAGCTGGCCACACACCTCTGGGGTCCAATCAGCTCACTGTTGGCATGCAAATCTTCTAGAGGTGATGGACCACGATGTGATGCTCAGGGTTTTGAATGTGTGACTGCTCAGGGCCATGGTGTGAGCTGTCCAAGGTCTGCACACAGGACTGCCCTGGGCCATGGGGAGGTATTCAGAACCTCTATGGGAGGGGGCTGTTGCCCTAACTGCCTAGCCCGTGCTTTCTCTGCTCCCTGAAAGAGCTAATTTCCAGCCTGGTGAAATTGTCTTCTTTGCAAAGCAGCGACTGTTGTGTGGAAGGAAAGAAAACCACACAGGGCTGTAACAATAGATTGGAAAGAGGAGATGGCTTTTTCAGAGCACTAGAGGAGTGGGAGGAGTGAGGCTACATAGATGCTTCTGGAAGGGTCTGTTATCATTGCACAGGGCTTTTATTATATTTTATTTTTGCTAGATTGTGGGCCTTGAACTAAGAGTCTGAGCACTGTCTCTGAGCTCTTTTGCTCAAGGCTAACAGTTTACCATTTTGAGGCACAGTGCCATTTTTGGTTTTTGAGTGTTTTATTGGAAATGAGAGTCTCACAGGGATTTTTTGGCCCGGGCTGGTTTCAAACTGCATCCCTCAGATCTCAGCCTCCTGAGTAGCTAGAATTACAGGCATGAGCCACCAGCACCTGGCCTACTTCCAGCTTTTTGGTAATTAATTGGACATAGGAGAGCCATGTACTTTTCTGTCTAGTATGGCTTCGAACCCTGACCCTCAGATCTCAGCCTCCTGACAGGCATAAGCCACCCGTGCCTGGCTCCATCATCCAGATGGGAGCAATGCTTGACCAGGGGAGAAAGTCTGGGAGATGGGAGAGGGGATGTGTTAGGGAAGTGTGAAGAATAATTGTGCCTAATTAGTAAATTAATAATTTATCTTTTATACTGTTACTGGGGCTTGAACTCAGGGCTTCATACTGTTGCTTAGCTTTTTGCTCAAGGCAGTCTACCACTTGAGTCATATCTCCATTTCCAGCTTTTTGCTGGTTAGTTGGAGATCAGATCTCACAGACTTTTCTGCCAGGGCTGGCTTTGAACTTTGATTCTCAGATCTAAGCCTCCTGAGTAGCTAGGATTACAGGTGTGAACCACTGGCATCTAGCTCTCAGCCTTTCTTTTCTCTCCTTTTTTTTTTTTTTTTAATTTTTAAGCTCTTCTTCTCTTACCCTCCCTGTCCATTCTCACCTCAGGATGCTATGACATGCATAGTAAGACCAGCTGATCTGAAAAGCAGATCAACCAAACACACTGTATCAGCTGGGAGTAATAAATTCTGTTCTACAATTATGAACAGGAAGAAATCTTACAAGTCAATGCAATTCAATTCCATAGTCTACATGAAAAAAAGTGGAGGTTCAGGATTCAATTTTACTAGCAGAGAAATTAGAGCGAGAATGCAAGTGTGTGAATGTTGCATGCTGAATGGTGTGGGCCAGCCCACACTCATAGGGAGAAACTGCACAGGCAACGAATCAAAGGGTAACCCAGGAGCCATCACAAGACAGAGAAGAATGCACACTGCTGGGGCCTCTGACCTATTTCAGCACTCTGGACACCATCTAATTTTATGCTAGTCCTGGGGTTGGAATTCAGGGCCTAGGCACTAACCTTGGGTTTTTGTTTTGTTTTGTTTTTTGTTCTCCTCAAGGCTAGCACTCTACAACTTGAGCCACAGCACCACTTCCAGCTTTGAGAAATTGAACCCAGGGCCTCATGCATGCAAGGCAAGCACTCTACCACTGAGCTACCTTCCCAGCCCCACACCATCTAATTTTACAGAGCGAGATGATGTCCAAAGCAGTGAGGCTTCTAAGAATCTCTGCTTGTTGTTACTAGAGATGGTGGCTTGTTGTGGTTTTGTTGAAATGATCACATGCAAAAAGTAAGATGCTTCGTTCTGTATTCTTGACACACAAATCTATTGATTCTAAGAATCAAAAGATCCTTAGAAAAACCAAGAAATAGCTTATATTCTCCAACAGCAAAATCATTTGATATGAAGGAAGGAAAGAGAAAAACAAAAGAATGGTATTAGTGGGAACAGTCTGCCTGGAAACACACAAAGAAGTCTTATTTTAAAAGAATAAGCTTGTGCTAGGTGCTGGTGGTTCATGCCTAAAATCTTAGCTACACAGGAGGCTGAGATTGGAGAATTGTGGAGCCTTCCCAGGCAGACAAATCCAAGAGACTCTTATCTCCAAATAACCAGCCAAAAGCTAGAAGTGGAGCTTTGGCTCAAGCAGTTGAGCTGCAATCTTGAGCAAAAAAGCTAAGCAAGTGCTTAAGACCCTGAGTTCAAGTCCCAGTACTGGCTGGCACTGCCATCCCTCCCCCCCCAACTCCCCCTCCGCCCACCCTCCCCTCCCCTCCACATACACATGAGTTTTAAAATTTTTACTTTATTGTAAAGATGCTGTACAGAGGGGTTACAGTTACATGAGCAAAGTAATGAATACATTTCTTGTCAAGCATTGTTACCCCTCCTTTAATTTTAATTTTTTTTTTTTGCCAGTCTTAGGGCTTGAACTCAGGGCATGGGCACTGTCCCTGAGCTGCTTTTTTTTTTTTTAAGAATCTTTTTTTTTTTTTTTATTGTGAAAATATAGTACAGAGGGGTTACAATTACATGGGGCAAGGTAATGAGTACATTTCTTATCAAGCATTGTTGCCTCCTCCTTTGTTTCCCTTTCCATCCCTTCCCATCTCCCACCTCCCCACCCCCCACCTGAGCTGCTTTTGTTCAAGGCTAGCACTCTAGCACTTGAGCCACAGCGCCATTTCTGGTTTTCTGGTGGTTTATTAGAGATAAGAGTCTCTCGGACTTTCCTGCCCAGGCTGGCTTTGAATCTCGATCCTCAGATCTCAACCTCCTGAGTAGCTAGGATGACAGGCATGAGCCACCGGCACCCGGCACTTCCAGCATTTTCTGTTTATGTGGTACGGAGGAATTGAACCTAGGGCTTCATGCATGCTAGGCAAACACTCTACCACTAAGCCACATTCCCAGCCCCTCTAATTTTAATTTTAAAATAGTTTAATATTTATAGAAAAATACAGAATTGCATTATTATGGTACATTTGACATGATCCATAAACTAAAACTAATATATTATTATTAACCAGAGCTACTTTTCTCCTCCTCTGTCTCTCTCCTCTTTCCCCTCCTCTTCCTTCTTTATGTAGTACTATGGTTTGAGCTCAAGGCCTCATGCTTGTTAAGGAGGTCTTCCACCACTGGAACTATGTTCTACCACCATTTTTTGGTTTAGCTATTTTAAACTGGGTCTCATGTTTTAGCTTGGAGCTGGCTTCATACTGTAAGTCCTCCTACCTACGGCCTACTGAGTAGCTGGGATCACAAACTTTTGCCACCACACTTGGCTTATTGATTGAGACAGGGTCTCACTAACCAGGAAACTAACTCAGGAGAAGTCACTGCAGACAGCTAGGCTGATAAAGCCTGGAGCCAATTAGGCAGACTCCCATGCTCTTGCATCTCAGGAGACAAATTAATATATGTTCAGTATTGATAACCTAAACCTCTGAACAAGCTTGGGCAGGTTTGTTCTGAGTCACAAAGGGAATTTAGTGAGACAATGCCAATTCTATGCACAGTCCACCACTGTTATTCCAAAAATAGTGCCCCAGACATATCTTTGCTGATACTGGGTCAAGAAGAGAATTTTCTTATCAGAAACGCGACTGTGTACTTAATCCGAGAGGGTGGCTTTGTGTGTGGTGAGTAGATTACTTTTCTCACAAGTAAGCAGAGCTATGAGGAATTAATGGGTGACTCAGTAATTGAAGAGGGTTATTAACTATAAACTTTACATTCTGATGCCATAACCCAGGAATGGGGAACTTCTTTCTAGCAAGGGCCATTTGGGTTTTTATGACATCATTGCCAGGCTGCACAAAATTAGCAATAGAAGCACACAGCCTCAGGCGGCTGACAAGAAGCATAGAAAAAGTAAAAGTGAGCCAGGCACGGGTGGCTCACACCTGCCAACTAGCTACTCAGAAGGCCAAGAGCTGAGGGTTACAGCTCCTGCCTGCTTGCTGGTGGCTGTTTGAAGATGGAGTCCAGCTTCAACTGCCACTAGAGCTCAGATCCCATAGTTCTTAAACAGATGACTCTAGCTACGAATCTTTAGGCCTAGATGCAATTCTAATATGCTCCTAAGATTGCATATACCATTTGAAACAGCAAAAATTACGTTGGACAATAGACACTGAGTTGAGAGGTCTTTATATTTTATACATTAAATAGAATGCATCATACATTGTAAAAAAATAAACATTATTTTTTTATATCATATATGGTAGTAGAGGTTTGAAGTTTGGTTTCTCACAGCTTCCTCCATGGTAGCTTTAGGATTTGGTGACTGGTTTGGTGGAAAAATAAGCCAGGCTCAGTTTTACACTCATTCTGGGCACTTACTTTTTTGCATTCAAGGCTGATGCTTTACCACTTGAGCCACAGCTCCACTTCTGAGCTTCTTTTTTTAATGGTTAACTGGAGATTAAGGGTCTCATGAAGCTTCCTGCCCTGGCTGACTTTGAATCTTGATCCTTAACATCCTGAGTGAGTAGCCACCAGTGCCCAGACTCACTCATTCTTCTACAAGATGACAGGTTTTTTAGTCCTTCCAACTGCAAAACATATTGTCATTTTTCTGTCTCCCCCTCCCTCTCCCCAGTGGCTTCTGCCCACACATTGCTTACATTCCTGGCCTCTTACCTAGTCTTCAGAAGCAGCTGTGCTCCAAAGCCAAAGCCAGTTGTGAAATATCAACATTTTCCTCTTTTTCCAGAAGCTCCTTGATGAAATTTGAGATTTTTTTCACCAGTTCTTTAAGACCTTCAGGCAGACATATTGTGGTGTTCCTTCGCAACTTTTCCAGTTGGCTCACTGAAAGTCCTAGCTTTTATGTCAGCCATGAGGGAAGTCCTGACACATTCCTGGCAGAGGATTTGTTATTTCCTTATGTTTTCTGTTAAGACTGGAGATGTAGCACAGCATCTGCTCAGCAAGTATTAGTCCAAGGGTTCAAAACCAAGTACTACCAAATGAAAAAAAATACAAGATTGAACCCAATAATATAATTTGTCTGGCCAGATCATCATCTACTATATTAATTGTAGGATTAATTTTATACATTAATTTTTATTCAATAGTATAAATCTGTGCAGTAATTTAGCATGCTGCTAAATGTTAATGCTCATTTGTTATATAAATACTTGTTTTATTTTATTTATTTATGTTTTTGATTGGTGGTGGGGCTTGAATTCTAAGTCTGGGCACTGTCCCTGAGCTCTTCAGCTCAAGGCTAGCACTCTACCACTTGAGCCATAGCATCATACCACTTCTGGCTTTTTCTGCTTATGTGCTGCTGAGGAATCAAACCCAGGGCCTCATACATGCAAGGCAAGCACTCTACCACTGAGCCACCTTCCCAGCCCCAAATACTTGTTTTATAATTCTTTTTGTCTCTTTTTTCTTTGTGTGTGTGTGTGTGTGTGTGTGTGTGTGTGTGTGCGCGCGCGCGCATGTGCGCGCATTGGTGCTTGCATTCTTCAGTTTTGTTTGTTTGCTTGTTTGCTGATCCTGGGGCTTCAACTCAAGGCCTGGGTACTTTTTTTTTTTTTTTTTTTTTTTGGTGGTGGTGGTAGGGATTGAACTCTGGGCCTGGGTACTGTCCTTCAGCTCTTCAGCTCAAAGTCAGTGCTCTACCACTTGAGCCACAGTTCCACTTCCAGTTTTTTGGTGGGGGTTTATTGGAGATAAGAGTCTTACAGACTATCCTTCCTGGGCTGGCTTTGAACCATGATCCTCAGCTCTCAGCCTCCTGAATAGCTAGGATTACAGGTGTGAGCCTCTGGCAACTGGCACCACGCACTCTTGATTAGCTGCTTTGCTTAATACTTGAACCATAGCCCTGCTTCTAGATTCTTGCTGTGAACTGGAGATAAGATTCATGTGGAGGGGGCTGGGAAGTTGGCTCAGTGGTAGAGTGCTTACCTCGCATGCATAAGGCCCTCGGTTTGATTCCTCAGTACCACATAAGCAGAAAAAGCTGGAAGAGGTTCTGTGGCTCAAGTGGTAGAGCGCTAGCCTTGAGCTAAAGAGCTCAGGGACAGCTCCCAGGCCTAGAGTTCAAGCCCCATGACTAACAAAAAAAAAAAAAAAAGATTCTTGTGGAACTCTTTAGGCCTGGCCTGGCTTTGAACCATGATCCTCAAATCTCAGCCTTCTGGATAGCTAGGATTACAAGCAAAAACCACCAGAGCCTGGCTTATAATTAAAAAAAAATTAAAAATCAATATTTGGTGATTAGAATCACCTTGTTGTATAATGTATATGAAAGTAAATTTAAAGAGAGACATGCCCAGATATATTTATTGAAGGCATAATGACAATACCGTGCACTTAGCATGTAGCAGAACCCTGGAACTCAAGAAGCATATTCAAGCTCACTCTCAAGCTTCTTCTGACTTGTCCCCACAAGTCAGAGAGCAAGCAGCACGCTAGCCAGTGAAGATGGTCTGCTCTGATAGAGCAGGGAACGGCTCTGCAAGAAGATAAAATGACCCACACTTGGCTAAGCATTTCTGATTTGAATATTGTTGCACATTTTTAACAATGATTAAACCTTCTACTGAAAAAAGTAATCCAGGGACATCAATTCCAGAAAACTTCTGGAAAGTGGAGGTCAAAGAGACATACACCAGGCACTGGTGGCTCACACCTGTAATCCAACTAGTCAGGAGGCTGAGATCTGAGGATCAGGATTAAAAGCCTGCCTAGGCAGGAAAGCCCTATGACACTCTTCTATCCAATGAACAACTCAAAAACTGAAGAGGAGCTGTGGGTCAAAGTGGTAGCGTGATACCCTTTAGCAAAAGAGCTCAGGAACAGCTCCCAGACCCTGAGTTCAAGCTCCACAACCTACCAAAAAAGAAAAGAAAACCAGAGAGGACACATAGCACAGCAATGTCCTTGAGCAAGACTTTGAAGGACAGCGTGACCCCTAGTGTGAAGGCTGGGGCCAAGAAGGCAGGCCAGAGGGAGGGAGATGCACTTCTATGAGAAAGCACTGTGGATAAGGAGTCTATAAACCTGACTCTCCATGACAGCCCTCACCCCTAAGGCCGGGTTGAACCACTCCTGCATGAGTGGCTACCCAAGACCAGCAGTGGGGGCTGCTAGGTGGAGGGGATTTGCTGAGTCTATGATCAAAATTCTCTGCCAAATAATCTGCTCCCCGTGCTGCCTCTGTCCTCTCTGGCACAGGCTGGAGGCCTGCACAGGCCTCCCTCGGCCCTGGCTCTGGCCAGCGCACCCAGCCTCCAGTAACCTTGGCTAAGCGTGTCCTGCTCCTGTGCACTTGCTGTTGAAGCCCCAGTTCCCATGGGTCATTTAGGGGGCTTCTCCATGGTCTGTGCCCTTCCAGTCTCCTTTCTAGGGGTAAGATGTGGCTCCAGCCCTGTCTGCCTGAGGAAGCCCAGTGCCACAGCCTGCTCATCTGGCCTCCGCCCACCTGGGCAGCTCCAGGCAGGAGGGAGGGAGAAAGAAGGAGAGAGGGAGGGAGAGGGAGGAAGGGGAAGGAAGGAGGGACAGAGGGAGGGAAAGAGAGAGAAAGAGGGAGGGAGAGAGGGAGGGAGAGAGAGAAAGAAGGAAGGAGAGAGGGAGGGAGAGAGAAAGAGGGAGGGGAAAGGAGAAGAAGGGAGGGAGGGAGAGTGAGGAGTGATGGTAGGAGAGAGAGAGGGAGGGAAAGAGAGACTGAATAGAGGTAATATTTATCATGGCTCCAGCCACAGAAGTCTGCTTTTCTCAAAGGCATTGGGAATGCCAGCATTGACTCACTTGTGTGTCAGGAAAACCCGAGTTGGTGATCTGAAATAGTTTTAGAACAAGATAGTACCTTGTTCTACACTAATAGAGTGGTTATCAATTCAACTTTAAGAAAAGCATGATTTGATTTTAATATTCCTCCCTATGATATTAATGTTGCCTTTTTTAGACAAGTAAAATGGACATAAAATGAAATTACTAATAAATATTCATTGACAACTTGAAAAAAGTACATTGATATAATCATAATCCAAACCAAGATAAAGATTGTTTCCATCACTTCTCAAACTCCTCCCCCCTTCTCCTCCCTCCCTCTCTCTCTCTCTCTCTTTCTCATGCCAGTTCTGGGGCTGTCCTTGAGCTTTTATTTATTTATTTATTTATTTTGACCAAGACTTGCACTCTACCACTTGAGCCAAACCTCTCCTTCTAACCTGGTGATGGTTAATGGGAGATAAGAATCCCATGAACTTTTCTGCCAGAGCTAGCTTCAAACCATAATCCCTCAAATCTCAGCCTCCTGAGTAGCTAGGATTACAGGTATGAGTCACCAGTGCCAGGCTTCTTTCTCCTTTTTTCAGTCAATTTCACCCTTAATCATGAAACCAAAATTTTTAGACTCTACCACCAAATTTCAGGTGTATGTATGTATGTCAGGTCCAGCCAAATAAAGAGACATGGTAAAGGGCAGAGAAAGGAGATTTATTGTGTGGCAGTACAGGGAGAGAGCACTTCAGTACATTATCAGCCATCTTCAGGGTACAGACCAGGAACGTTAGCTTTAAATAGATGGAGAGCTAGGGGCAGGGAGATGGGAGGTATGCAGTTAAAACAGTTGTCTCAGGTCAGCCTGATTGATCCCTGTCCTTGTTTGGGGAAGGGTTCTGGATCTGTAATCACTGTCATTGCTGGTCAGGAAAAACAAGTTATTATTGCTTGGTAGGTGGTTTGCCCTGACCCTGTTGTTCCTTAGGGGTTATTTCCATCCCTGTAGAGAGGGTACTGATTGTAATAAGCCCTGTCTTACTGAGTTTCTAAGGTAGAGCAGAGGGCGTGGCTATGGAGAAAGGACACAGATACAGAAACCAAGCAGCCTTTATCCTGCTTTTAGTTACTTCGTGGGCCAGCCAATGAGTCAGTGGATCTCAGCACAAAGCAACTTTTAAGCACCTCTCATAACCCTTCCCCAATAAGCTAAAAAGTGGCTATTCTGATTTTTATTAGATATACCTAGGGATATTGGGGTGTCACAGAATTGGGGACACCGACTTCCACAGAAGGACACACTCTTAGCCAAAAATCTGACAAACAAGCAAGCATGCAGAGCAGGGAGGTTGCTCTCTTTTGATCCCTAATGCAGCAGGCCCCGCCCCTTTGCTCGGATTGGATGAGCTCAGGTTCACAATCTGGAACAAGATGTAACTAGAATTCTGTGAGCTTGTAACAGGATGTCTTAATTAAAGTGTAACAGGAAAAGGATATAACTAAAATTTAAACAAGAGCTAAGCCACCTGGCCAAAGCAGGAACTTTCCAGAAAAACAATTCTCACAAGATTGACAGAAAAGCAGCAGCCTACTTTTACAGAAAATTTGGCTTTTCTCACATATCACAATCATTCTTGTACCTGAATTTTATGTAGTTATAATCAGAATACATCTTTCTTGCGTCTAGTTTCTTCTGTAACACGTTTTTAGGTTATTCCATTTTACTGTGGTTTTTTTTTTTTTGTTGTTGTTGTTTTTTGGTTGGTCATGGGGCTTGAACTCTAGGCCTGGGCCCTGCGCTATTCCTCAGCTCTTCAACTCAAGGCTAGTGCTCTGCCCCTTGAGCCACAGCGCCACTTCCTGTTTTCTAGTGGTTTATTGGAGATAAGAATCTCATGGACTTTCCTGCCTGGGCTTGGCTTTGAACCATGATCCTCAGATCTCAGCTTCCTGAGTAGCTAGGATTACAGGTGTGAGTCACCACGTGAGACCCAGTGCTCTGATGGACAGATTTTGTAAATTTTTGTTTTTGTTTGTGCATGTGCTGGTCCTAGAGCTTGAACTCAGGGCATAGGTATAGGTACTATCCCTGAGCTTTTGCTCATGGCTGGCACTTAAGCCTCAGCTTCGCTTTTGGCTTTTTGGTATTTAGTTAGAATAAGAGTATCACAGACTTTCCTGTCTGGGATGGCTTAGACCCAGATCCTCAAATCTTAGCCTCCTGAGTAGTTAGGCACCCAGCTTAGATTTTCTTGGTATTTGTATTTGTATTTGTATTTTTTAATTAATGTAGCTGGGCACTGGTGGCTCACATCAGCAATCCTAGTTACTCAGGAGGTTGAGATCTGAGGATTCTAGCTTAAAGCCAGCTCCAGCAAGAAAGTCTATGAGGACTCAGATTTCCATTAAACTACCAAAAAAGCCAGAGGTGAAGCTGTGACTCAAGTAGGAGAGCACTATCCTTGACCACAAAACCTCACTTTCCAGTCCCTGAGTTTAACCAGAAAAAAAAAATTACTGTGCTCTTAGTGTCAATGACAGGGCACACATTAAGTTTGTTGAATGATAAAGATAACATTGAAAAGAACATGAAAGTAGCCCTGCAGTTGGGGTAATCTGGGCTTGTGTAGGTGCTGAGAAATTGGTGGGTTCCAGTGAGCACTTCCCATAAGAGAAGGCAGAAGGATTTAATTTGAGTTTTTGAGTGGGAATGGCAGAACTGACTGAGTCATCAGAATGGAGATGAGGTAGGGTTTGGTGGTGAGAAGTTTTGGACTGAGAAAGAGGAGGAAATGGTATTAATCTTCCTGTTATTTTTAGTCACTAACCAGTTAGCTCACTGAACCTAACTACCATCTTCAAAGAAGGAGAAATCAAGGCATTGTCCAAGGACATACACATACACAAGTAAAACAAAATTTCTAATTTTAATATAAGCCATTGAATTAATCACATGATGTTTTTCCAGCATTCACAATACCTTTCTGAGAGGATCTCCATTCTGGAAAAGTTCTCTGAGCTCCTTTTCATTATGTCCTGATCATTCTGGATATTAGTAGCAACCTTTGTTAAAGAATTCACAACAAACCAGGCACCAGTGGCCCATGCCTGTAATTCTAGCTACTCAGGAGGCTGAGATCTGAGGATCATGGTTCTAAGCCAGCCTGGACAAGAAAGTCCATGAAATTATTGTTTCCAATAAACTATTCAGAAAAAGCTGGACGTGGTACTGTGGCTCAAGTGCTATCCTTGAGCAAAAGAAGCTCAGGGTCAGTGCCTAGGCCTTGAGTTCAAGCCCCAGGACTGGCCAAAACAAAACAAAACAAAAAACCATTCTACCAGGTGGCACTGGTGACTCAGGTCTGTAATCCTAGCTGCTCAGGAAGTTAAGACTTGACAATCATTGTTCAAAGCTATTAGGAAGGATCAAGCAAAGGGATGGAAGGAAGGAAGCAGACAGAGACCCCAACAGAGTAGACCAGGATTTACTCATCACTGTGGAGGGACTGCATGTAACACAGAGCAGAGTTGGGGACACAAGGAGCAAGGTGCATGGGGGTTTGGGATTTAATACAGGTGGATATGAGAGTATTTTTTGTAATTATTTGTAATGTCTTTGTAATTGTCCTTGTAGCTGTGGCAGACAGTGTGCTTTCAGGTAAGTGAGTCCCCGAGTTCAACCCCTAGTATGGACACAACCCCACTGCAACTCCTGTAAACTGTTCTGCAGAAAGTTCATTCATTCATTCACCCAGTCATTCATAACTTTTAAAGAGTAGTTACTAAGCTCGAGGCACTGTATTAGGTACTGTGGATTCACCACAAACAAGAGGGATCAATGCCTGTCCTTCTACAAGTACATAGTATTTTATTGCTTCTTTTACTTAGCTTTTGAGATGAGTTATGTGTGTATGTGTGTGTGTGTGCACACACCAGTGCTGGGGCTTGAGCTCAGGGCCTGAGTACAGTCCTTGAACTACTTTTGCTCAAGGCTAGCACTCTACCACTTAGATAGCAGCAGCTCCACTCCCAGCTTTTTCTGTGATTAAACAAGATAAGAACCTTACTTTCCTGCCTGGGCTGTCTTCAAACCTCAATCCTTGGATCTCAGCTTCCTGAATAGCTAGGGGTACAGGCGTGAGCCACTCGTGCCTAGCTCATTTCCATTTTTTTGTTTTGTTTTGTTTTTGTAGTTAATAGAAGATAAGAGTCTCTCAGACTCTGCTGGCTTTGAACCAAGATCCTCAGATCTCAGCCTCCTGAATAGCTAGGATTACAGGTGTGAGTCACTGGTACTAGGCCCCAGCTCTAGTTTTGAGAATTTTAATCAAGCCTACAACATTACATCTAAAAGATTCCTATGAAATATTATAACCGTTTTTCCAGGATCCACATTCCAGTGTTCTGTTGTTCTTCTGTTGAGAAGACTGATTTGCATTTTATTGGATCAATACACATTTTGAATAAAAACAGTGAAAGCGCATCTCATGTTAGCATATTTGCTTTTAATTTCTCAGCAAGCACATGGATCTCCATAAGGGAGTCATTAGCACTATGACTCAGAGCAAAGCTCTGTAAATGGGCCTGTTGCTACAACTGGACCTGCCCCTCCCAAATCCAAAATGTGTTGTTGAAACTTTAGCTGTCAAGCTTATAATATTAGGAGAGAGGTGTTTGGGAAGACAAATTATGAAGATTTCACCTCATGACAGATGAGTGCTCTTAAAAGAGAACCCACAGAGCTATTCAGCTGCCAAGGCCCTGTGAAGTGGCAGTGAGCAGGCGCCATGAGAAAGCAGGCCTGCACCAAAGCCTAACCTGCCGGGCCTTGGTCTTGAACTTTCCATGTTGAACTGGGTCTTGAGGCTTGAACACAGGGCCTGGGCACTGTGTCTGAGCTTTTGTGCTCAAGGCTGGAGCTCTAACACTTGAAGCCATAGCTCCCTTCCAGTTTTTTGCTGGTTAATTGGAGAGATGTTCTCACAGACTTTCTAACCCTAGCTGGCTTTGAACCAGGATCTCCAAATCTCAGCCTCCTGAGCAGCTTAGATTACAGCGTGAGCCACCGATGCGCAGCAGTGTTTTAATTTTTTTATTTGATCTTATTAGTTTCTTAGTATCTTTAAATAGATATACATTGGGGTTTCAACTCAACATATCAGCTTGAGTACAATGCTAGTTTTATACTGTTTTAAAATGAAGACTCTAACACCTCTCAAGTTAAAGACAAGTTGTTTTGTACTTGCTTACACAAAGTCTAAAATTAAATTTCCCCTCTTTATGAATTGATCCATTTGAAGCAACAATTAATGTATTCAAGCTGAGCTATGGAGAAGCTGCAACCCAACATTGTTCAATGACTTGTATGGAATAATGGGCTAGTTTCTGAGTAATCCAAACAATTGTAATCCCTGAGTTTACAAATAGTTTCAAAATTGTGTTTGTTGGGCTAGAGATAGGACTCAGTGGTAGAGTACCGGACTAACCAGCATGAGGCCCTGCATTCAAACCCGAGTATCACACACACACACACACACACACACACACACACACACACACACACACACACGTGTTTGTAAATCAGTTGTCTGATAGGAGATATATTATATTGTCCCAATTAAAAGAATTAAAAAGAGACTTCTTTGGAGAGGAAATAAGAATGGCCAATAGACACATGAAGAAATGTGTCTATAAAAGAAATGCCATAAAAGAAATACAATGTAGCCATAAAAGTCATGCAAATCAAAACCACAATGAGATTCCACCTCATCCCAGTTAGAATGGCCATTATCAAGAAAACAAATAATAACAGATGCTGGCCAGATGTGGCCAAAAGGGAACACTACCACACTGTTGGTGGGAATGTAAGCTGGTTCAACCACTTTGGAAAGCATGTGGAGGTTCCTCAAAAGACTAAACATAGAACTCCTCTATGACCCAGCAATCCCACTCCTGGGCATTTACCCAAATGATCACAAGCAAGTGCACACTAAAGCTACTAACACAACTATGTTCATTGCAGCATTATTTACCATACCTAATATATGGTACCAACCCAGATGCCCCTCAGTAGATGAATGGATCAAGAAAATATGGTATGCATACACAGACATGCCTCCATCAGAAAGAATGACATTTCCACATTCATAAAGAAATGGAAAGACTTGGAAAAAATTATATTAAGTGAATTAAGCCAGACCCAAAGAAACATAGGCTCCATGGTTTCCCTCATTTGTAATAATTACTATATGTCTAAGTCCTAGCAGAGGATCACAATAGCTCAAGAGCTATGTACATATGACATATAAAATGATGTTAATTGAAATGAACTCCAAGATATGGAAACAAGTCATTTTTTGTTGTTGACCTTGTTGTCATCAGTATGTCACATTCTCTCTTTTTATTATATTTTAATTCTTTTTCCCTTTGGTTTATCCCTGGTAGACACTGTTTTTGATTCTAGTACCCAGTGTCTTGTATATATGCTTATCTGATTTGGGGAAGGGAAAGGGAATAACAAAATAGCTAAACAAGGACAAAGGCTGACCCAATGCAACAATGATACTCACAATACACCATGTTGGAAATGAACTTTACAATTTCAGGAGGTGGGGAGTTGGGGGGAGAAATGTGGAAGGACAGTAGGAGAAAAAACCCAAAGGAGCTGGTAACAATGTTCGACAAGAAATGTACTCATTAACTTACTTATGTAACTGTAACTCCTCTGTACAGCACCTTAAAAAAAAAAGAATGCAGGGGCTGGGAAGGTGGTTCAGTGGTAGAGCGCTTGCCTTGCATGCTTGAGGCCCTGGGTTCAATTCCTCAGCACCACATAAGCAAAAAGAAAAAAGCCGGAAGTAGCGCTGTGGCTCAAGTGGTAGAGCGCTAGCCTTGAGCTGAAGAGCTGAGTGACAGCGCCCAGGCCCAGAGGTCAGGCCCCACGACCGGACCCCCCCCCCCCAAAAAAAAAAGAATGCAGCAACAAGCATGGTGGTACATTCTTGTCATTCTATTTATTTAGGAGGGTTTTGGCTTTGAGGCTAGCCCATGCTAAAAATGTTAGTGACACACTCTGAAAAAAAAAAGTTATCCAGCTTTGAAGGAGGGAGAAGCAAGAGGATCACAGTTCCATGCCAGCCCCAGGAAAAAGCACAAACTCCACCTCAAAAAATAATGAAAGTAAAAAAGGGCTAGTGAAATGGCTCATGTGATACCATGTTTGTCTAGCAAGTTAAAACCACAGGGCCCAGAGTTAACCCCCCCCCCCCACACACACATTCAGGCATAAGAAAAATGTCACTTGTCTCATTAAAAATAGCCATTATTTATGCTCCTAAGTAGGAAAAGAAACCAACAAATTTGTATGACATACAATGAACAAAATATAATACATTGAGAAAGAAGAGCTTTTGTTTTAGATGCACAGGAAGAGACATTTGAGTAGGAGAGTGATCAAATACAATATATTGAGAAAGTAGAGCTTCTGTTTTAGATGCACAGGAAGGCACGTTTGAGTAGGAGAGTGACTGGATTAACTGGGAAACCCGGTGGGAATCTCAAGACAACCGCAGGATACTTCTTAGGGCTTCTGGGGAATGAATGGTAGAAGCTTGTTCTTAGTAGGCAGTAAAAGATTGCGCAGGTGCACATTACGTACACCATCCAGTAGTTATAAATAACAACGGTGGCTCCTAATGCATCAGTAAAATATGCCTCTGAAGGCAGTCTTCATGAGGAGAGTCCTGTTCTGGTACCTTCCATTCCAGCCGTTTTAGAAAGGTCAACCACTTACACACAAAAGTACTCTCCTCTCCACTCACCTCCTTCTCCATCATTGTCCTTCAAAACTTAATTAAAATGCCACAGCAATCAAAGTGAAACGTCAGCTATTTCTCCTTGGGAACCACTTATTTATTTAGTGCCGGGATTAGGGCTTGAACTCAGGACCTTGAGCTCTCTCTTAATTTTTCCCGTCATACATATTCATGAATAGGTACATACATATAGCAATTTACGTAACTATATATATGGATAAACACATCATGAATCTAAGAGACTATTTAGGAGGAGAAAGGGAAGGGGGAAGAAACAAGAATAATAGAAAGTGAAGAACTTTGGAATGCATCTTGAGGGATTATGAATATGGTCAATAGATTTGGACAAGAAAACGTGGTGACGTATTTTGGAAAGGGGGAGAGGGGAAGAGAGAGTGGCAGAGGGGTGGGGATGTCTGGATCATGCGGTAAACACGAGTGGAAACGCAGCGATGAGGTCCCCCTCCGTGTAACTGACGTAAGCTAATAATAACAAGAACTTAGCAAAGTACAAAGCTGTCCTTTGCTGTCCTTAGCTGTGTGGCTGGCTCCTCTCCGAAAGGATAAGCCCCGGGGTGTGTGTGGGACAGTCACTGATTTTCCGAGCTTAGCCACCCAGGTCCTTCCCGCCAAGGGAGAACCCCGGACCCCTGAGCCCCACCCAGGTCCGCGGGACTGCGGAGACAGACAGACGTGGCAGGCCTCAGGCGCCCCACGCAGGCGCATCTAGACCTAGGCCGAGGGGGGCGGAGCCATGCCGGGGAGGGGCGGGGCGAGGCCCGGGCCACGCTCGGGAGTGGCGGGACGAGGCAGGGCAGGGGGCGTGGCAGTCTGGGGGGCGTGGCCACGATGGAGGCGTAGCCGGGCCGGGGCGATTCCGTTGCTCGGAGCCAGTGGGAGCTGCTGCCACATTCTGGGCGTGAGCACCTGAGCCGGGCCGCCGCCACCGTCCCGCGTCGCGCTTGACGCCACCCGGAGAGATCGGGCACTTGGCTTCTTGGATTTGGTGAGTGTCCCGCGAGCCGGGGGTCCGGGCTTCCCGGACGAGGGCGGCGGGGGAACCGCACCCAGCGGGGAGTCGCCCGGCGGGGTTCGGTCTCTGGAGCGGAGCCCCGGGCGCGTCGGCGGGTGGCGCGTCGGGCGGGTTTGGTGCGCTCCGGGGGTGGGGCGGGCGCGGAGGTCGGGGCGCCTGCGCCCCCGGGGTGGTCTGTGCACTTCGGGGGAAGTCCTGCGCTCTTGGGGGGTCGGAGTGCTCCAGGGGAGGGGCTCGGCACGCCCCAGGAGTGGTCGGCGAGTTCCTGAGGGCTCGGTGCACTTTTGGGGGGTCGGGGCGCCCTTGGGGGATCCGTGCACTTCTGGAAGGCGGTCGGCGCTCCTGAGGACTCGGTGCACTTCTGGGGGGGCTCGCGCGGTCCGGGGCGGGGACCCCGAGCCCCTCTTAACCTGCACCCTCCCGCCCTCCTCTTTTGCAGCCCGCATCGCCCTCTCCTGACCCTCGCAATCGCCATGGCCCAGGTAAGGCAGCGGCCGGGCCGCTCGTGTCCGCCACCGCGCGGGGGCCTGGACAGGGGCGCCTGGCCCGGACCCAAGCGCCGGGAACGTTCCGGAGCGGAGCCAGCCTGCCTCGGGGACCCCGCCCTCGTCTCCTGCCCACCCCGCCTCGGGTCCCCTTCCTCCCCAGGGTCCCCAGGCCCCGCCCGGACGCGCGCACCCGCGACGAGGCCGACTTTGGGGGCTCCCCTTGTTCTCGAGTTGACTGTATCGCGGGGCTCCCTCAAATCCAAAGAGCCGCTAAAATTAGAACCAGACCCAGAACAGCTCATCGTGGTCACGTGAGGCAAACTCCTCCTAGCTTTTTCTTTCTTGGCTTCCTTTTTTTTTTTTTTTTTAAGTTTCCTGTATTTTGATACTGTGGGTGGGTTTGGCTTTTTCCAGAACAGTCCGTGGAGCTTTCCTTGTAGCTCAGCCCAGGGTCCATAAGAAGGGAACTAACTGTTCATCAGTATTGATTTATTTTTATTTTTATTTTTCTTACCACACTGAAATTTAAGCTGAAGAGCTGTTTTTCTGAAATATTGGACTCGTGGAACGAGTTTTAAATTGAATTTGCCTTGGGACTGTTTCAGAAGTTGATTACTTAATAGAAGCTCCCCCTTTCTCTCCCCCCCCCCCCCCCAGCACACACACACCTTACTATTTGTCAATCCTGTAGAATGGAGCTGGGCTCATGTCTGCAATTCTAGCTAGTTGGGAGGTGTGGAGGTGTGGAGATCCAGAGGTTCATAGTTAAGAGACCAACCTCTGGCAGAAGGTTGTGAGACCCTGCATGTCAACCAAGCTGGGTGTGGTGTGTGCCTCTGTGATCATTAGCTGTGGCTCATGGTCCACACTGGCCTGGACTTACATAAGAGACTCTTGGAAAATCAACGAAAGCAAAAAAGGGCTCAGGACACAGAATGCAAGCACAAGTCTGAGTTCAGACTTCAGCAGTGATTAAAAAAAAAGAAACAGTCTAGGAAAGAAAAAAAAACAGTTCAATTTACATAGTAGCCTTTATAAATGTTCTAAATGTATAAAATCAATGTCATAAAGTCTTCTGTGACTTAAGACAGTAGCCCTTAGAGGTTACATACTTGGCACATCCGGTCAATCTGACTGCTTGTCAGCGCCTGATAATACTCCTTAAACAAGTGTTTCAGCTTCTCAAACAACTCCGGCTCTCATGTGTGGTTCCCCTGTCATCAGACTGATTTAGGGAAGTGGAATAAGGTTTTCTGGTCCTTTCCAAGAAGAAAAGGGAGGGCTGGGTCATTACTACATTTACACAGTCCTCCCATTCTTCTGCGTTGTCTTAAAAGTTAGAGTTAGACAGTTCTCCTGTTACTTCAGGTGGAACGTTTGATTTACGTTCTTCCTCATGGAAAGGGGACTTTTTACTGTGTAATTAACTCTCTTTCCCCAGGTATCTCTTTCTTATCTTAATATGATACGGTGTGGTTATGTATGATACTGTGGTGATATTTGGGGCAATTTGGTAATCCTCTGGGAAGTCTCCTTTATCCTTACTCACTTGGCTATGTCTCCAGTCTCTTAGAAGTTTCCCATTCAACAGAGAATAAATGAATATATTTTTCCATTGGTGGACATTACTTTTGATCTTTTCAAAGAATGATAATAGTGTAGTGACCCTTTGTGTATGTAAAACTGGGAACATGGTGGCTTGTATTATAAAATTAGCATATAACTCTCTCATAATGTAACAAAAGGATTGTTTTAGTTATTTATTTTTGTTTTGGTACTGGGGCTTGAACTCAGGGCCTAAGTGCTGTCTCTAAGCTTTTTTGATCAAGGCTAATGGTTTACCACTTTAGTCACTTCTTTACTTCCAGCTTTTCGCCAGTTAATTGGAAGTAAGAGTGTTTTGGATTTGTCTGTACAGACTAGTTTTCAAATGTGATCCTCAGGTCTCAGCCTCCTGAGCATGTGTTCAGGCTCAAGAAGTGTTTTTCTGACAAGACCAGCTTTTTTTTTGGGGGGGGGCGGTGCTGGTACTGGAGCCTGAACTCAGGGCCTGGACTCTGTTCCTGAGCTTCTTTTGCTCAAGGTTAGCACTATACCACATGAGCCACAGCCCTTCTTATGGTTTTTTTGGTAGTTAATTGGAGATTAGAGTCTCAAAGACCTTCCTGCCCAGGTTGGTTTGAACCACCATCCTAGATCTCAGCCTCCTGAGTAACTTGGATTACAGGCGTGAACCACTAGTGCTAGGCTTCAAAGACCCATTTTTTGATTTATCATTAAAGTAACTAGTATTAAGAGAAGATGTGGTGTTGCATTTTGCCATAGCTTTGTTACTAGTTTGTAAAGTATTTAAAATTAAAATGGGATTTTGTTATCTTTATATTTACATTTTGGTCACATTCTGTAACTGTATTTTTAATGCCTGAAATTTGCTTTAGACCTCCATGTAATTGTAGGACAGCTGGAGCTTTAGGGTTTGATTCAGATGGTTTCTTGGAAAACATCTGTGGGATAAAGAGCCAGAGACTTCCACTCCTTGGATGGGATCAGAATGAAAGTATACTGTATACATATTGTCTCTTACTTACTGGAAAGTTAAAATGTAGTTTCCCACCACAGTAAATCTTTATCAACTACATCTTCCATAGCAACAATTTCTTCTTTTTACTTAGGTTGGGACCCTCTTGCTCATAACATTATATACAAAAATACAGAAAGCAGGATTATTAAATACTCCAGTATATTTCAATATTAAGTTTTGTGACTGTTGTTATTATATAACCATGTAATCCAACAATTTGGGAGGTAGAGGTTTGAGAATAGTGAATGGGAGGCCAGCTTGGCTGTATAGTAAGTTTCAGACAAGCCAGAGCAGTGAGACCCCATCTCAAAAAGCAAAACAAAAACTCCACAGGCTGGTTATATAGGCAGATCTTTGGTGTGACTTTGTTGCTACAAACTTAAGAAAATAATGGCTCTATCTGTGATAGATACCTTGGTGTTTCCTCCCTCCCTCCTTTAAGAGTTTTTTTTTTAATGAGGTAGGCAATCCTTCCCCATCCTCCTTAATGCTGAGATTTTAGGTATTCACCATTTATTTTTTTACTCAGACTAAACAAGGAGTTGTTCAAGGTGAACTATTCTTCAATGTTCTTATCTATTTCTACAGTATTCTTATTATGCAAATATGAAATATTCCTAAATCATACTTACTTCTTACATACCTACTACTTAGAAATTACTTCCATTGTTAACATATTTTGGGTTGGACATTTGTGTGTGTGTGTGTGTGTGTGTGTGTGTGTGTGTGTGTGTGTGTGTGTGTGTGTGTGTGTGTGTGTGTGTGTGTGTGTGTGTGTGTGTGTGTGTTGGTACTGGGTGGGGCTTGAACTCAGGGGTTGAGTTCTATCCTTGAGCTGTTTTGCTCAAGGTTAGCACTCTATTACTTGAGCCATAGCTCAATTTCTGTTCTTTTTTTTTTTTTTTGGGTGAATTGGAGATAAAAATCTCATGGACTTTCCTGTCTGGGCTGGCTTTTGAACCAGGATCCTCATATTTCAGCCTTCTGAATAACTAGTATTACAGGCATGAGCTTGTAACCTGGCTTGGGTTGGATTTTTAAAACTGAATTCTGAACTTAAAAAAAAAAAACTTTCTTGACTTATGCTTGTTTCTCTTTTTTGTAGGTTGGGCCACATTATTCTATGTATACTCCAATTTATTTAAATATTGTTTGTGGGCTTGTTTTGTTTGGCTGAGATCCTCAGATCTGAGATCCTCTTATTTCAGCTTCGTGAATAGCTAGGATTGCAGGCATGAGCCTGCATGCGGGCATGCACCTGGAGTCATGGAATGTATCTTATTTCAACTTTTGGGTTTGTGACTTTCATCTTTCACTCAAACTTCACACATGAGATTTTGTTTTTGAAACTACCATGTGGTCATGGTAGCAGAAATGTTGTAAGGTGAAGCCTGTGCTAACAGTATTGTTCATGAATATCAGAGCTATAGCTGTGATACAGATTTGAACTGTACAAGGCTTGATTAGGGCTTATATTGATTTGGTTCAGATTTGTTGCATCCCAGATTTGTTGCATCCTACAAGACTTTACAAGGCCCTGTTTAGAACAGCAGGCTCAATATAAATATAAATAAGTAGTTTGGGATGAGATTTATTAGCTGACTGGATACCATTTCACTTTTGGGATCCCTTCTCTTGGGGACTTCACTGGTCTTGGGGACTAAGGTCAAAGTTACCTAGTTGTCTCCAGGTCTGTGGTGTTCTGAGTTAGTCTGGATCAGTTCCTGATGCATTTGACTCTTGTCTTCTTTATTTTGGATGCTGGCAAAGAAAGAGACACAAATGGACTGGCTGCTTTGCAAGCCACTGAATCATTCATTGACATTTAGCAGTTCCTAATTCCTGTATCCAGTGAAGCTTGGAAAACTTACACAGATAACAGTTCCTTCCTGATGGATTGATTGTCTGAGGATTTTTTCTTTTAATGACTTCCCCAAGGTCAAAACAATATAAAGTGTCTGTTTTTTTTTTTTTTTTTTTTTGGTTGGTCATGGGGCTTGAACTCTGGGCTTGGGTGCTGTCCCTGCGCACTTCAGCTTAAGGTGAGTGCTCTACCGCTTGAGCCACAGCACCACTTTTGGTTTTCTGGTGGTTAATTGGAGATAAGAGTCTCATGGACTTTCCTGCCTGGGCTGGCTTTGAACCGCCATCCTCAGATCTCAGCCTCCTGAGGATGACAGGCGTGAGCCACCGGCGCTGGGCTGATATTACCTCAGAGATCCATTTCTGAAATAGGTTGTTTTATGTACCTTTTACGATATTTAAAAAATTCCAAACTTGGAAAAAATTATATTAAGTGAAGTAAGCCAGGCCCAAAGAAACAAGGTCCCATGGTTTCCCTTATTTGTAATATCTAGTATATGTATGAGTCAAGCGGAAAAAGTCAGATAATGTGATGTCAGGAAAATGAACCCTTAGATGTGTATTTTAAGGTTTTTTTCTTTCATGCATGTGTTTCTAACGCATTTATAAGATTATCTCTTTGTTGCTTTGTATGTCCCTCCCCCACAGTATAACCCCTGTCAGTATAACTTGTGGAGGAGATGGGGAAAAACCAGTTGTTTAAGGATACAGGTGGACCTGTTGCAACAATGAGAAGTACAAGTTGTCATGTCTAAAATGAGCTTTACAACATCGGTGCGGGGGGGGGGAAGGGGGGGAAGTAATGGATTGGGATTGGGGGGGAGGGGGGAGGCTGGGAAGGGATGTGAAGGATAAACAAAGGAGGAGGCTGCAATGCTTGGTAAGAAATGTACGCATTATCCTGTCCATGTAATTGTAACTCCTCTGTACAGTATGTTCACAAATAAAATAAAATAAAATTTAAAAAAAAATTCCAAAATACATCAGTTATTTTATTTATTTTATTGGTCTTGAGGTTTGAACTCAGGGCCTAGGCACTGTCCCTGAGCTGTTTTTCACTCAAGGTTAGAGCTCTATCAATTGAACCATACTTCCACTTCCAGCTTTTTGATGGTTAATTGGAGATCAGAGTTTTCTGCGTGGGCTGGCTTTGAACCACAATCCTCAGATCTCAGCCTCCGGAGTAGCTAGGATTACAGATGTGAGCTACTAGTACCCAGAAGTTGGTTGGTTTTAAAATTTATAGTTTTTGTTTTTTTAAAGTTAACTGGAGTTTATTTGAATGTGAAAGGAAAGCAAGCCATGAAAAAAAGAATGCCTAAATGCCTGAAGCTTTTGCCTTCTCCCTCTGTGCCAGGTTTTGCTAGATCTGGAAAGTAAAATAATGGGTGGAACCAAGATTCATTGATGTAATAGATACTTTGCCAGATCCTTTGTATGCATTATTTAGTGCCCACAGTGCCTTGTGGAAGTATTACTACTCCTGTTTCGTTGAAGAAGAAGATGAGGTTGCTTAGCTGGTGTAGTTGTTGGGACATGAGAGAAAAAAGACAGGATTTGCAGCGCCCATCCCTGCCTCCCTCAGAAAGGGGGGGTATAGAGGGAGACAGGAGGCAGACCCAAACATAGGAATAAATAGAGAGGTATTGGAAAGCTGTCACAGAGTTACATTGTTATTTATGTATTATTTCCTTTTGTCTTTAAATCCTGTGTCTAGAAAAGTAGGTTTGTTTTCTGTGTGTGTGTGTGTATATGTGTGTGTGTATATGCTGGTTCTGGGGCTTGAACTCAGGGCCTGGACACTGCTCAAGGATAACACTCTTAACATTGGAGTCACAGATCCACTTCCAGGTTTTCTGTGGGCTGGCTTTGAGCCACAGTCCTCAGATCTTAGCCTCCTGTGTAGCTAGGATTGCAGGTGGGAGTCACTGACTTTTTTTTTTCTTTTTCTTGTTGTTAATTTCACTATTTAAATTTGGGAATACCTAGTGTTTAAGGATAAAAATAACATCTTAATTTAAAGGAGGAAAAAAAAGCCATGAAAATTACATTGTTGCAGAGTTGGATAGTCATGAAGGTGAGAGTTAAAAAGTGAGTGCTGTGATGTGACCCTGCGTTGTTGAAGTGTAGACAGAGTTCTCTGGGGGAAGGCCTTGAGGTAAGGGGGGGGGGATAAAAGAATTGGGGTACACTGAGGGAGGGGGAAGGGAAAAGGATGGAGTTAAATGGGGACCCCAGGAAACAGGGGAAGCCCTAAGTGAATGACTTAGTCCCTGGCAAATGGCTTTGTGTGGGCAGGAAGGGGGTGAGGCCGGCATGCAAACATAGGCTCTGCTGTCCTATGACTCATGTCTGTGATTCACGTCTGACCTCTAATCCTGCAGTGTGGCCTTGCTGCTAGTGACTCTGGGTGTATGGAATGTAGCCAAAGAGTTTTGCAATTTCTAGAAAGTTCTTCCCCGCATGCCTAGCGGCTATTTCTTCTTCATAGTTAGCAGTTGAGATTTCTGGGCACATTTTTCTTCTTTTTCATCTTTTTACTGCAGTTGCTGTAGTCCCTGAGATAAGATTTTAGCTGTATTAGAGTTTGTACTCAGATTCTATGTATTTTCTAGGTAGACTCCTACTTGAGCCGTGTTCCCACTCCCTTTGTTTTTAGTTATTTGATGAATAGGGTCTCTTGTTGATGACTGGCTCAGCCGGAACTGTCCTATTTGTGTTTTCCTTGCAACTCTAACACACCACTTTGCCTAGCTTTTTATTGGTTTAGATGGGGTCTTTTCAAATGTTTTACCTAGGCTAGTCTTGAACCATGATCCTCTGGATCTCTTCATCTGCCAAGTAGCTAGGACTATAGGCATGAACACTGTATCTGGCCCTAAATATCTTTTTGCTTTGAGGTAGACGCCTTGTGCTCTTTTTTTAACTTCTTTCCTGTTTAACTTCTTTCCTTCTTGTCTACTAGCAAATTTTTGTAGACTTACAAACCAGATCACGCTTCCCTTTTAAAGTGTTTTATATATTTAAATTGATGTTTACTTATTAGTAACACTCATTAGTTACGCAGGGGAGGTGTTTCATTGTGACATTTCACTGTGACATTTTCACATGTGTTCTTTTTCTTTTTCTTCTTTTGTACTAATCCAGGGCTTGAACTCAGGTCTAAGGCTCTGTCCCTGAGCTTTAGTTTTTTTTTCTCAAGGATAGTGCTCTACCACTTGAGCCACCACTCTACTTCTACCTCTTTTGGTAGTTAATTGGTATAAGAGCCTCACAGATTTTTCCTGCCTAGGTTTGGCTTCAAACCATGATCCCCAGATCTTAGCCTCCTGAGTAGCTAGGATGACAGGTATGAGCCACTTTCAGCCTGGCTAAAAGAATTTCAGCAGGTTTCCTTGGTTTATTTTCATGTGTGCAAATGAACTATTTTGACGATATTCGTTCCTCCCTCCTCCTCTTCATTAGCTATCTCTCCTCCCATCATCCATCCCAACCCCTAAACAGAGTCTGTTTATGAAAGTGTACCATACAAAACCTATCTTTAAATTAATTTGAAGATATTCCACCAAGAGAATCTGCTTTTCATCCAGCATCAGAGCTGCAGCACAGACCTGCTCCACCTGTGAAGGAAATCAACTTACACTTTTTTGGCACAGTAAAAAAAATCAGTTTTTTCTCTCCCAAGGATCTGTCCCTTTTCGTTTTTCTATTTAACCTGATTGCTGGTTTTCTATTAAAATATAGTCCTTTTCCCCAAATACTGGGCCATTTCATTCTCCCCTGCTTTTATGCATGTTAAAAAAAAAACCCAAACTCTTGTACTTGTCTACTTTTTGAATATTGGCTGCCAAGTTGCAAGGCAACTTCCTGGACATTGGGAGGATTTTCTTTTTCTCTCCAGGCTGGTGTTCTACCATTTGAACCACTTTTTGGTGGTTAACTGGAGAGAAGAGTCTCATAAACTTACCTACCTGGGCTGACTTCCAACCTTGATCCTTGGATCTCAGCCTCCTGACTAGCTTGGATTACAGGAGTAAACTGTGGGTACTTGGAAGGAATCATGACTTTTTCCTTGTGATTATTAAAAGTATTGCCTGCATGGAAAATAATGTGTGCAGAATGTCTTCCAGCCGGGCACCAGTGGCTCACGCCTGTAATCCTAGCTACTCAGGAGGCTGAGGTCTGAGGATCGTGGTTCAAAGATGGCCCAGGCAAGAAAGTCTGTGAGACTCTTCAATTAACCAACAGAAAACCAGAAGTGGCACCGTGGCCCAAGTGATAGAGCGCTAGCCTTGAGCTGAAGAGCTGAGGGACCAGAGTTCAAGTTCCATGATCGACAAAAAAAAAAAAAAAAAAAAAAAGAAATAAAAAAGAAGGAGAAGAATGTCTTTTAATATGTTCTTTCTGGCACATGAATTACCGAATAACTTCTCCCCACCTTTCCCCAGGTATTGGCACTGGGATTTGAACTCGAACTCAGGCCTGAAGCTCTTGCTTGGCTTTGTTTTTTTTTTCTCATGGCTGGCACTCTAGCACTTGAAACAGTTCCAGTTTTGGTCTTTTGCTGGGTAATTGGAGATAAGAGTCTTGAGGAATTGTCTGTGGAGCTGGCTTTGAACCACGGTTCTCAGATCTCCGCCACTTGAGAAACTAGGACAAGCCACTGCTGCTTGACATACTCAGTTATCCTAAAGTTCCTGAGCAAGTGTACAAAAGTAGGACTTAGGATGAAACCATGAATAAAACCTTTGGTTAGGATTGGCAGGGGATTGAGTGTTAGTTTCTAGGTCAGGAATGGGGTCCCTCAGGGAGGTGTCCTTTGCAGAGAGGAGGGCAGAGGGGCCAACTCCTCCTTCACTAACCCCCTTCTCCACCCCCTCCCCCCACCCCAGTGTTGTCACTGTGCACCAGGCTGGCGCTAATTATACCATTGGTAGTTCACTTCCCATTTCAGGGGGGTGCTTCACAAATCTTAAACCAAATGGTGAATATACTTAGAGGCCAAACATGATGCATATAGTAAATGGCTCTTCATGTTATTTGCTTTGCCCCATTGATCAAGGTTTCAGTTATCACCTCTGTGCTTCTGGTCTTAGGTTCTCAGAGGCACTGTGAGTGACTTCCCTGGATTTGATGATCGGGCTGATGCCGAAACTCTCCGGAAGGCCATGAAAGGCCTGGGTAATTAAGTGTCCTTTTTATTATTTTTCTTATTTTTAATTTGTGTGTGTGTGTGTGTGTGTGTGTGTGTGTGTGTGTGTGTGTGTGTGTGTGTGTGTGTGTGTGTGTGTGTGTGTGTGTGTGTGTGTGTGTGTGTATGTTGAGACTAGGGCTTGAACTCAGAGCCTGGGTGCTGTACCTACACTTTTTTTGCTCAAGGCTAGTGCTCCACAGCAACATTTCTGGTTTTCAGGTGGCCAGTTGGAGATAGATCTCTCAGACTTGCCTGCCTGGGATGGCTTTGAACCGGGATCCTTAGGTATGAGCCTCCTGAGCAGCTAGGATTACAGGCCTGAGCCACCGGTGCCTGGCGAGTTCATACATTTGTTAAATGTACAAACAGATGACATCAGTTTATTTTCTCACAGGTAGAAGCAGGAGAGTGTAAAAGGTAGGGGGCTGTGGAGAGATGGCCATTGGCAGGGGACAGGTTGTGATGTTTCGTTCTCCTTCGCAGGCACGGATGAGGAGAGCATCCTGACTCTGCTGACATCAAGAAGCAATGCTCAGCGCCAGGAAATCGCTGAGGCCTTCAAAACTCTGTTTGGTCGGGTAAGAGCCTGTCTCCTCCCCTCCCCACCCCACCCTGCTCCCTCAGCCCAGTTTCAGGATTCTCAGGAGACCAAAATTATCAAGATCGCTCATGTCCCTTATTTTGTATTTATATAAAATCTGTTTGCATTCTCCATGTCCATGCCGTGTCCTTGAAATCATCTCAGATGACTTACAGTGCCTGAAAATGTACATTTGTCAACTCATGGAGAAAAAGGTGCAGAGCAAAAAAATGTTTTTTTCATGGTATTGGGGGTCAGTTGTAGCCTTCTGTGTGTTAGGCAAGTGTTCTACACTGAGCTGTGACCCCCCTTTCTAAGAAAATTCTAAATATTGTATCTCATATTACTCTAGTACTATTTTTCTTTTCTGAATTATATAAGTAATACTTATATTTTTCAGTAGTCAGAAAAGCATAATAATGACTACAATCTACTATACAACACATTGTTTTTAGTTATTGAAAGAGAAAAAATAGTTCAGATAAAATAGGCTAAATTTTGTTATTTTGAGAGAAGGCACCTAGTGATTTTTTTTTATTCTGTGCTGGTTCTGGAGCTTGAACTCAGGGCTGGCGCTACTGACTGTGAGCATTCTTTCCCCAAAGCTAATGCTCTAGCATTTGAGCCACGGTTTTATTTCCAGCTTCTTGTTGGTTATTTGGAGATAAGAATCTTATGATTGTTCCTCTCTGGGCTGACTTCGGGCTGGCTTTGAACCTTGATTCTCAGAGCTCAGCCCTCCTGAATTGCAAGGATTAAAGGCGTGAACCATGGGTGCCTGGCAGTACTTAGTGTGATTTTTGAGGATTCTTTTTTAAAAAATGTGTTTGTGTCTCAGAATAGTATTTTAAAAAGAAAACCATTAAAATTGTGCACTTGATTTTAACTCTGAAAGAAAAGCACCATTAATAAAACACCTTGATGCTTTAAGTGGCTCTCATGGTCAGCAGTACATTTCTCCTGGCTGTGGGGTGCATGGATGGGAGTCGGGCTTGCATTCCCTAGACAGCTACAGAATCATTTTATACGGGATGGGGCAGATGTTTAGGCTTCTCCTGGGCTGCCTGCCTTGGTGATTTTTAGGGCCCACTATGATGTTATAAATATTGAAATGGCCCTTGGCTCAAGAAAAGGCTGCCACTACTGGTAGAACCAAGAACGAGGCTTTGTGTGTAAGAGGACTCCGCCTTGAAATGTGTCTCCTTAGTACATTTGTGTTTTCTGGGAGTTAGGACCTTTTGGACGACCTGAAATCAGAGCTGACTGGAAAGTTTGAAAAATTAATTGTGGCTCTGATGAAACCCGCCCGGCTTTATGATGCCTACGAGCTGAAGCATGCGCTGAAGGTAAGAGGCAGGTGTGTGTGTGTGGACTGCCCATGCCACGTGGCACTGGTTTACTTTGGTTGTTACACTGTCTTATCTCTTCTGTTTTAAACATTTTATGGCATTTTTATGTCAGTGAGGACTGCTTGGAACACAAAACTATGGGAGGCAATAGGAAATTACAAATGTGTTATTTAGTATTTTTACATATTTGTTTATTCATTTGTGCTGGTACTGGAGCTTCAATTGAGGGCCTGGGCACTATTTTTTTACCTGTTCTCACTCAAGGGTGAGTTTATGTCTGTTATGTCTGTTTTTTTTTTGCTGGTTAAATGGAAGTTAAGAGTCTCATGACCTTTTCTGCCTGGACTGGCTTTGAATGATGACTCTCAGATCTCAGCCTCCTGATTAGCTATGATTACAAGCAGATCTTTTGTATATTTTGAAACTCAATAATATGGCTTGAGATTTTAATTTTATATGGCTTTTAATATTTGATTTTCATGATTGTCTTTGGGTACATAGCGGATTTACTTTTTGTTTTTGTTGTTTTCATTGGTTGTGAGGCTAGAATTCAGGGCTTACGCGCGGTTCCTGAGCTTTTTTGCTCAAGGCTAGCTCTCTACCAATTTGAGCCACGGCTCCACTTTTTGTGGGTGGTTAATTGGAGATAAAAGTCTCACAGGGACTTTCCTGCCTGGACTGGCTTTGAACCATGATCCTTAGATCTCAGCCTTCTGAGTAGCTAGGATTACACTCAGCAGGGTGTTAAAGACATTTTGGGTGGACTATTTTAACTTTTCACATGGAAAGTTGCCTGATGAGAAGATAAGAAGGTGGTAGTTGTCACAATTTCAGCTGGAAACGAAAACTAATTATGTGGTCTTTCCTTGGGTTTGGAATATTTTATAAAAATATGACTACATTGAACATTTGTTTAGACTTGCAGGGCAGGAAATAGTTTAGTAATTAGTAGCTCAGTTCTGAGTGGGCAAATAAAACATTAACAATAAAGAAATAGTCATGTAACTCAAGTATTTTCGGTAGTTGAGTAGTGGAAGGAGGCACAGATTTATCCAGTTAGGATTCTGTTTACCTTGGTTCTCTTTATACTCTACAATTTTTTTAAGTAAATAAAATTCTGTTTTTGAGAAAAGGGCATTTTAAAATTGTACATTTAAGAAAGTCATAGGAGAAAAAAAATTTGTCATAGGAGACAACCTAGGATCTTTTTTTAGTACTTAATTTTTAGTAAACAACTTGAAATAGAAATAAAGCTTAAATTGTACTAGGTTTTAAATTAAAAAAAAATATTGTAGTGCTGAGGATGGAATCCAGAGCCTCATTCATGCTAGGCAAGTACTCTACACTGAACTGTGTTCCAGCTCCCAAATGCAATCTTTAATACAACCAAAAATACTAAGTTCAGTCATATTGTTGGATGTAATTTCTAATTTCACAATGTAGATAAAACTTCTTGAACCAGACACAGGAAAAATCAACTCAAGTTATTTTTTAAAAACCCAGAGCGCAAGTTCTAGTGTACTGACCCAATTCCTAAATGCTAAGCCTGTTATATTTATTGTTACCTGTGGTTGGCATCTTTCTGTTATTGTAACCGAGACCTACCATACTCAACTTATAAGTGAAGGTTGTGGTTGACACTTTTAGAGGTTCCATCCATGACTGACAGGCTCTGTTACTCTGTAGCCAGGCAGCACATCCTGAGTGGAGCAGAACTCTCCTGGCCAGGAAACAAAGGAGGAGGAAGGGGGTGTCAAGATCTCCCTCAAGTGCATGTTTTCAGTGACATCAGGACTTCCTGCTAGTCCCTTTCTCTTAAAAGGTTCCAGGTTCTCCAGTAGCAGCCCTCAGGGGACAAGACTTTATTTACCACCAGGGCCTCAGGGGTTGTATAAGATCTATGCTGCACCTGAGGAGCAGGATATTTTTTGTGGCTCCTACAGAGCTTAATGTGGGACCAGGGTTTATTCTCTAAGTAGATTGCTTAGATATTAATAATCTCCCATGAGAATTTTTTTTTTTTTGTCAGTCGTGGGGCTTGAACTCTGGGCCTGGGCATTGTCCCTCAGCTCTTCAGCTCAAGTCAGTGCTCTCTCTTGAGTCACAGCACCACTTCCGGTTTTCTAGTGGTTTATTGGAGATCAGAGTCTCATGGACTTTTCTGCCCGGGCTGGCTTTGAACCATGATCCTCAGTTCTCAGCCTCCTGAGTAGCTAGGATTACATCCCATGATAATTTATGTAAAGTGTTTACACTTACTGTAGTTCAGGCTTTTTATTGTTTCATAGTTTTCAGTGAAATGGTTTACTTTCCTTTTTCTTTTGTTCTTTTTTTTTTTCCTTTTTGGTGCGGGCCTAGGGGCTTGAACTCAGATGCTGGCTCTGAGATTTTTTTTTTTTCTCAATTCTAGCACTCTATTACTTGAGCCACAGTTCCACTTCCAACTTTCTGGAAGTTTATTGGAGATAAGAGTCTCATGGACTTTCTTGCCTGGGTTGGCTCTGAACCATGATCTTCAGATTTCAGCCTCCTGAGTAGCTAGAATGACATGCTCATCCTGGCAAAATGTTTTGCTTTTCAAACTAGAATTGACAAATCAAATTATGCATGGTGCATTCATTTAACCTGTATGTATGCATTATACATGGATGCACATGTATGAACAGAACAAAACAGATATTCTCTTTTCATTAGACAAAATGACAATCAAAGTCAAGTAAAATAGAATAAAATTGGCCTTGGAGAGAATATTAATTTGAAATTTCTGAATATGGTACAAGAATAGAACTTGAATATAAATACATCCATGTTATGTTTGGTAATGTTTATGTAATTATACAATTTGGGTAACATCTAAGGAAACAACTTTCTTTTTAATCTGACATGTTTTCTTGATTAAAAATAAATCTCCAAACAGGGAGCTGGGACAGATGAAAAAGTTTTGACAGAAATTATTGCTTCAAGGACACCTGAGGAACTCAGAGCCATCAGACAGGTTTATGAAGAAGGTACATGGTTATAGTTCACCTATTCTCACTTCATCTCTTTTTCCTCTAATGTGAAGGAAGTGTTTTATGGATCCAGAAGTCAGCAATATGTGATTGTTGAATGAATGAATGAAAGATGAATGAGCTACAATTCAAGCTGTTTTTCTTTTTGTGTTGGTACTGGGACTTGAACTAAGGGCCTGGGCTCTGGCTTACCTTTCTCTCTCTCTCTCTCTCTTTTGGTTGATTGTGAGGCTTGAACTCTGGGCCTGGGCACTCAAGGCAAGTGCTCTACCACTTGAGCCACAGTGCCACTTCTGGTTTTCAGGTGGTTCATTGGAGATAAGAGTCTCCTGGACTTTCTTGCCCGGGTTGGCTTTGAACTGAGATCCTCAGATCAGTCTCTTAAGTAGCTAGGATTACAGGTGTGAGCCACCTGTGTCTGGCATCTTTTTCTCTTAGAATTAATGCCCTACCACTTGAGCCATACATCTAGTTCTGGCTAGTAAATTAGACATAAGAGTCTTACTGATTTGTCTGCTCAGGCTGGCTTGCAGCCTCAATTCTCAGATCTCGGCCTCCTGAATAGCTAGAATTCCAGGTGTGAGCTACCAGTGCCCAGCTTGGTATTTTTTTATTCTTCAGTAAAAAACAAAAAGAAGATCAACAACAAAATCCCTACATTTTTATTTATAACTTGTTTAGTTTATAAAATACTGCTGAAGATGTTTTGCTTCTGCATAGGATTTACAGCTATTATAGGAACATCCAGTTGCCTTTCTTTTATATTAATTGAAGATAAATATAAGTGTTTTTTTCTTCAAATAAATTGAATTTTATAAATTAGAAGTTAAGAGTTATCTAATAAGCATTTGGGAACCTGGGAAAAGAAACCTAAGCTTTTTTCTAGATCATAGTTGATTAAAAAAAAATGTTTCAGTAAGCTGATTGCTGGAGGCTTTTACCTGTAATTCCAGCTATTCAGGAAACTGAGAGGCCAAATCTGAGGATCAAAGTTCAAAGCCAGCCTGAGCAGGAAAGTCTGTGAGACTCTATCTCCAACCAACTATCAGAAAACAGGATGAACACTGGCGTTGAGCAAAAATGTTCAGGGACAATGCCAAGTCCCAACTTTCAGTAAATGTGTATTGTTTTAATTAGCAGCGGTACAGCAGTACTTGAGTAAAATAGCCCGAAATTTGATTTTTCTTCCTATTGGGTCATACTTTTTGCAGCAAGTTTTATTTTTTCAACCTACAGTTCCTGTGACTGGAGTATCAGCATATGATATGTCATAAGTTCTTGTTAGATTTCTTTTTTTCTTTTTCTTTTCTTTTTGTGTGAGTGCAGGGGCTTGTACTCAGCGTCTGAGCTTTTTGGCTGAAGACCAGTGCTCTACTACTTGAACCACAGAGCTACTTCCAGCTTTTTTTTTCTGTTAAATGGAGATAAGAGTCTCATGGGCTTTCCTCCCTGAGCCTGGTTTTAAAGTGTAGTGCTCAGATCTCAGCCTCCTGAGTAGCTAGGATTACAGGTGTGTGCTACCTGCGCCCGTCCTTATTCTATTTCTCATAGGTTTGTCTACTCGGTCATCAGCCTCTATGCTTAGAGCCAGCTGTTAGCTAGGAAAAAGAGACTTATCTTGGTGTTCATTTGTTGATTTAGAAAAGACCCATCAAGTCAGAGCAATGAAATAATTACTTTTCCAAAATTCTGAGTCTTTGTTACAAGCTTCTCTTTATGATTTTTTTTTTTTGTGGTGTCACTAATGGGGCTTGAACTCTGGGCCTGGGTGCTGTCCCTGAGCTCTTTTGCTCCAGGCTTGCACTCTATCACTTGAGCCACAGCTCCAATTCTGGCATTTTGGTGGTTAATTGGAGATAAGAGTCTCATGAACTTTCCTGTCTGGGCTGTCTTTGAACCTTGATCCTCAAATCTCAGCCTCTTGAATAGCTAGGATTACAGGCGTGAACCACTGGCACCCAGCAGGAGACCTGAATTCGTTTTTGTCCAGTTAGTCTCTCCAGTCTGTGATCATCACTGAGAGAAGGAAGAGAGGACATTTACGATAATCATGTCGCAGTGTTTCTTCCCTTACATCTCCTGCATTTGATGAATGGGGCAGGGAATCCTAATCCTGTTCTGGGTGGAAGAAGCTGTGGATAAGTGTGCACCAATTCTGTTGCAGAATACGGCTCCAGCCTGGAGGACGACGTGGTGGGGGACACCTCGGGGTACTACCAGAGGATGCTGGTGGTTCTCTTGCAGGTATTGGGTGGAGCTAATCGTAGTTGGATTAAAAGGTCTGAAGTTGGACTGGCCTGGCTCTTACTGAGTTAAGGCCATTTAAAATTCTTTTTGTAATTTCTTCCTCTTAGGTAGGAATTTGGGTATTTTCTGTACTTGTTTATGTTTTGGAATATCTGACCTACTAATAGTGTGTGTGTGTGTGTGTGTGTGTGTGTGTGTGTGTGTGTGTGTGTGTGTGTGTGTGTGTGTGTGTGTGTGTGTGTGTGTGTGTGTGTGTGTGTGTGTGTGTGTGTGTGTGTGTGTTGCACTGAGGTTTGAACCCAGAGTCCTGTGCTTGCTATAGATAGGTGCTTGAGCTAACTTTTTTTTTCTGGTGCCAGTCTTGGGGCTTGAACTCAGGGTCTGGGCACTGTCCCTGAGCTTTTTTTTGCTCAAGGCTGGTGCTCTACTACTTCAGCCATAGCTCCACTTCTGACACTTTCTTTTGGTGGTGGTTAATTGGAAAGAAGAGTCTCAAGGACTTCCTTGCCCAGACTTTGAACTGTGATCCTCAGATCTCAGCCTTCTGAGGAGCTAAGATTATAAGTGTGAGCTCTTGGTGCTTGACTCTGGACTTAAACTTTTAATAGCACCTCATGTGCTTGTTTTCATTGCATTTGACCTCTTCTTTTGTCTTTAAATCAGGAGGGCCAGACTGGTTTGGGGTCAGTGTTGTGTGAAAGAATGCATATTGTAGGAGTAATATGATCTTAATACAGCATGTGATTGCTAAGAGAAAAGAGCTTTATGTACAAAACTACCAGGTGGGACTGTTTTTCATTTGGAATAAAAGCACCACAATTCACTAATGGATCTCTTGTCTCTCATAGGCTAATAGAGACCCTGATACAGCCATCGACGAGGCGCAGGTGGAACAGGATGCTCAGGTGAGTGCGGTCGCCTTGGTGGTTCCTCAGTACCATAGAGAGATGGAAGGGGAACCAAGTGTTAGAGCAGGTGGAGATAATTGAATGTGTGAGGCCTTTGCAAATCATGAGACCCTCATAGATTTTTTTCATTCAGATATGGCCCATAAAAATAGTTTTTAATCTGAATGTTAAGATGAAATAAACAAAATGACACACCAAACTCCACCTAGACATGTTCTTTTCTTTTTGGTGATTATAAAACATTCACAAAATAGAGATTTTTTTAAAACCAAAAAACCCACATTGTTTTATTGATTTCACAGCTAATGGCAAAGTAGGTTTGTTGGCAGGAAAGAATAAGAAAGAAGAGAGGGTTTCATGGCAAGTAGTATTTCATTACATAAGAGATGACAAGATGTTTTGGCCTTAGGACACCTCTCCATTTGCTTTGATAAAACTCTTAATGGTATTGAGCTTTTGTGAGCTGTGCTTTAGTGATTCCCAAATGAAAATTTGTACTTAAGAGATCTGAATACCCCAGTATAATCTCAGTCTGGTTTATAAAGAGGCCAGTGTAATCCCAGGAGGGAGGCAGAGATAAGGAATCAAGGTTCCTGGCCAGTACGGGGATAAAAGTTCATAGAAATTCTTGAGCCAGGTGCCAGTGGCTCATGTCTCATGCCTGTAATACTAGCGACTCAGGAGGCTGAGATGGGAGAATTGAGGTTTGAAGCCAGCCTGGGGAAGGAAATCTCATGAGATTCTTGTCTCCAGTTAATCACCAAAAAGCCAGAAGTGGAGCTGTGGCTCACATGGTAGAGCACTAGCCTTGAGGAAAAAAGGTAGGGACAATGCTGAGGCCCTGAGTTCAAGCCTTACTACTGGCACACAGACAGACAGACAGACAGATAGACAGACAGACAGACACACACACACACACACACACACACACACACACACACACACACAATCTCTTCAGTGGGATCTGGGCTTTCCTCTGTCTACTGACCATGGCACACAGACAGACAGACAGACAGATAGACAGACAGACAGACAGACAGACACACACACACACACACACACACACACACACACACACACACACACACACACACTATCTCTTCAGTGGGATCTGGGCTTTCCTCTGTCTACTGACCAGGAGCAGCAGGGAAGGAGTCACACTGACTGGATATTGCTTCTTTCCTTCACTATGTATTTACCAGTTGGCAGACACTGGTCCGCTGAGGGTGCGGGGGAGGTGCACCTCCTTTGAGACCCCATTCAGGGACCTGGGCGGGAAGCACCATGAGGATTTGAGATCCTTACCTGAAGTTCCTCTGGGACCCTGTCCTCAGCTTTTCAGTATCTTCTCTGGGGTTACCTGAGAAGATTTCTGCCATTTCTGGGAACTGCTGAACCCCGATGAGTCACTCTCTAGAGAACGGAATGTTTTTTTGTCCCAAATCCCTTTTACTTTGTAACATACTAAAGTGTTCAGACTGATTTTGTATTTTGTTTTTTAAATCTCCTTCCCTTCCACATCCTTCATCTTCAGCTTCCCCTGGAGGGAGGGCAGACCATTAGGAGAGAAGAGGGCGTGTCTACGAGCACCTGCTACTGAGTGTTCCAGACCGCAGCAATTATAGGCCCTCCATTAGTGACCCTTCAGGGCTGACTGCTGCCCTGCCCTGTGGAAGCTGAGGAGGGGAGGGCGCTGGCCACACCTCAATCCAGGGAGTCAGGCTGCGAGTTTCACTCCCAGGCCTTCATGCTTCTTTACCAGAAGCTTCATGAATGGAGAATCTCCCCCTCCCCTCTCTTCCCCTTCCTCTTTCCCTTTCTTTGCCCTTTTCCCTCCCTCCCTCCATTGCAGGTCTAACCCAGGCCTTGTGTGTATTAGGAAAGCAGGTTATCACTAAGCTACACCTTAGTTTTGGTTAAATCTCTGTCTTCAGGAGAAATAGGGAACTGATTTTTTGCCATGTGCTATTGCATAGTGCTAGACCAAGCAAAATGGAGAGCAAAGGTAACTTCGCTTCCAGATAGTCTGTAGGTAGATGTTAAGCAGTGGGATAATCAGAACACTCTCGTCTCTCCTATGGCTCCCAACCCCTCCCATGGCTTCCAAAAGGTAAGGGGTAAACACGGACCTGGCACCTCTGCCTTGCTGTTTACCTTGACTCAGTGTGATTCACAGGGATTGATTTACTAGTCAGGAACTAAAAACAAAACCCTAGGGCAGTTAAACACTTGGGAATGAGTTGGAAGGATGATTTTGATGGAGTTGAAATTTCTGCAGGCTTTGTTCCAGGCTGGAGAGCTCAAGTGGGGGACAGATGAAGAGAAGTTTATCACCATCTTTGGAACTCGGAGTGTGTCTCATCTGAGAAGGGGTGAGTGAAAAAAAGTCCATCTGTGAATTAACAAACAGCAGCCAGAATGACACAGCCCTGCTTCCTAGCAGGCACCGAGTGAATCCATTTCTTTCTTTTGTAATTGGTGTTGCATTAATTATCCATGAACAGGGGGCGTACATGCACACAGTGTGCTTTCTTCCTGTTCACCCCTACTGCCCCTTAATTATTTTATTTCATTTCATCTCATTTGTTTCATTTTATCTATTTCATCTTCATCCACCTTTCCTTCCTTCCTTCTTTCCTTCCTTCCTTCTTTCTTTTCTTTCTTTCTTTCTTTCTTTCTTTCTTTCTTTCTTTCTTTCTTTCTTTCTTTCTTTCTTTCTTTCTTTCTTTCTTTCTTTCTTTCTTTCTCTTTTTGCCTGCCTGCCTGCCTGCCTGCCTGCCTGCCTGCCTGCCTGCCTGCCTTCCTTCCTTCCTTCCTTCCTTCCTTTCTTTCTTTCTTTCTTTCTTTCTTTCTTTCTTTCTTTCTTTCTTTCTTTCTTTCTTTCTTTCTTTCTTTTTTTCTCTCTTTCCTTTTTTTCTCTTTTTCCCCCCCTCCCTCTCTTCCTTCCTTCCTTCTTCCCTCCTTCCCTCCCTCCCTCCTCCCTCCCTCCCTCCCTCTTTTTTTCTCTCTCTCTCCTGTCTATCTCTCTCCTCTCTCTTCTCTTTCTTTATGGGGCTTGAATTCAGGGCCTTGGTGGTGTACTTTTGAGCTTTTTCTCTCAAGGCTAGTGCTCTACTACTTTGAGCCACAGCTCCACTTCCAGTTTTCTGGTGATTCATTGAAGATAAAGACTTTCCTGCCCTGGCTGGCTTCAAACCATGATCCTCACATCTCAGCCTCCTGAGTAGCTAGGATTATATGATGGCATGGCACCTGGCTTCATCTTTATTTCTCTCCTAAACTTCTACATATAAAACATGGAGTTACTTGTCTTAGTGGGACTTACTGAATCAGGTTTGTTCCCGCCCCTCCCCCCCCCCCCCCATTTAGTGAGCTGGAGAAATCTCATAACTTATTTCATGGCTCCATATGTAAGTTTTACAAAATTAGAGACCCTATGTCCTCCTTTGCCATCCGAGGCCGGTAAGGGAGGTCAGGCCTCTGCTTGCTCAGGGTCTCATGTCATGGGAGAGTGGCTTGCCACGCACACTGGCTCCTCCTGGACTGGAAGCTCAGCTCTTTCCTCTGGCCAGCTGTCAGTTCTCGTGCTGCTAGGTGAGAACGAGTCCAGGCAGGAAACCCTAAGTTTGGCTTTCAAGCCTGGCCCTTATTTCTGTGCGCAGGATTCTAAGATCGACTTGGTAAGACTTTGGTTCTCTGTGTGTTTCTGATCTCCTTTCTGATGCTTGTCACAAGATGGCTGGTGTAGCTTCAGGTATAACTATTTTCACAGGGAGAAGACAAAGGTTAAGTATTCATACTGTTTTTTTTATTTTTTATTGTTATTATGAAGGTAATGTATAGTGGGTTATAGTTACATAAGTCAAGTAAAGAGTACATTTCTTTTTGGCAATGTCACTCCTTCCCTTAACACTTCCCAGTTTTTCTCTTGTGTCCCCTGCCCCAGGTTGTATAGTTCATTTTCCACATAGTGTCTAGTAGTACCACTACTGCACTTGTCCACCCTTTGTCCCTCCATTTCTGTGCTCCTCCTTCACCCTCCAAAAGATAGATAACTGAACAAGACAAAAAGAAAACAAAAACAACAACAAATAAAAACTTCTTGTTTTCATATCCAGGAGTTCATTTTGGTAAATACTGTTTTGTATGATCAGAGGCTCAGAGTCACATAGGTGTTGTACCTTTATGATCCTTTCCAAAGAGTATCTTCCTTTGATCTCACTGTGTGTGGATGCCTAGAGACCTGTATAATTTATCATGTTTTGGTGTATTTTAAATCTAGCTTCCACATTTGAGAGAAAATGTGCACCATTTGTCTCTGAGCTCTGAACATGATTTGTTCTAGGTCTATTTCCCTGTAAATGACATTATATTGGCTGTGTAAAGTTCCATTGTGTATTTTTTTGAGGAACCTCCAGACTGCTGTCCAGAGTGGTTGTACTAGTTTACATTCCCACCAACAGTACAGTAGGGTTTCTTGTTCTAAACTTCACATTGTTTAAGGAAGGAGAAAGGCTTCTTAGAATTGCTGTCAGCAGATCTGCTTTTCAGTCTCATTGTTGATAACTGTAACTAGTAAGGGGAATTCTTATTTTTAGCTCATTGAGGGTGTGAGCACAAGGCTGAAGGGAGATTTGTGTCAGCCATGGCGACACTTGGGCAGAGGAAGAATCTTCTATCTGGAAAGAGTGATCCTTGTATGATGTTAAAAGTCACTTTAATTTTTTTCCTAGTGTTCGACAAATACATGACTATATCAGGATTTCAGATTGAGGAAACCATTGACCGAGAGACTTCTGGCAATTTGGAGCAACTACTCTTGGCCGTTGGTAGGCAATTTTATCATACACATAATTCCTACATAGTAGTACTTCTCATGGTAACAGGAATTGAAATATTTTATGCAGTAAGAGAGCATGACATGATTTTATTAGATGAAGAAAACTTCAAAATTTCAGATTTAGACATCTATTTTCACATTGGAAATCCATGACTGTCTGGTTAGTTTAATTATGTGGAGATACCAAGAAGACTGATTTAAAATATTGCCCCAAAACTACATTAAAAGTACATAAAATATTGTCAGGTGCTGGTGACTCAGACTTGTAATCTTAGCTACTGAGGATGTTGAGATCTGAGAATGGAGGTTCAAAGCCAGCCCAGGCTGGAAAACTCCTTGACACTCTTTATCTCCAGTTAACCACAAAAACCCAAAGTGGTGCTGTGGTTCAAAGTGGAAGAGCACTAAGCCTTGAGCAAAAAGAGTTCAGGGACAGTGCCCAGGCCCTGAGTTCAAGCCCAGTGACTGACCAAAACAACAACAACAAAATCACTGCTTCCTGCAAACTCAGGATGTTGTGGATATTATCTTAGAGGCTTCTCCACGTTGTTCCAATACATGGAGATTTCAGGATTCTTTCAAATATCGTTCTTACCACTTTGAGACAGATTGCGAAATGATCATTGGGTTAGAAAGACGCAATGATGACTGTTTTCAGATTAGATTATTTGGAGTGGCATTTTAATTATCTATTCAGACTAATCTGGGAGAATTGGAGAGCTGAGTTTGTGCCGGTAATTGTAGTTTTATGTACTTTCCAAATCCAAGGGGAATGTAGTCTGAAATCCTTGCGGTATTGGTGTTCACATGGGTGTAAAGGGAGCCATGTTTACTGTTTGTTCTGAGTATTTGGTGTTGATCTTAAGCTTTGTTTTCTGGAGGATGTGCTAAAGGAATCAGTGTAAAATGCAGCCTTTCATTTGAACAAACAGTTGATGAACTTCAGCAAGAAAACTTAGTTCCTTCATAATTGCAAGGCACATAAAATTGGATCTTTAAGGTGAATTAAATACTTTATGTTGCTGGGCACTGGTGGCTCACACCCGTAATCTTAGCTACTCAGAAGGCTGAGATCTGAAGATCTCTGTTCAAAGCCAGCCAGGGCATGAAAATACAAGAGACTCATCTCCATTTAACTTGAAAAAGCCACAAGTGGAGGTGTGGCTCAAGTGGTAGAGTGCTAGCCTTAGATTGCCAGCAAAAGAGGCAACCAAGAGTATGAAAGCTCCAATACTGGTACAAGGAAAAAACATCCTTACTAAGGACGTGTTAGGCTTTTTTGTTCGTTTGTTTGTTTTGGTGCTAGTCCTGGAGTTTGACACTAGGGCCTGGGTGCTGTCCCTGATCATTTTTACTCAAGGCTGGCAGGCACTCTGCCACTTGAACCACAGTTCCACTTCTGGCTTTTTGGTGGTTAATTGGAGATAAGCTTCTTACGGACTTCCCTGCCCAGGCTGGCTTTGAACTGTGATGTTCGGATATCAGCCTCCTGAGTAGCTAGGATTGTAGGCATGAGCCACGGGGTTCTGGCAGCATTTGAGTTTTAATGACTTCATCCTTTTCATGGACAGCAGCATTTGACCTTTGTTTAATTCCCTAGTGAAATCCATTCGAAGCATACCTGCCTACCTTGCGGAGACACTCTACTACGCTATGAAGGTAAGTGATTATTGCGCATCCTTCTGTCTGGTAGTTTTATTTTTCTAGTTACCTCTCTCTGTCTCTAATTTAGTTTTAGATAATAGATCTTGATAATTGTTTCCATTTATTTATTTTTGCTGCTGGGTTTTGAACTCTGGGGCCCATGTTTCTCACTTGGCTTTTTCACTCAAGTCTGGTGCTCTACCTCTTGATTTACACCTTCACTTCTGGCTTGCTGGTTAATTGGAGATAGGAGTTTTGTGGACTTTTTGGCCCCAGCTACCTTTGCACTGTGATCTCAGTCTCCTAAGTAGTATTACAGGCATGAGTCACTGGCACCTGACAATTTTTCTTTTTCTTTTCGTTCTTTCTTTTTTCTTTTTTTTTTTTTTGCTGGTTCTGGGGCTTGAACTCTGGGCATGAGCACTGTCCTGAGCTTCTTTTGTTCAAGGCAAGCACTCTACCACTGAGCCGCAGCACCACGTCCAGCTTTTGTTGAGTAGTTTATTGGAGGTAATCCTGCCAGGGCTGTCTTTGAACCACGATCCTCAGATATCAACCTCCTGAGTAGCTAGGATTACAAACATGAGCCATGGGCACCTGGCAATTTTTCTTTTCTTGAAAAAAAAAAAATCCGGGCTGGGAAGGTGGCTCAGTGGTAGAGCGCTTGCCTTGCATGCCTGAGGCCCTGGGTTTGATTCCTCAGCACCACATAAGCAAAAGAAAAAAGCTGGAAGTGGCGCTGTGGCTCAAGTGGTAGAGCGCTAGCCTTGAGCTGAAGAGCTGAGGGACAGTGCCCAGGCCCAGAGTTCAGGCCCCACGACCAGACCCCCCCCCCAAAAAAAAAAAAAAGAATGTAAAAAAAAATCCTAGCTACTCAGAAGGCTGAGATCTTATACCGAATTGATTTGACTTGACTGACTGACCCCAACTCAGGAGCAGTGAATGCTGTGTTTGAACTGGTCATGTGGTACTCTTTTTCTCTTTTCAGGGCGCTGGGACGGATGACCACACCCTAATCAGAGTCGTGGTATCCAGAAGTGAGATCGACCTGTTCAACATCAGGAAGGAGTTCAGGAAGAACTTTGCCACTTCTCTTTACTCCATGATTAAGGTGGTGGTCGATCCTTTTTTGAAGTTCTCTTTTGAAATCTGTATAGACTAATAGAGACATGTGCAAGGTGTGTGTGTGTGTGTGTGTGTGTGTGCGCGCGTGTGTGCGCGCGCAAGTGGGTGCGCATGCGTGTGTGTTTGTGTGTGATCCCACTTTGGAGTTAGAGTAAAACTTCAGTGGTGTAGTTAGAGATGGGCATTCTGTTCCCTTTAGCAAGGATGAAGTGACAGCCCAGGACCTGGCATGACCGAGCTGTGTTATTCAGTGGTGGTGATGGATGTCAAAACTCAAGTCCTCACACGTGAGGACTTTTATCTGTCTTTTCAGTCCCAGCAGTCTCCATTAGTTCCTATTTTTATTTATTTAGTTATTTCACATATCAGATTTTCCTTTCTTTTACCCTGTCAGCACCTCTGTTGGCTCATAGTTCATGAAAGAACCATCCAGGTCCTGTTTGGAGTTGGTAGGGAGCCAAGGACACAGGATCCTTTTAGTTTTAAGAGTAGAGTGATTGAATTTGGCAATACATATATATATGTGTATATATACACATATATAAATATATATACATAAATATATATTAATTTGTGCTGGTCCTGGGGCTTGAACTCAGGGCCTGAGTGACGACCCTGGGCTTTTGTGCTTAAAGTTAGTTAGCTCTCCCATTCGAGCTACAGCGCCACTTCTGGATTTTTTTGGTGGTTAGTTGGAGGTCAGAGTCTCACAGACTTTCCTGCCCTGGCTGGCTTTGAACCCTGATCCTCACATCTCAGCTTCCTGAGTAGCTAGGGTTCTAGGCATGAGCCACCAGTGTGCCTGGCTAGCCAGAAATCTTGTGACAACTTTTTTGAATAAAGGTTCCTGTGAGTCAGTGTGATGCAGAATTTCATGTGAGCAAAAGCATCTAACTCAAGGTGCATCTTGTGGCAGAGGCCTTTGGATTGCCCATGCTCTTTGAACAGGAGCATTACTGTGTGGTGAATTCATGCGTATGACGCAGCTGAAACCTCAGCTCCCAGCATCGGCCTCTGCTCCGGTCTGTGTAGTGTGATGAGGCTGGGTGCTCGCCTAGCTTGGTTTTTTGTTTTTGTTTTTGTTTTTTTTTAAATAAAAGTTGTCAAACTTTTCCGGTTCTCTTACGAGACAGAAGAACAGACTTCATTGACTTTGAGAGAATGGTGTCTTGGTGGGTTGGAAATGAGGAAGTTAATGTTACCTTACCTGGCTGCAAAGTTCGTGTGAAAGTGGCACATTGCTGTTCATGCATTTGGGAGAAAGTCCTTGACTACAGATGTGTGTGGCATGGGGTCTGTCATAGTGCCTTCATTTCCGGTGGAGGTTAACGGAGCACATTGGGGTTTCAGGGCGACACTTCTGGGGACTATAAGAAAGCCCTGCTGCTCCTGTGTGGAGGAGAAGATGACTGAGGGCCGCCGGGGAGCCTCGGATGCCCCGCCTTCGCTGCAACCCGCCTGCCTCACAGCCAGCCGCTCTTCTCATATCCAGTGCCTGATGCACCCTGCCTTAGTCACAGCCGCCAGCTAATGACCAAACCCGCCATCAAGTCCTGTCCTAGAGGTGCTTCCTTCTGACCTTCCTTCTGGGTCTTTCTTTTTTTGTTGTCTTGAAGTGTACTTTAAATTACTAGACCTCATGTTTGATTTGTCATTTTCCAGAAGAGGTCAGATGGCTTTTGCTTTTTTTAAAAGAAATAATAAATAGCTTCATTTATATTCAGTTGATAACTATGTTAGCCTTAAAATTGTGAAGTCCTTGGAAGTTTTATGACTACCTGAAACCTGCAATGGTAGTTATATTCAAAAGATTAATGACAAATAAACAGTCCCCCCCCAAATATGTGTGTGTAGAAGGTTGATTTAACAGTGATACTGTTTTTGATGTGTTTGTTTCTTCATCTTCTTCTTCTTCTTCTTCTTTTTTTTTTTTTTTTTTTTTTTGGTCTGGTATTGGAGTTTGAACTCAGGGGCTTGGCACCATCCTTTACCTTTTGAGTCACATCTCTGCTTCCATTTTCTGTTTGTTAACTGGAAAATAAGACTCTCAAGATTTGTCTGATTCCACTGGCTTCAAACCAAGATCCTCAGATCTCAGCTGGGATTACAGATGTGAGCACAGGCACATGGCAATGATTCTGTTTTTCAAGCCAGTTGGCAGAAGAGTCAGCTGAGAGGTGAATTTGCGGTGGTGTTTTGGGCCATAGAAATGCAGTTCACACACTTGCATTTTCCCTGTGAGAAGTGATGGATGAGGGCCAGAGCTTCTAGTCTGCAGCCCCTTACCTGGGGACTAGCAAAAGTAGCACAGTGCTTGCTGTAGGGGAGGAAAGCCAGATGTAATGTTTAACCTGGACAATCGGAGCTCCATCTTTTTTCATACTTGTTAGAAACTTGTTCTTTTTCCTAGTTACCATCTACCACATTCTTTGAATAAAAATACCTCCCTCCCTCCCTCCCTTCCTTCCTTCCTTCCTTCCTTCCTTCCTTCCTTCCTTGGTGCCTGTCTGGGGGTTTGAACTCAAGGCCTGGATTATGTCCTTAAGCTTTTGTGTGCAAGGATAGCATTCTAGTACTTCAGCCACAGCTCCACTTCCTGCTTTTTTTGGGGTAGCTAAATGGAGATAAGAATGTCACAGACTTTCTTGCCCTGCCTGGCTTCAAACCACAATCCTCCGATCTCATCTTCCTGAGTAGCTAGGATTATAAGTGTGAGTCACCAGTGTGTCCTATTTTAATAAACAGCTCACTGCCTTTAGATATATTGGATTATTTATTGCCATCATTCAAAAGAATTATTCATTTACCTTTCATTTAAATTTCTGGCTTGTAACCCTGTGCCTGCCTAGCTCTTATGAATTTACTGTTAAATTAGTAAGCTTTTTCGGAACTAGATAAGCTGATTGTACATTTTATGAGCAAGAATAAATGTTAGTAAAACGAAATGACAGCAGTGGGGAAGTTCTCTTCACACCCATTAAGTTGACAATAAAATGAGTAGTTAAAAGAATGCAGAAGTCAGTGGGGAAGTATGATTACACATATTAAAGCAACAATAAAACAAGTAGTTGAAACAATGCAAAAGCACAGGGATAGCTACAGATGGAAACAAATAAATTTGCCCGTTTAAGATAGGATAAGCATGTCTTCATTTGCCATGCAAAAATGGAGTTTCTTTTCTTTTCTTTTTTTTAAATAAATGGCTCGAAAGCCTTGTAAATGTACAACCATTAGGAAAAAGATAAGATTGGATTTCCCCTCCCTTCCTTTCCTGGTTCTTTTTTCTCCTGTCTACCCTCTGCTTCCTTTTTCTTCTTCTCCCAGAACTTTTCTACTGGAGCTTGTCTTGAATACCAGTTCTTCACCGCAAATAGTGAGCATTATAGGTTTGAGCCACTCTAGTGCCTGGAAAAATGGTTATTTTTTTTAATACTTAAAACTTTGCTCTATTAAGGAAAGGAGAGAAGAAGGAAGGAGGGTAGAAAATGTGTGGCAAAGACCAAACACCACCACCAACGATCAGAACATTTCAAAGACACAAGAAGTCCGGTGGCACCCTCCCCCACCCAGTAATCCTAGCTACTCAGGAGGCTGAGATCTGAGGATCTTGGTTTGAAGCCAGCCCAGGCAGTAAAGTCTGTGAGACTCTTCAATTAAGTACCCAATAAGTCGGAAGCGGATCTGTGTATCAAGTGGCAGAGTGCTAGCCTTAAGCAACAAAGCTCAGGACAGAACCCAGGTCCTCAGTTCAAACCCCAGGATTGGTACAAAAAGAAAAAAGAAAAACCAGACTAAATATTTGCAGGTCATACAACAGAGCTTATTTCCTATCTCCTTGGTATATACATACCATCTAGAAAGTTAAAAATACGAAAGCAGTAGATGGTGAAGGAAACAAAGAAGTTCTCAGAACAAGAAACTAAATTGTCCCACAATCTATGAAAAGCTGTGTGAGCTTGTTTCTAAGAACGAGGTGTGTGTCCAAGTTCCACAATCCCTTTCTTAAAAGTCCCAGATTTGGGCCATCCACAGTTGTTGGCGCTGTGATGAGCTAGAAGATCACAGATGGCCTAGAAAAATGGGAAGCTGTCCAGCCCTGGGATGGGGGAAATAGTTTGGCAGTATTTACCAAAGCCACAAATGGTCTTGTCATCTGACTTAGTGTAGCCCTCTGGGCATTTATTCTACCCCTCACCAACACATTTATTACATAAATGCATTTTTAGCAAAAGATTGCCAATAATCTAAGTGCCCATGAATATAGGGCTGTTTAAACTACAATACATGTAAATAATGGAATATTATACAGACCAGTAAAGCTTTTCATGCATGCTACAAAAGAGTTCTTCTAAACATACATTTACTGAAGAAATCAAGGTATATAACGTTTTTTGTGTGGCCAGTTGGAGGCAAGAGGGAAAGAACATACACTTATGTTAGCTGTTTTGGTGGTGTGCTAGCTATTTTTAAAACACTCACTGTTTAGGAGATTATTGTGAGTGGTTGCCTGTACGTAGAGACGATTGGCCCCCATTTGCCCAACATGGAATCTGTTCATCAGTAAGTGTCCTCAGTAACTATGAGTCATACCTGACATTATATGTGTTCTGTTTTAGTGATGAATTAAATCAACCACCAACCTTGAGGGTGAGCCTAGGGGAAACGGGAGCAGTAAATGGTGGTATGTCTTAAGGTACACAATCACTGAACTGGTGTTTGAAGTGTGATTTGCCATAGCAGGTTCACTGAGAAGAAAATCGCCGCCAGAAAAGCGTTGCAATTCATAATTTTCCTAATGTGTACAGAAAAGCGTTGCAATTCATAATTTTCCTAATGTGTACAGGCTTGTGTGTGTAAATGCATGCGTATCTGTGCATGTGTTTGTGTGCATTTGTGTTGTATGTATTGTGTACATACATGTGTATGTTCACATGCATGTGTTTCATATGCATGCATGCATTTGTGTTGTATGCATTGTTCATGCATGTGTGCATCATGTGCACATGTATGCTCATGTGGGTGTGTGTTGTATATGCATGTGGATGTACGGATATGTGTATGTATGAATATATTGTGTGTGTGTGTGTGTGTGTGTGTGTGTGTGTGTGTGTGTGTGTGTGTGTGTGTGTGTGTGTGTGTGTGTGAAGGCCATAGCCTATTGCTCCCTTGTCTCCGGACAAGTCTGTGCAATCTACTTTGTGCCTGGCAGATGGCACTGTTGGCATAATTTACTACATCCTTCACTCCATAGATGTTTGCAGCAGGCTAGAAGTTGTCATTTTCCAGATTCCCCAGAAAATGTTCCTCACCTCTGCCCTCAGAAAAGGAGAGAAGGGAATTTTGATTTTAGGCCTGTGCTTACTCATTTGCCCTGGTGGTGTAGAGCCACCATCTGTGGCCTCTGGGACTAGCTTTGTTTAGGAGAAGCTGGCTTCCAGTCCCCAGGATTCTGGCTGCTCCCTCCCTCCCCCTATCTCCCCCAGGATCCCTTCTGCTTGGGGTTTTTGCATCTGATGGTGCACATTTCTCTTCATTTTTGTTACCTGGAAATGATTAGGCCCCCAACCAACCACAGGCACATATAAGAACCCCATTTTTTAATCTTTTTTTAAAAACATTGGTTGTGGGGCCTCAACTCTGGGCCTGGGCGCTGTCCCTCAGCTCTTCAGCTCAAGGCTAGTGCTCTACCACTTAAGCCACAGTGCCACTTCCAGCTTTCTGCTTATGTGGTGCTGAGGAATTGAACCCAGGGCCTCATGCATGCAAAGCAAGCACTCTACCACTGAGCCACCTTCCCAGCCCCAAGAACCCCATCTTCCAAACTCAAGCCTCCTTCTCTACTTTGATCTTTCCCTCTCATCTTTCATCTTCCAACCGCCATCCATCAACCTCTAACCTCCAACTTCCATCCTCTGACCTCCACCTTCCAACTTCCACCCACCAACTCCCATCCTCTAACCCTCTCCTCCAAACTGTATCCTCCTCTCTTATACCATCTGTTTCTTCCTCCATCCCTTTCTTCCCCCACCTCCATCCCCAAACTTCTGATTTCCAACCTCCAATCTCCATCCTCCATTCCTATAGTCTCAATTTCCCCATCCTCCATCCTCCTACCTCCCTGTTTCCCTCTATCCATTTCCTTCTCCCCTCCCTCCCACCCTCTCTGCCTTCATTCCTTCTTTCCAGTTCACTTGATTTCTTCCTCTTTCCTATCTCTTTTCCTCCCCCCTCCCTTCCCCCTCCTCTCCCTTTCCCTTCCTTTCCCTTCCCTTTATCCCTTCACTTGGTGGAAGGATTGTCCTGAGATCAGGGATTTCTGTGTATTATTTAATACATTACCAATACACTATTTAATATCTAGATTTTAGATGATTCTTCTGTCTCAGGCCCTGCATACAGAAAGTTCTCACCATTATGCTCCTTGAAATCTGTGAGCCAGTGGGGGCTTTTCCAGGGTATGTTGGGTTTCCCAGGCGGCCTGCCTCTCTCCAGGTCCAGTGTGTGTTTTGTGGCCTCTGTAGGCTACCACTTCTGCTTCCATTTCCTCCAAGTATATGACATCTCTGTGCTGATGGCCTCCCCTTCTCTTAGAGGCCTTTATTCTCCTTTTCATGGACTCACAGTTCATTGATGAGACTGGCCATCTTCAATGTTTTGTCCCTGATTTCCTGTTCCTTGGTCACCTCTAATCCCTGTAGTGAGCAGTATGGAGGACTCAGCCCTACTTCCTTCACCAACCCAGCTCAGCAGGTATGAAGAAGGAGTGTTTAAAGCCCATGGAGGTTCCCTTACTGAGGAACACTGATGTCCAGCAAGGCTGTGAACAGGCCCCAGTGGCCATCTCTGGTCCAGTATCGGTCCTCCTCTCCTGGATTCTCCTTCCCCATCTGCCTGGCACTGGCAGAACTCAACTTCTGCTTCTCCCCAAGCTCAGCAGTCTTTTCTCTTCCCAGTGGTGGCTCTGAGGATTGGTCCCAGTGTAGCACACTGAAGGCAACAACCATCCCACACTTCCCAAGGAGACAACCACCCCACAGTTCCCAAGGCAACAGCTACCTCACAGCTCCCAAGGTGACAACCGTCCTACAGTTCCCAAGGTGACAGCTACCTCAGTTCCCAAGGCAACAACAATCTCACAGTTCCCAAGGCAACAACCATCTCATAGTTCCCAAGGCGATAGCCATGTCTCAGTTCCTAAGGCAACAACCATTTCACAATTCCCAAGCTGACAACACTTCATAGTTCCCAAGGCAATGTCCACCTCACAGTTTTCAAAGCAACGGCCATCCCACAGTTCCCAAGGTGACAACATTTCACAGTTCCCAATGCTACAGTTATTCCACAGTGATAAAGAGAGCAACCATCCCACAGTTCCCAAGGTGACAGCTAATTCACAGTTCCCAAGGCAATAGTCACCTCACAGTTGCCACGGGAACAACCATTTCACAGTTGTCAAGGTGACAGCCATCTCACAGTTCCCAAGGTCACAACTCCAACAGAGGTCTTAAATGGCATTTAAGAACTTAAATTCATTCTTAAACAGCATTTCTGAACCTTTATTATGTTCCTGTCTACCTAGAACAGTCCTTTGTTCTGTGGAAGAGAAACATCCATTAATTAATTACTTCTACTCTAAGCTTCAGCCTGTATATTGCAGGTAGACAGAAATAGGCAAAATTTTATGGATGGTACAAAGGAATAGAATCCTAGGATCTTATGTGAAACACAATTCTTTATCTTTATAATTAAGATAAGGAGTGTATCTATTATTAAATCAGAGCTAAGTATTTTGAAGACATAAATAAACCCAGAACTCTTTGGAGGCTCGTATTCTTATTTCTCCTTGGAGAAAAAGATAGGTAAATTGTAGTTGTTGGACACACTTTAGGCAAATTTCAGGGATCAAAGCCAGGTGCTGGTGGCTCATGCCCCAAATCCTAGCTACTCAGGAGGCTGAGATCTGGGGATCAAAGTTCAAAGCCAGCTTGGGCATGCAAGTTTGTGAGACTCTTATCTCCAACTAACCACCAAAAAGTTGAAGTAGAGCTGTGGCATAAGTTGTAAAGCACCAGCCTGGAGTAAAAAGAAAAAAGCTCAGAAACAGCATCCAGGCTCTAAGTTCAAGCCCCAAGACTAGCACAAAACAAAAACAAAAACAAAAGCACCATTTTATAAGCCTTACTTGCTTCTTGTGTGCTAACAAGGGAGGGGGCCTGGCTCACATCCTGGAGGGTGGGGAACACAAGTTCAGATTTAACACCAAGGAGTGAAGTTCCTGCATTTTATTGATGTGGGGATGGTTTGATTTGTAGCATCTACAGGATTCATTTCAGCAGCTAATTAGCTAAGAATCTATTTTTGGTGCTAGTCTCTGCTCTGTCAATTGGTAGTTGTACGATGTATATTTATAGGTCATTTTCTTCTTGGGAACTCGGCTGCTATATTTGTGTTAGGTGTTATTAGAGATCACAGAGTGGCCAGATGAATAACCTAACTGTGGTAACTACTTGGGTGCATAGTTTGAAGGGAAAGTTCCAGAACATTCTGTTGCCTTCTACCAGTGGCTGCATTAGAGACCTGGTCACATTCAGGATACCTGATGGGAACTGGAGTGTGTGTGTGTGTGTGTGTGTGTGTGTGTGTGTGTGTGTGTGTGTGTGTGTGTGTGTGTGTGTATGAAAACTCAAGGCCATATAGCATGGTCCCCGACCTCTACCTCTACCTCCCTTTTCTTCTCCAAAAGCATGGAAAGGTTTGGTATGCCCTTATACAAGATGAAAACACAATTTATTATTCAATTTGCTTGTGTAAATAAGGCCTGATTTTCAGTTTCTGTGTTTGTAAGAGAGACATAATTTAGAGATGCCAAATATAATCAGTGTCAGAAGAGAAGCTGATCTATAGTAGACACTCAGTAAAAGCATTTTGAAGGAAGTAGAGATGACTATATTTGACCGCACCTCTTGCACACAGTGTGTCAGGAGGCAGTGTGCCAGCAAGGCCTTTCCACATCGAAGGAGTTCAGATTTATTTTATTTTATTTTTGTTGGTTTGTTGGGCTTGAACTCAGAGCCTGGGCACTGTCCCTGAGCTCTGTCGCTCAAGGCTAGTACTCTACCACTTTGAGCCACACAGCTCCACTTTTCATTTCCTGGTGGTTCATTGGAGATGTCTTCCTGGATTTTCCTGCCCTGGCTTGGCTTCAAACTGCAATCCTCAGATCTCAGCCTCATGAGTAGCTAGGATTACAGGTGTGAGCCACCAGGAGCTCATATTTATATTGAGAATTCTCACCCTTACTCTTTGATCTTGGGCAAATCATCTTCAAGATGCGATTGAAAGGGTCAGGTATGTGGCTTAAGTGGTAGCCTTGAGCAAAAATTGGTAAGCACAGGCCTTTAGTTCAAACCCCATGATGGCCCACCAAAGATGGCACTAGTATGCGCTATGACATAGAATCACAGAATTGCTCTAAAGATTAAATAAGGAAGTATAAATAGCACATTGAATACCTACCCAGGACGCTGAGATCTAAAGATAGTGGTTGAATCTTTAGAACCAAGCAGGAAAGTCAATGAGACTCATCTCCAGTTAACCACAAAGATCTGGAATTAGAGATATGGCTCAAGTGGTAGAGCACTATTCTTTAGCAAAAAAGCTCAGGGACAGAGCCCAGCCCTGAGTTCAAGCCCTAGTACTGGCACAATAAACAAATCATTGAAGAGGGTATCTAGATCATTGTAACTTCAGAAAATGTTTTGTAAAGAATCCCTGCAGATGTAACACAGTAATTCAAAATTGTCAGATAGTTAATTGATAAAATCGCCTCATCACTCATTTCAGTGTTTCTGCCTGGCTGGCATTTCACAGGATTCATTAGGAACCAACCGCCTTCTATTCCATGGCTCCAGACTCTTCTATGTTCTTGGAGTTTTCTCCTTGGGTTGGAAGAAAGGGGAGCAGAATGGATTTCCACTGCATTGGAAAAGAGGCTGCAGAATGAGAAGAGCGGGTCAGGCAGGCAGGTGGCACTTCTCCCCATATGCTATTGGCTGGTACTCTGGGAGGGACACGGCTGTGCGTGGGGCAGAGCACACGTGTCTGGAATATTGTGATGAGTGCTCTTGTTTGTCTGCATAGGAGGAATTCTTCTTGAACAGGTGCAGTTTTTCTTCTTTCTGCTGCTGTCATTGGCTGCAGACATCCAACTCCAGATGCTTCAGCCTGTGGACATGAACTTATACCAGCTGGTCTCCAGGGGCTCTGGGATGGGTTGTGTGGTTGGTCCTTCTAGTCCTAAGGCTTCCAGCTTCTTAGTTAAAGCAGCTACTGGCTTTCCTCAGCTCTGCAGCCTACAGAGCACTGGTGTGGGGCTGAACAGCTCTTTTGACAATTATGTATAATATATGTATGTTATATATGTGCCAAAATAGCATATATTAACTATTTATTATACATTTAGTATATAGCATATGCATATAGAGAAACACCTATGGAGAAACCCATGGACATAGATATATGTAGAATATATATAAAACGTAGAACATATATGTAACATCAAATATTGTATATAGTATATATGTATGTGTCAATATGTGTATATATATATATATATGTATGTATTTCTATATGTGTTCATAGGTATTCCTCTGCAGAACCCTGAATAACAGAAGTATTGCATCCGCTCATATAGCCTTGTAAAATTCGAGAGCATGCAGGTGACAGAGTCTGCTGGCTTCTTTTCTTTTTGTACTTATGAGAAATGAATTCAAAGAGCTGACAATGTAGCTGAAAGGTAGAGTGTTTGCCTAGCATTTACAAAGCTCTGGGTTTGAGCCTTAGCCCTGCAAAATAAATAATCTCAAATGCCTTGTATAGAAAAGGAGTTGATTAGTGAGCCATGAGTGACTCAGGTCCATAATCCTAGCAATCCAGAAGGTGGAGATCCAGAGAACTGAGGTTCTAACTCATCTCAAATGGAAAAGTTACTAGATTCCATCTACAGAATAATCAAGAGAAAGCAGAGAGGGGAGGAGGAGAGTGGCTAAAGTCATAGGTGCTGAGTGAGCACAAGAACCTAAACTTAAACTCCAGTACTGCCAAATAAATAAGTAAATAGATAGATGCATGATGGGTAGATAGATAGATTAAAAAACAAAACAAAACACGGAACCTAAAACTTTGTTACCAGTAGCAGGAGATCCTGTGGAACTTTCTTCCTTTAGTCTGTAACAGTCTGAGCCCTTCTCCACATGACTGTAATATCTAGTGACTCACTTATGAGAGATAGGCTTATAGGAAGGGGTGGCAATGACCTTTAAAGCTGATAGAAATTAGCTAATTGAAAGAGAGACATTTATTAGGACTTCACACCAAGAACTTGAACAATTGCTGAGCCAAAATAATGAGTTAGATATGATGTTTTGGTTGAAAAATTGAACCAGAAATGAACTAATGGATGACGGTATCTTTCTGCCAAGGTCTTCTACTGGAGAAGTAAAGAGGAATTGAAAACCAGCTAAGGTTGGTATAAAGGTTTAAACATCTGCTTCAAGCCAGGCACTGGTGGCTCAAGTCTGTAATCCTAGTTCCTTAGGAGGCTGAGATCCGAGGATCGAAGTTCAGAGCCAGCTTGACTGGGAAAGTCCGTGAGACACTTATCACCAAGTAAGCACCAAAAATGTTTTAAGAGGAGCTGTGGCTCCAGTGGTAAAGCACTAACCTTGAATGAAAAACAAGCTCAAGCACAGTACCCAGCCCCTGAGTTCAAGTCCCAGGACTGGCACACACACAAAAGTGGCTTCAACTTCAAATATGTGTAAATGACTAAAGAAGCCATAGAATTGTATTTTGTATGATTATTTAAATGTATACTTGAATTGAGCCTATATGCTATGCATTTTTTTTTATTTGGGGTCCGGTTGTGGGGCCTGAACTCTGGGCCTGGGCGCTGTCCCTCAGCTCTTCAGCTCAAGGCTAACGCTCTACCACTTGAGCCACAGTGCCACTTCCAGCTTTTTTCTTTTTGCTTATATGGTGCTGAGGAATCAAACCCAGGGCCTCAGGCATGCAAGGCAAGCGTTCTACCACTGAGCCACCTTCCCAGCCCCTATGCTATGCATTTATATATAACATTCTATAACATTCTTTCTATAGAGTATAGGTTGATTGGATTTTAATGGATTTCAATGGGATTCTTGTAGGGTTTGTTCTATTTATCCTCTTAGAACTGAACCATGAGTTCAACTTCCCAGAATTGCTCTTATGTGGGTATAAAGATAGTTCTCCCGAGATGCAGTATACAAGTTCCTTTCTGATGTTAAAGCTGTCAGAAATGTAGTGAGGGCTAGATTCTGGGGCTCACACTTGTAATCCTCCCTTACTCAGGAGACTCAGATCACAGAAGTACAGTTCAAAGCCATCAGGAAAGTCTATGAGACTCTTAATCTCCAATGAACATAAAGCAGTAGAACAGCTCAAGTAGTAGAACATTAGCCTTGAGCATAAAAGCTTAAGGACAACAAGTTTTTCTTTGCTGTTGTTGTTCTTCATGTACTATGTGATTTCTTTTTTTCTTTTGTGTTTTTTTCCCCCTATGGTTTATCCCCTGTTCTCACTGCTTTCAATTTTGGTACCCTGGGTATTGTATATATATTTATCTGAACTAGGGAAGGGAAGGGGAACAAGAAAGACAAAGAACAAAGAGGGAACCTATGCAACAATAATACTTACAAGACACTATATTGGACATGATCTGTACAACTTGAGGGAATGGGGGAAGGAAAGAGGGAGAAGAATGAGGGTGGGGTAACAAGTTAGACAAGAAATGTACCTTACTTATGTAACTGTAACCCTCTATACATCATCTTGACAATAAAATAAAACAATTCTAAAACACATTTCCCCATAGTTCACTGTACTGCTATGTGATAAAAATCATCTTTGGGGGGGGGGTGAGGGTGGGAAGCTTAGGGACGGTGCCCAGGCCCTGAGTTCAAGTCCCGGGACTGGCACAAAACAACAACAATAATAACAAAACTTTAGAGCATTATACTTTTCATTTCATTATTATATAAATCACATTTTAAAAATAGTAGGCTCATACTTTGGAAAATTACAGACAAGGGAAGATGATGCCACTCTAACAAGTAATGGGATTGCCATTTTCAAACTATTCTTCCTGTTCCTTTTGGGATTTCTGAGTGAATCTTTTTTTTTGGGGGGTCCGGTCGTGGGGCCTGAACTCTGGGCCTGGGCACTGTCCCTCAGCTCTTCAGCTCAAGGCTAGCGCTCTACCACTTGAGCCATTCCACCACTTCCGGCTTTTTTTTCCTGCTTATTGTGGTGCTGAGGAATTGAACCCAGGGCCTCATGCATGCAAGGCAAGCACTCTACCACTGAGCCACCTTCTCAGCCCCTTCTGAGTGAATCTTAAGGTACAGAAACTCTCTCATGCATACCCATGGTAGTGGATGGAGTAGGTCTCCCCAAATTAGAGGGGTAGAGTCCCTCAAATAAGAAGGGCAAGAGTACCCCAAAGCCAGGAAAATACAGAGGTGGTATGAGCTAAGTATATCATGTGATTCATCCCTAATTGAGCCACAAGTTAACTGATATACTAACAACATGGAAGAAGGAAGGTTAGGAGGAGACCTTAGAGAAAGAGAGGATGGAACACGTCTTCTCATAATCTTTTCAAGTAGTGAAGTGTAATATTTCTTTTTTTCTTGTGCCGTTATTGGGGCAGATATTTTGATGATCACTATGGACTCTGAAAGCCCATGGAGAGGATGGTATAAACATACCAAGCAACCTCAGGGAATGAGACCAACTCCCACTGGCTACTTGGGAGGCAGAAATTGGAAGCATTGTAGCTTGAGGTCAGCCTCGGCCAACAATTAGTAAGACCTTATTTTGACAAACGAGCCTACTATAGTGGAATAAACTTATAATCTCAGCAATGAGGGAGGCATAGATAGGAGAGTTGCACTCTGAGACTGGCCCTAAGCAAACAATATAAAACCCTTTCGGGAAAAATAACAGAAACAAAAAGGTTTGGCACCTAACTCAAGTGGAATAGAACCTTCCCAGGAAGTTCAAAGTTCTGAATTCGAACCCTATTGCTCCCAACCCCACAACAAAACAGAGCAAAACAAAAACCTCCCACTGTGTGTGTGTGTGTGTGTGTGTGTGTGTGTGTGTGTGTGTGTGTGTGTGATTCCTGGGGCTTGAACTCAGGGCTTGGGCACTATCCTGAAGTTTTTATGCTTGAGGCTAGTAGTGCTCTAGCACTTGGGCCACAGCTCGTCGTCCAGCTTTTTTGATGGCTAATTGGAGGTAAGAGTCTTACTGACTTTTCTGCCTGAGCTAGCTTTGAACCACAATCCTCAGATCTCAGCCTCCTGAGTGGCTAGGTGTGAACCACCAGTGCCCAGCTCTTGTGCCTATGTATCTGAACTACATGCAATTCAAGGTTAGAAGAACCAAAATAAATGGCGATGCAATTTCTCAGGCTTTGGACACAAGTGTTTGTTTGCTGGGAAAAGGGATTCTGAGGTGAGGGGCAGTGATCCAGACCCTCTGAAAAGTAGGGATCACATCCCTCAGCATGACCAGGGATTACTTGCTACCAGGGTTAATATAAAGGTACAATCAACTCTCAAATGATAAGCAATATGCAAATGGGCTAATGACAAATAATAACTGCCTTTCCCAGCTGCAAAATCTAAATGATTCTGTTCATTAGGTAGAATCTTTAAAGTGGGAAAAAATAATTTAGTTCCTGGCAGTGAAATGGCTGTTACATTATTCTGTGCAATTTTGGTTTGTGGACTGGAAACAAAAAGACCTTTTTATGTGTGTGTGTGTGTGTGTGTGTGTGTGTGTGTGTGTGTGTGTGTGTGTGTGTGTGTGTGTGTGTGTTTGTGATAATTCTACAGGCACAAGTACGAATGACAAAATTATTTAACTCTTATTCTTAAAATGCTGGAATGTAATAACGTTTTTATTTTAAGCAGCATCTTATATGAGAAGAGAATTTCAGTAGATTTGGATTAAAAAATGCTACCCAAGAATTATCTTGTCTACAGGGAAACTAATGGAAGTGAATAAAATAAGACTGCATAGTTGTTTTTTTTATTTTATTTTATTTTTCGCCCATCCTGGGCCTTGAACTCTGGGCTTAAGTGCTGTCCCTAAGCTCCTTTTGCTAAGGGTAGCTCTACCAAGGGAGCTACAGCTCTACTTCTGGCTTTTTCTGTGATTAATTGGAGATAAGAGTTTCACAGATTTTCCTGTCCAGGCTGACTTTAAAGTGCAATCCTTAGATCTTAGCCTCCTGAGTACTTATTTTATTATTATAATAATAATTATTATTATAGGCATGAAATGACTGCATGTTCTTTTAAGGAAGTATTTCTCTCTCTCTCTCTCTCTCTCTCTCTCTCTCTCTCTCTCTCTCTCTCTCTCTCTCTCTCTCTCTCTCTCTCTCTCTCTCTTTCTCGTATCCTTAGGGTCCAATACAGTAGCTGGAACTAAAGTGGCACTTAAAAATATTTGTTTAGTCCATTCATCTACTGACATCTACTGAGGGATATCTGGGTTGGTTCCATCTCTTAGCTATGGTAAATAATGTTGTGATGAACATAGCTGTGCTGGAAGCTTTAGTGTGGCCTTGTTTGTGATCATTTGTAATCCCAGAAATGGGACTGTTGGGTCATAGGGGAGCTCTATGTGTAGTGTTTTGAGGAACTTCCGTACTTCTTTCCAGAGTGGTTGAACAAGTTTACACTCCTACCAACAGTGCAGTAGCATTCCCTTTTGGCCACATCCCCTCCAGCACCTGTTGTTATTAGATTTCTTGATTATCGCCATTCTAACTGGGGTGAGATGGTATATATGTACATTGGAATTCTATACTTCCATCAGAAAGAATGACACCTCCCCATTTGTTAGGAAATGGAAAGACTTGGAAAAAATCATATTAAGTGAAGTAAGCTAGACCGAAAGAAATATAGGTTCCATGGTTTCCATCATTTACAATAATTAGTATATGTCTAAGATAATTTTATCAGATGAACAGAAAAGCCCAAAAGCTATGTACATATGACCATATAAGATGATGCTAAGTGAAATGAACCCCAAGATATGGACACAAGAGGTCTTTCTTTGTTGTTGTTTTTAGTGTACGTGATTTTTTTTTGTTTCTTTTGTATGTTTTCCCCCCTATGGTATATTTCCTGTCATCACTGTACTTGATTTTGGTAACCTGCATCTTGTATATACATTTTTCTAATTGGAGGAGGGGAAGGGGAAAAACAAAATGCTGAAACAAGGACACGGGATGACTCATTGCATCAAGGATACTCACAAGACACTATGTTGGAAATGAACTTTACAACTTTGGCCGGGGAGAGGAGAGAGGGAGGGGGTCAGGGAAGGGATAGTGACAGGACAACTAAGGAGAGGGTAATAATGCTTGACAGGAAATGTACTCATTACCTTACTCATGTAACTGTGACCCACTGCACAGCATCTTTACAATAAAAAAAATAAAAAAACATTGATCCAATGCTATTGGGTACAGAAAAAGAGCAGGTAAAAATGGAGCATCATTCAGAGTAATACTAGAATAAAAAACAAGGCTTTTTATACAAAAAAAAATTTGTTTTAATGAATAAGTGACGAAAACTCAGGCACAAAGATTGGCTCTGGGAGGACAGAATCCTCTAGTATCTAGCTAAGTTCATAATTGGGGATTAATTCCAGCTCTAGCAAAAACTCATAAATCTGTTTTGCTTTTTGGCTGTATTAGGGTTTGCAATCAGGGCTTTGTGCTAGCTAGGTTGGTGCTCTACCACTTGGACCATGCCTCCTACCCTGTTTCTTGCTGGTTATTTTTGATATACAGTCTTCTATGAACTTTTCTGCCTGGGCCAAGATTGAAATGAAATCTTTCTGCTTATAGTCTACTGAGTATCTAGGATTACAGGCATGAACTGCCACTGTCTGCCTCCTACGTCTTTATATAAGTATGTATGCATATATAGAATAAAATAAAAATATGTATATAAACATATTTATATATGCATACTTATATTTTATACATTTATTCTGCAATTGATGGTGTTACTTTGATTTATATTATTCTTGGACAGTGCATTTTTTAATGAATGATTTATTTTATTTACTTATTTTTGTGTAAGTCCTAGGGCTTGAACTAAGAGTATGGGCTCTGTTCTTGAGCTGTTTTTGCTCAAGGCTAGTGCTTTACCATTTGAGCTACAGCTCCATTTCCATGTTTTTTGTGGTTGATTGGAGATGAAAGTCTCACAGACTTTCCTGCCTGGACCGGTTTTGAATAACCATCCTCAAATCTCAGCCTCCTGAGTAACTAGGGTTACAGGTGTGAGCCAAAGACACTAGGCCTCAGTGAATTGTTTTCTCACTGATTTTGTTTTTTTTTTTTTGGTGGGTTGCAGGGCTTGAACTCTGGGCCTGGGCGCTGTCCCTCAGCTCTTCAGCTCAAGGCGAGTGCTCTACCACTTGAGCCACAGCACCACTTCCGGTTTTCTAGTGGTTTATAGGAGATAGGAGTCTCTCGGTCTTTCCTGCCTGGGCTGGCTTTGAACCGCGATCCTCAGATCTCAGCCTCCTGAGTAGCTAGGATTACAGGCATGAGCCGGTGCCCGGCTCACTGATTTTTTTGAACAAGGATATTTGTGAAATATTTCCCCAATCTGGGCTTATTTTTGAATGCCTATTTATTATTGTTACTCATGGAAAATAACTTGATTAGCTATAGGACACTAGGCCTCAGTGAATTGTTTTTTCACTGATTTTTTTTTTTTTTTTTGGGTCAGTCGTGTGGCCTGAACTCTGGGCTTGGCGCTGTTCCTCAACTCTTCAGCTCAAGGCTAGCGCTCTACCACTTGAGCCACAGTGCCACTTCCGGCTTTTTTTTGCTTATGTGGTGCTGAGGAATCGAACCCAGGGCCTCATGCATGCAAGGCAAGTGCTCTACCACTGAGCCACCTTCCCAGTCCCTTCCTTGTGTATTTGAAATGCTAGCACTGACCTTTTCTGGTTGAATATTTGCTTTCTTTGCAATCTTGCCTTACTTGTTTCTCCTTTTGTTGTTTTATTTTATAATGTTATTTCTTTTTCTTTTCCATTATTTTTTTGTGTGCCAGTACTGGGGCTTGAACTCAGGACCTAGGTGTTGTCCCTGAGTGTTTTTGCCCAAGGCTAGTGCTCTACCACTTGAGCTACACCTCCACTTCTGACATTTTGGTAGAATAATTGTAAATAAGAGTCTTATGAATTTTCCTGCTCAGGCTGGCTTCAAACCAGGATCCTCAGATCTCAGCCTTCTGAATAGGTAGGATTAGAGGCATGAACTTTGGTGCCCAGCTCAAGATATTATTTCTTTAGCCACTGAACATCTTTCATAGAATACATGTGTTCTGACCCTTAGAGGGAACATTGGAAAGTTTCAACATGCTTCCTTCCTTCATATGGTTATTTTTTCCAGAAAACTTTAAATTATCTATTATCTAATATTATTATTGTTGCTGTTGTTGTTATTTTGTATGCTGGTCTGGGGTTTGAAGTCAGGGGCTGGGAACTCTCTGAGCTTTTTTTCTCAAGCTTTTCGCTTTCCCACCTGAGCCACAGTTCCATGTCTGGCTTTTTTTGGTAGTTAGTTGGAGATAAGAGTCTCATGAACTTTTTCTGTCCAGGCTGGCTTCAAACTGTGATCCTCAGATCTCAGCCTCCTGAGTACCAAAGATTACAAGCATGAACCACCAGTGCCTGGCTAAGGCTTTAAACTTTTAGTCCTGATAGCACATCAAATTTCTCTCAAGAAGAAATAAAGAAAACAAATGATAGCTCCATGCAAAAAAAAAAAAAATGTTCCTTGCTGGAACTAAATCTTGCCACCACTAAACCATTTGTGAGATGTTGTTTTGCAGAGGGAATATTACCAGTCTGTCTCCAGGATGCACATGCTTCATTAGAGTCTAATTCTAAATATATTTGTGAGCAAAGAGAACAGAACATCAGTGTTTATATGGCTATTTTTTATCTAGACAACATTGAGATCAAGTTATGGAACTGGAGGAGAAGTTTAGCCTCTGGAAAAGTGTGGGGAACTTCCCCACAGCACCTAGATTGGTTGGGGCAGATTGTGTGTGGTGTGTATATGTGTGTGTGTGTGTGTGTGCGCCAGTCCTGGTTGCTATCCCTGAGCTTTTGCTCAAGACTAACACTCTACCACTTGAGCCACAGCTCCATCTCTTAACTTTTTATTTATTGGAGATAAGAGTCTCACAGACTTTCCTGCCTGGGCTGGATTTGAACCACAATTCTCAGATCTCAGACTCCTGAGTAGCTAGGATTACAGATGTGAGCCACTGGAACCTGGCTTGGTTGGGGCAGATGTAAGTGAGGGTAGAGGGCCCTCTTTGAGAGCTAGGTGTGGGGTAATAAAGCTCTGGATATCCAGGCCACATTGGCTTATTGGACATGGGGGTAAAGAACTGGGCATGTGCAGGAAGCAGGATGTGCTATTTAGTAAGAAGTCAAAGAGTGTTAATAACTATTGATTTTGGGGGGGGGTTAGATTAAGCTGAAGTGACAGCTAATCCCTGGAAATTTCTCAGTGTCTTCAGATCTTTGTTATTTCCACATTCTTACTCTGTGCATACACTTGGCCAGCGCACATTGTTGAGAGGTTTGCAGTCTAGCTGCGTTTAGAGTAGAAGCTTCCATTCTGAGCCGCTGCTGGTGTCTGCCATTGGGGGACCCCATTGTTTGGGTTACTCTGATTTTCCAGCATTTCCCAAAATCCCATTGCATAATAACATGACTGTCAATAATTTTTCATTGTCCCCACTCTTTGAAACACATTTTATGGGTAAGGCATTTTCAAAAACAAAGAAGTGAAAGGAAGGATTCAAACATCACTTGAAATTGTTATCAGTGGTAGGAGGTGTGGTTCAGGTGGTAGAATGCCAGACAATGAGCAAATTCAGCAAATACTGAATTTGAATCCTGGTATTGAAAAAAATCCAGCCTAACAGAAACAAAAACAAAATTGTTATCAATAAGAAGCAACCACTATTGACACTTTTATTTTAAAATAACCATTTAGCTTGTTTCCTTTTTGTCTTGGTTGTTGGGAAAGTAAAAGAGGTACAGAAATGGTGGGAACAAATGCAGCACTGGTACTCATTAGACATTATGTTGAAAATGAATGATACAACTTGTGGGTGAAGACAGGAGGGAAAAACTGGGAAAAAGTGAGGGAAGAGATGACACTGTCCAAAAAGAAATGTACTCATTGCCCGACTTAAGGAATTGTAACCCCTGTGTACCTTCCCTTTATAATAACAATATAAAAGTAAAAAAGAATTTACCATATTTTGTAGTTTTGTAAAATATGTTACCTTTTTGAACTGTTTCTTATTCTTCAAAATATCCTTGATTTTGAATTTAATGCAACTAAATCATAAAATTTATTGACTCAAATTAAGGTTTCAAACTTATTGTCTATAGACGCTGGGTGAATGCTGTCATTTGATGTTTCGTAATTCAAGAAAAAGTTAAAGTATTACTATGTAATGAACACATGTAGAAAACTTAGAAAACATGGGTATAATAGAAGAGAAAAGGTCATTACTATCTTGTAGATAACTGGTATTGTCATTTTGGTGTTGTCAGAAGAGTATATCGTTTTTGAATTTTTATATATGTATGTCTTTTTTATTTTAATGAAAGTTAGCATGCATTGCAAAACATTTTATGACTGTACTTTTACCATTCTATCCCATTGTGTGTCTTAGTAACTATATTTAAACATGTCATTTTCAACAACTCTATGCTTTTCACAATATGACCATATTATCATTTAACTCTGTGGGATTTTTAAAAAATTGTAATATTTAATAAAGCATGATAAATAATATCCTGAGCAAGGCGCTGGGTCACACCTATAATCCTAGTTACTGAAGAAGCGAGGCTAAGTCAGCACAGTTCCTGCAACCCAGTTACAGATAAAAAAAAATCCCTTTCATACAGTAAGAACTCAGTTTTCCATTTCTTGTCAACCCCATTCCTAGTCCTGAATCTTTACTCTCCAGCTACATTGGCAGAATGCTGTCTGCTTTGTCCTGACCACAGCTGAAGAATATCCCTGCCCTTAATGATCTTTGAGAACCTGCCTGTCTGTGGTTCTGGCCTTTATAAACCCTGCCCCATTGGAGGTCATGGCCTCTCTTAGGTCTTTTTTGTTGTTGTTGTTGTTGGTTGTGGTGCTTGAACTCTGGGTCTGGGAGCTGTCCCTGTGCTCTTTAGCTCAAGGCAAGTGCTCTACGCTTGAGCCACAGCATCACTTCCAACCGGAAGTGGTTTATTGGAGATAAGAGTCTCATGGACTTTCATGCCCCGACTGGCTTTGAGATTCTCAGATTGCAGCCTCCTGAGTAGCTAGGATTACAGGCCTGAACCACCAGCGCCTGGCTCTCTCTTAATTCTGATGTAGCCCAGGACAAGGCAGTCACCAGCCAGCTAATAAAACTCCTTTGTCACCTTTGACTGTGTCTCTGTGGATTTCTTGACTTCAAAGTCTTTCAGTACAACTTTGAGTTTTTTCTGTTTTTTTGCTCTTGGTTCTCAAGGTCATAACAACTGTTCTACTGCACCAAAAGTGGACATTGCCACTTGTCTATTTTGGGTAAGTCTTATCATTGAACCCACCAGTTGAGGAGATCAGTCTACCACTCTGGGACACTGGTTCTCAGGAGAAAGTGAAGTTTGCTAGACGGTAGGGATGAAAGAATATACTTGGAATCCAGGAGATGCTCTGGAGTTTATTCTGCTTCATTGTCTAAAGTGTAGAAGGCACTAGAAAACGACTGGCAACTAAAACAGATAAGACAATAGAGACTTATAATCTTCAGAAAGGAGGATATAGCTTATTATGCAAAGCAGAGATCTGGGCTGAGGACCTGATGGAGGGCAGAGTAAAGAGTTCTAAATATACCTAGGGACACACATAATTTCCTACACTCTTATACTCACACACACTTACTCTTTCTTTACAACCTTTAACACACACACACACACATAACATACACCTTGTTGTTTTTTTTTTTTTTTGTGGGTCATGGGGCTTGAACTCTGGGCATGGGTGCTGTCCCTCAGCTCTTCAGCTCAAGGGTAGCACTCTACCACTTGAGCCTCAGTGCCACTTCTGGTTTTCTGTGTGGTTTATTGGAGATAAGAGTCTCACGGATTTTCGTGCCCAGGCTGGCTTTGAACGGTGATCCTCAGATCTCAGCCTTCTGAGTAGCTAGGATTACAGGCGTGAGCCACCGTTGCCCAGCACTCATACTTATTTGCCCTTTCTTTATAATCTTGCACAGATTTTGTTGAACAAATAGAATATTCATGTGGCTGAACTTGAACTGTAATTAGCATAAGTGGGAGAGACACACCTGACAGTTGAGGCATTGCCGAATGCAGTTTTTGTGGAGAGGATGTTTGTGTTGCCATCAGATTGTTGTTTTTGTTGCTGTGTGGAGGTTCAAATATATGTAGGAAGAATGCACACAGATGCCAAGTAGCTGCGTGGTGACATTGTGTTGGTTATTCAGCTACTGTGGGTCTAAAATCACATTTTCTACTCTGCCTTGTGAAATTGGGGCTGGAATTTGAAAATAGTATTTCATTACCAACTAGTTTTCTGCTAAACACTGACAAATGGGACACTGGGAAGAGCTGCTGAGCAGGAGGAGAAGGAAGAAAGGTGAGAAGGAAGGAAGGAAAGAGGGAAGAAGGAAGGAATGGGGGAAAGAAGGAGGTGGGGAAGGAAGGGAGGAAGAAAGAGAAGGATGGAGAGAAGGAAGGAAAGGGAAAAGAAAGAAGGAAAGAAGGGAGGGATGGGGGAAAGGAAAGAAGGAAGAAGGGAAGAAAGGAGGGGAAGGAATGAAGGATGGAAGGAAGAAGGGAAGGGGAGAAGGAAAGAAGAAAGGGAGGGAGAGAGGGGAGGCAGGCCTTTCTGTTTGCCAACATTTGAGGCTCCTGTGGATATCCTGTCGGTCTCACACCTTCACCCTGACAAGAGTGCTCAACCTGTTCTTACAGTCACAGAATCAATGTCATGGTGGTCTACAGAAGCACCATGTCCCCTACTGAGGAGTCTGCACTGTTTCCTGCCCCCATGAGGACTTCACTCTCAAGGACACCTCCTCTTGATGATAAGCACTTTCCTTTCAGAGGGCTGCATATCAGCCAAGGCACCCTTGTCCAGGGTGTAGCCGTGTGACTGTCTCCTTGGTGTTCTCCTAGCTGTACAGGGGAAGTTCCTGTCTTCAGGTGTTAGTTTTACTACACTTCATTGTTCTTTATTTTCCCGTCACAGTTACATGTATTTTATACACACACACACACACACACACACACACACACACACACACACACACACACATATTATATTATATATATGTTAGTTAAAACTTTTTTGGGGGGGAGAGAATGATGGAAGGGGTGACAATGATCAAGATGCATCATGGTATGCACAAATTGACATGAAATGCCTTTGCACAGTGATTCACAAATAATACAAAATTATGGTACCATTTAATTCTATATGAAATGACTTCATTTATAACAGCTCATGTGATTCTGTGACTCCTAATAAGGATTTATATGCTGGATGTGTATGTATTACTGTAATCACTTTTTTTTTCTTTTGCCTATCCTGGGGCTTGAATTCAGGGCCTGAGCACTGTCCCTGACCTTTCTGCTCAAGGTTAACACTCTATCACTAGAGCCACAGCTCCACTTCTAGTTTATTTTTGGTAGCTAGTTGGAGATAAGAGTCTCCAATTGGAGATCTTTTTTTTTGACCAGGCTGGCTTTAAACTGTGATCCTCAGATCTCAGCCCCAAGTTGCTGTGATTACAGGCGTGAGCCACAGGTGCCTGACTGATTTTTTTTTGAGACTTTAAAAAAAGCACAAACTTTTAATTGATTAGTCTTTGTGCATTCATATTATTCATAGATCACTTGTGATGCTTCGCCCATGCATCTCCCCACAGTCAGCTCTTGGAGACCTCCTCAATGGTTTCTCAGCAGGGAAGAATTTCAATTGGAGGAGTCGATTTGAATTTTCTTTTTTTCAACCTTTCGACTTTTCCAAATGGCATCATTAAAGACGAACTGAACTGCAATTGGGCATGTGGTGCTGGGAGTCAAGCCAGAAGCACATTAACTTTCAGGTACTGATGGACTCTTCTCGCTTTTGCACTTGGACAAATGATGTAACATGCACGTTTCCTCTGAGAAGTCATGCTAATAAAATATGGGATTTTGCAACTGGGGCGGGGGAGGGATCTAATATTTGTTTCAGGTTGGCCAGGATTGCTAAAATGAGAAATTGGAGGGCTGGGAAGGTGGCTCAGTGGTAGAGTGCTTGCCTTGCATGCATGAGGCCCTGGGTTCGATTTCTCAGCACCACATAAGCAGGAAAAGCCGGAAGTGGCGCTGTGGCTCAAGTGTTAGAGCACCAGCCTTGAGCTGAAGAGCTGAGGGACAGCGCCCAGACCCAGAGTTCAGGCCCCATGACTGGGGGGGGGGGGCGTGGAGAAACTGGAAACATGGTGCGTGATATACAGCTGGGATGCTGGAGGGCAGGGGAGCCTGATACCTTCTAGGGTTCAAGTTCAAGCTTGTTTTCTCCACCAATGAAAGAATTAAAGGTCAGGGAAATATTTAAAAGCTGACAAAGCAGGTTTATTTAAGAGTGAAAGAAAAGCCCAAGGGCCTCCTTACACAAGGAGGGGTCCGGGAGCCCAGGGCCTGCAGGCTTGGTCAGGACCCAATATATACAGGGTTCCTTGCCTCTGCCCCTTTAGGGTGTGCTCGTGGTCTGATTGGTTGAGGGGTGGACGTGTGCTGTAGGAAGTCTCGTGATTGGTTGCCCAGCTCCGAAAGCATCCTGCTGAGTCATCCCCCCCTGAGGGTACATGCACCTGGCTGAGTCATCCCCCAGCCCTATTGGAGCAGGTCCAGGCAGCCATCTTTTACCTAGCTGGAGAGGCCTAACTTCTTCTCAAGCCCAGGATTTAGGATTATGTACCAGTCCAATAAAATCTGTAAGGCGAAAAAGTTTTCATCTTGATTTGTGGACAGGCAGGATCTGATTCTTCCAAAGGAGCTAGCTAACAAAAGTTGATTAGCCTTGTTGGAAAAGTTGCTGCCCTGTGGAACTCTGAGGAATTGCCATACCTTTCCCCACAGTGCCTGGTTTATTTTTCATTTCCAATAACAACAAAGACACATCCTCATGAATACTGTTATTTTTCAGATTTTTTTTTGGTAATAGTCGTAATGGGTGAGAAGTGGTGTTTCATTGTGGTTTTGATGTATATTACCCCCAATGAGAAGTGATCTTGAGCACGTTTTCACGGGCTCATTGGGCTATTTTATATGTGAAGAATGCTTATTTTCCCACATTCTGAATGTGTACAGATTTTATCCTTGTTTGTTGGTGTTGAGTTGTATGCTATAGTATTCTGGATTTAGTCCATTTTTATTAGACATAGGATTGGCAATTAGTTTCTCCCGTTCTCTGGGCTGTTTCTCCACTCTCCTGGTTGTGCCTTTTGCTATACAAAAGTTTTGAATTTTGATGAAATTCAGTTCATATGCTGGCTGTAGATAACGGTTTTAGTGCCCCCCAGGGATTCAGCCGTCAGGAACTCTGACCTCAGGGTGGCTGTGTAGGGAGCTGATAGGATCCTTCAGGAGTAGAGCTCAGAACAAGGTAATTAGATCATTAGGAAAGGGTTGACAGAACTCTCACCAACCCCCGTGTGTTGCTGAGAGACTGCATTGCTATAAAAGAGGTGTGTGGGAGGGGGGAAGGCGGAGGATGGGACTAATTCCTGAATGCTTTTTGGATTTCTGTCTCACTGTGTGTTTTCTCACTCTCACAGAGATCTATCAAGATCTGTCACAGCCAACGGGGCCTGGCCAGAGACAGAATCAATGGGACTGTCTAATCTTACATTTTCAGCCTTCAAAACCATCTGTTTTTGAAAAACCTCTTTTCCTTATCAAGTATACTGCTTCCAGTGTTTTGCTATAGCAAAAAAATAAGTGCCAATGACAATTTTTTTTTGGGGGGGGTTGGTTTGTTACTTGTATGTTTATCTGCAGCATGTGTTTTGAAGATAAATTGGCATATTCTAAAATTAATAACCACTCAGATCTCACCTCCAAATGGAGTAGGTTTGGAAATATTGGTTTCTTTTGATAGGGAAAAAATTGTAAATTTTATTAAAATAGTAAACCTAAGAGGAAGAGCTTTATATGCTCAGGTTGGGCTTTCAAGTCCCTTTTCAATATAAAGCATATTTGGTTTTGGTTCTGCCTATCATAATTTCATGTAAGAGTCCATTACAAAACCCTAGATACCTAGGAGGCTGAGATCTGAGGATTACAGTTTGAAGCTAGCATAGACAGGAAAGTCTATGAGATTCCGATCTCCAAAATCTGTAAGTGAAGGTGTGGCTCAAAGTGCTAGCTTTGAGCAAAAAAGCTAAGGACAGAACCCAGGCCCTGAGTTCAAGCCCCACTATACCTGTGCACATACAGAACCTCCCTAAAAAAAACAAAGACACCAATTGTGGGTGGGGATGGGTGGGAAAAACTGGTAAAGAGCAAGGGAAGGGGTAGCATTGTCCAGGAAGTGTAAGAACCAAACAAAAGCCATTTTGTGACAGATTCTGTCAACTTGTGTCAGACCCTAATTCCTCTTCTGAGTTAATTTGCAAAGGTTGCAAAAATGAGTTGAACAATAACATGTTTGTGCAAAATTTTTGAGAACTGTTATTTAAAGATTGCAGAACACCCCAGAGCCGGATAGCTTCAAGACTCAGTCAGCAGAAGATTAACCACAAGAGGTGTCTGCCTTGATGGCTCAAGCGGACACCTGGTCCCTGGCCAATCAGAATCAAACCCGTCCCTAAACCATAGCATTGATGTAATTTTGTAGTTTTTGCCTTTATAGGCCCAGCTACACTGTTGCTCGGGGGCCCCCTCCCTTCCTCTGCTGCGTCTGAGGGTACAGGACAAGGCCCAAGCCTTGGCTTGTTGAATAAACCTTGCATTTTGCAGTTCGGGTTGCCTGGTCTTTGGGTGGTCGTCGAGGGTCTCTGAGACTTGGGTATAACAAAAGATTTGTACTCATTACCTGACATGTAACTGTAACCCCTCTGTATATCACCTTTATAATAATAAAAAAGAAAAAAAAACTCAATATGGTCAGTGACCATGACTGCTGCTGACTCTCAAAAGACATAAAAAAAGGAGGCTCTTGGGTCAAAGGATAGTTATGACTTTCAGCTCCTCAGCTGAGGATGAGGTTTTCTTAGAACCTAGTTGCACAATTTCTTTTTCTGGCTTCACTGTGAATCTCGATGTCTTTATATTATGCGCAATACAGGCTACCATTCTTCTTACACAGTCATCAGCCAGTGATCCTGATGAGATGCCTTCAGAGGATTCCCAAAAGAGCTGTATTGTTTTTGTTTTCATGCCCTGTCTTAGTTCAAGCTGTTACAAACAGACCATACAGAGGGTGGCTAAAATAACAGAATTTTATTTTTCACAGTTCTGGAAGTTGTGAAGTTAAAGATCAAGGTGCTGACATATCCAGTGTCTGCTGAGGGTTTATGTCCGAGCTTGCAGTGGCCATCTTCTCCTGTGTCCTTAGGTGTGTGAGTATGAAAGAGAGAGAAGGAGAGAAAGAGAGGAGAGGTAGAGGGACAGTGAGAGAAAGGGAGAGAAAGAGAGAAAGGGAGGGAGAAGGAAAGGGAAAGAGATCTCTTTTATAAGGCCACTAATACTATTGACAAGATCCATCTTCATGGTCAAATCATCCCCTTCATCCCCCCAAATCTCTCTTAATAGCATTACTTTTGTGCTTAAAATTTCCATATTTGAATTTTTGGGAAACACAAATGTTAAATGCAAATCACTTTGGGTGTTTTCTGTTTCTGTTTTTCATTTCTGCCAGTCCTGGGGCTTGAACTTAGGGCCTGGGCACTGTTCCTGAGCTTTTTTACTCAAGATAAGTACCACTGTACCACTTGAGCCATACCCCCCACTTCCAGATTTTTTGAGATTAATTGGAGATAAGAATCTCATGGACTTTTCTGCCCAACACTTGCTTTGAATTGTGATCCTCAGATCTCAGTCTCCTGAGTAGCTAAGATTACAGGCGTGAGCTGCTGGTGTCAGGCTATAACCTAGTGTTTAATAACTTCAAGAAGTAAAGTGCTCTGGAATAGATGGGCAATGGTGAATGGCTGAGGATTTCAGATCCTCAGTAATGTTTTCATATATGTACCAGGCCCTTGCTTTTGATTTCTTCAGTCATGTGAAACACGCTTAGTGTTTTTCTGCAAAGTTTTAAGATGTATAGTTGTCCACTTCTTATTAGCTTGAATTCATAAGTTTCCATGAGGAAATGAAGTTTTAGATGCTTCATCACTCATTCTATCTTATCCTATTTTATGTACAGCCCTCTGTCAAATATATTCATTCTTAGTTTCTTTCCTTATTTAGCTGGGAGCTTCTTGAAGTCAGGGAAATTTCCAGCTCATCTGAGTTTCTAGCATGTAACAGATGCCAATAATAGGTATTTAATAAAATTGTGACTATATGGTTATCAGCAAGATTGGATTTTATAGTATATTAATTGATTTAGAATACTTAAAAAAATTTATATCAGTGAACAATTTATCCTGAATCTCCTCTCCCCTCTTCTCCTCTCTTAATCTTCTCTCTCCTTCCTTCCTTCCTTCCTTCCTTTCCTCCTTCCTTCTTTCTTTCTCTCCTTCCCTGGCTCTCTCTTTTCCTGCTTCTGTCCCTTCCTCCCTCCTTCCCTCTTTCCCTCTGTCTCTTCCTCCCTCCTTCCTTCCTTGTGCTGGTACTGAGGCTTGAACTCGGGGGGTCTTGAGCTCTATCACTTGGGTTTTTGGGTCAAGGTGGGTACTCTACCACTTGAACCACACCTCTATCGGCTGGCTTCAAACTATGATTCTTACATCTCAGTCTTCTAAGTAGCTAGGACTACAGGCCTGAGTTCTAGTTTCTGATTGAGTGCTGCTATTTAATTTCCAACTATGGGTAGAAACAAAGCAGTTAAAACAGAGTCTAGGCTCTGGAGCAGAAACAGCCATCTATAGTGTGGACAACAGGACCTACAGAGGGAGAGGGACTCAGTGTTGTCTCCACCATGCTGATTAAGTCCAGAGAGACATGAAAATGGACCTTTGCCCCTGTGTCCTTCTGATTCTGGGGTGCTCAGTGAGCTGGACTAGTCCTGCTCTATCAGCCCAGCTGAGGCTGGCCTCACCAGGCAGCCTGGCCTTCATATTTTGGCACATGTTCCAGGTTCTGTGGTGTTCCAAGCCTGCAGTGACCCAGAAACTCTCTGTACCCATGAACAAGTAATAACCATCCTTTTATGTACCCCATTTAGTATATGCTGCTCATGAAAAATGGGAATGCCACTTTGGAGAAGGAATGTTCTGGTATTCCTGATATCCTCAGTCACCGAAGATGAAAGAAAATGAGAAGAACTAAAAATTAGATAACCACCAGCTGGCATGAATGGTCAGGGAACTGAGAGGTTGGCTGGTTGTGTGCTGGGGAGGCTGGCTTCCATTCATCCAGACCAGGGAGAGGAAGGCAAGGCAGAGATTCATGCAGTGGGGAAGAATGTGGTTAATTGAAGGGCCAGGCTGCAAAAGATGCCCACGGTTGCTCCAGAGAATGAAAGAAGGGAACTGAAAATGGGGTTTCCTGACAGGTGATTCTGCAGATGGTTATTTCTCATAGCCGAGTGCAGAGAATGTCAGAGCCCTTTGCAGGTTATTGGTTATGTATTTTCTCCCTTGAGAAAGTGCTACTTCACATGATCTGGCAGGATTGTAATGAAATAGCAAAGTGTAACCTCAGATTCAAATCTGCCCTAGACCAAGCAGAGACAGCACTGGGTTTCACGTGTTCATGAAACACTTTGTATGGAGAAGGCTGAAAATATGTGGTGTCATTTTTGGTTGAACTTGGACAGACTATTATCTCTTTGAAAAAAATCCATAATGTCTAGTGATAATAAGGTAATTCAGAGCCCACAAAAATTCCCTAGTGCTCTATGATATACAGCTATTGCTTTTCTCCTTTTTTTTTCTGGTGATGTTGGGAATTAAATCCAGAATGTCCCTTTGAAAAAAATACATAATGACTAATAATGAGATAATTCAGGAGCCACAGAAAAGAGAGACTCCAGAGTACTTTAATATATATGAAAATGGTGGCCCCAAACCATGCTTAAAAGCAAGCACTCTGCCATTATACCATTATACCCCTACCTCTTTGTTTTTTTCTAAATCATGGGGCTTGAACTCAGGGCCTGGGCACTGTTCCTGAGCTCTTTTGCTCAAGGCACTATAGTGCTCTACCACTTTGAGCCACAGCTCCACTTCTGGTTTTCTGGTGGTTAATTGGAGAGAAGAGTCTCACAGACTTTCCTGCCTGGGCTGGCTTTGAACTATGATCTTCAGATCTCAACCTTCTGAGTAGTTAGGATTACAGGTGTGAGCCACCAGTGCCAGGCCTCTCCCTCTTTTAATTTTTCTTCCTTTAGAAGCAAAAAATTTAAATCTTGGAATAAATACTAGATGAGGCGTCAGTGGCACAAGAATGCCAGAATAAATAGATCAATATTGAAGCTGTGGCTCAATTGGTAGATCACTAACCGTGAGCACAAAAGCTTAAGGGAAGTGCTCAGAGGTCCTGAGTTCAAGCCTTAGGACTGACACAAACAAGCAAACACCTTTCATTTGATTCACTTTTATTGAATGAAGTTTTTCTTAATTCAAGAACATATTTTTTTATTTTCAAGTATCTGTCATCTTTGAAGTGCCATCAGTGGGACCTATCTGGCAGTCTGGATACTTGTTCCCTCCAATTCCATGCTGGCATGGAGAGAGATTCCTATGCAAGCTCAAAGTTATTACTGCTGTTGTTTTGTTGTTATTGCTGTTTTTCTTCAGCCCTGAATTGAATTGGCGCAAGGTGAAATGGATGTGTGTGTGTGTGTGTGTGTGTGTGTGTGTGTGTGTGTGTATGTGTGTGTGTGTGTGTGTGTGTGTGTGTGTGTGTGTGCGCGCGCGCGCGCCAGTCCTGGGACTTGTACTCAGAGCCTAGGCACTGTCCCTGAGGTGTTTTGCTCAAGGCTAGCATTCTACCACTTGAGCCACACAGCTCCACCACTTCTGGCTTTTTTGGTAATTGGAGATAAGAGCCTCATGGACATTCCTGCCTGGGCTGGCTTTGAACTGAGATCCTCAGATATCAGCCTCCTGAGTAGCTAGGAAACAGGCGTGAGCCACTGGTGCTTAGCTGCAAGCTGCATTTTTAAAGAATAATTAAGTTTGGGAGTAATGTCAGTATAATTTGTGGATTTTTCAAGTCTTCCTCTCTTTTTTATCCATTGTTGCTTTCACCCATTTTTTTTTTGGTCTCCCTTGTGCCCCTTTCTCGTCTCCTATTTTATAGTTCTCCCACAGGCTGGCTGGGGAGAGATAGGATATAAAATTTGTGTTATTTCATTACTCATACATATTGTATATTTGGGAAGGAGGTCAGGGTTAGAAAAAGGCATCTGATTTCCTAGCTTGTTCTAAGTTTTCTAAATGAAACCACATTTTGATCATTTGCAGGCTGCAAAACTTACATCATTGTTCTCAAGCATTATAGCAAATACATTGGGCTTTCCAGTGTCTTTAAAGAATCAGTGAAAGACTGAGGGTCTTCTCTGCAGTAATGAGGTCTGATCATGACATTTGGCTGAGTTCACTAGACTCTGCACTGGAAAGAAAACATGCAATGTTTGTCCCAAGTCTGGCTATTCTACTAACTATGATAACATGAAGACTTAATTTCATTCTTTATGGTCCAGTAATACTCTACCGTGTATGTATACCATATTTTCTTTAGTTATACATTGGTTGATGGGTACTTTGGCGGATATCATATTGAACATTTGTGACCCTCAAAAGTTTTTTTTGTTAATCCCTGCCACTTAGTTGTGGTATTTGAGAAAATAATTTTCTCTCACCTGCAATTAATACTTCTTCTTTGGGAGCATCATCTCTAGTTTTGAATAATTTTGTTTGTGTGTACTAGGGCTTGAACTCAGGGTACTGTTCATAAGCTTTTTATTTTTTGTTATTATAAAGGTGATGTACAGAGGGGTTACAGTTACGTAAGTCAGGTAGTGAGTACATTTCTTTTCGGACAATATTACCCCTTCCCTTACTCTCTCCTAATTTTGCTCTCCCATTCCCACCTACAAGTTGCATAGTTCATTTTCAAAATAATGTCTAGTGAGTACCACTACTGCATTTGTTCACTCTTTGTCCCTCCATTTCTGTATGTGTGTTCTTTACTTCTTTTTTTTTTGCTCAAGGCTGGTGCTCTACCACTTGAGCAAGAGCTCCAGTTCTGACTTGTTGCTGGTTAATTGAGATAAGAGTCTGGCTGGCTTTGAATCTCAATCATCACATCCCAGTCTCTTGAGTAGCTAGTATTACAGGTATGAGCCACTGATGTTCAGCAATCAGAATCAATTTTATAATGAATTTATTTTATTCCATGGAAAACCTATGTGTCCTGGGTGCTGTGGCTCATACCTTTAATCCTAAGTACTCAGGAGGCTGAGATCCAAGGATCATAGTTCACCCTGGGCAGGAAGATCTGTGAGACCCTTATTTCCAGCAAAATAACCCCCAGAAGTGGAGCTCAGAATCAAGTGGTAGAGTACTAGACTTAATTGAAAATCTCAGGAACATTGCCCAGATCTTGAGTTTCAGCCCCAAGACTGAAAAAAACCAACCAGGTGCAAAATACATTAAAATGTTATTTAAATTATATATTCATTTGACTATAATATTAGATAGAAAGAGATGATGGGCTGCATTCTTAGGCTTCCTCCTGAAGTCTGGGAAATAATTATCAGGTATGATGTTTTTCATAAGTTAGGTAAACTTATTAACTTGATGAAACTCTTTTTCCTTAAATGCTAAAGATTTACCAGGAATATAATGATGAGTTTTATGAATTTTTTTTGTATATGCCTACAGAAATGATTATATAACTTATCACCTTAATTTTTTGAATGAGGTAAATAGTACCAGTCAATTTTCTATTATTAAGTTACCTGGAGTAGTCCAGACATGATCATATTTTATAGACTGTTCATTAGATTTGATTAATGTTTCTTTGTTATTTTTATACCTACACTCCATGAGACTGATAAGAGGACATTTATTCTAGTTTATTCTTACCTTTTGGTATGAGGTTGTTAGAAACCTGATATCAATCGACAGTTTGTATTGGGTAAAAATGATTTACTCATTGATTGTCTCTAAAATCTGCTGGGCCTGCTGTTTTCCTTATGGGAAACTTCATGGACTCTGTTTCTTCATGGCTTTCTATCTGTTGTTTTTGTTTTTTCTTTGAGTCAATTTTTATAAATTAAATTTTAATAAGAATTCTAAGTTTCATCTAAGTTTTCAGATTTATTGTTAAGAAGGAAATTTGGACAGATGGTGAGTATGAATTTCAATCAGAACACAATTTTAAGCATGATGATTTGCTAAAATGAAATGAAGTTATACATATATATATATATATATATATAATGTGTAAAGGTTCCTCATTTTTCCATATGGAGGATTATGAAGTTATTTCTTAAGAAAATGAATATTGGTTCATAGTTTTCACCAGAATCAAGAGCTTTTGCTCATTTCTTTTTTCTTAGTGTACAAAGCCCCATAAAATAATTACTGAATTGTAATTTAGGTTTTATTTTTGAAATACTTCATTCTAGCTTAGGGCAGATACAGTGTTATTATACCAAGAGACATGTTTCATCATGATAATATATTGTGTTTCCTTTCCATGCATTATATCTTACTTGAGTCTGTGTTTGTGTGTGTGCCAGTACTGAGATTTGAATTTAGGGCCTGGCCACTGTCCCTTAGCTTTCTGCTCAAGGCTGGAACTCTACCACTTGAGCTACACCTCCATTTCTTCATTTTTGCTGGTAAGTTGGAGATAAAAGAGTCTCTTGAACTTTCCTGCCTAGGCTGGCTTTAAACCATAGGCCTCTACAGTAGCTGGGATTATAGGCTGAGTGCCCGACTTTACTTAAGACTTTAATAGCTTACTTTTGCTCTTTGTCTCTGAATTCACAAAGGTTAATTGTGAATATAAAGCAACTTTGGGAAAGGACTCCAGAGAAACCTCTGAGAATATTTGGCTCATTCTTTTGTATGTGTGTTGGTTCTGGGGCTTGAGCTCAGAGCCTGAGCATTGCCCCTGAGATTTTCTTTTTTTTGGGGGGGGGGTCCGGTCGTGGGGCCTGAACTCTGGGCCTGGGCACTGTCCCTCAGCTCTTCAGCTCAAGGCTAGTGCTCTACCACTTGAGCCACAGCGCCACTTCCGTCTTTTTTCTTTTTGCTTATGTGGTGCTGAGGAATCAAACCCAGGGCCTCAGGCATGCAAGGCAAGCACTCTACCACTGAGCCACCTTCCCAGCCCCGCCCCTGAGATTTTCTATTCAAGCTTAGTGCTCTACCACTTGAGTCATTGTTCTATTTCCTCCTGTTTGGTGGTTAAGTGGAAATAAGAGTTTCATGGACTTTCCTGCTAGGGCTAGCTTCAAACTCTGATCCTCAGATTTCAGCCTTCTGAGTAGTTAGGGTTACAGGTGTGAGCCAGTGGTGCCTGGCTAGTTGGCTCTTTGTTAATTGATAATGTTCTAGTTCTTTAGTTTCTGTACTTCTTTTTTGTGTAGTGGCCTTGGGATGCTGGACGTCTTGATAGTCCACGGTTCCTCAAACAAGAAGGCAGAAATGAAATCCTGCATGCCATGCTTGGATTTCATCCATGTGATCTTAAGAAGACAAGTCTTAGGTTCCTTGTTTGTTTTTGTCAGTAAAATAAATAACCACATTATTGATTTTTAAGGCTTCTTTTACATTGTTTGGTAAAATTACTATGGTTGCTCTCTGTAATTGCAGGGGAATGTTTGGAAACTCTTCTTGAGCTCTATGCTTACAAGGACATTATTCAAGCATACTCTACTTACTTATTCTCCAGTTATATTTTCTTAAAGAGACTTTAATTTTCAGAACAGTTTTAGACCTAGAGAAAAACGGAGCAGAAAACACAGTTTCTATGTACTGCCTTTCAGACAATTTTTCATAATTGTTGACCTACACTGACATAGCATGGACATGGCCAAGCCCATAGCTTACATTGAGTTCATTCTTGGTGGTGTACATTTTATAGGTTTTCACAAATGTGTCTTGCCATGTAGCTAATAAAATAGTCTCACTACTTCCCAGATCCACTATGCTCCTTCTACTTGTTTGCTTTCCTTCCTCTCCATTTATGACATTATTATTATATCTTAGAAGAAATACTGAGATCAGTGATAGATTATAAACCCTTTGTCCATTCTGGCCTAACGGAGAAGACTGAAAAGTCAATCAGGAAAATTGTGGCTCTATGAGATGAGTGCTAAGCACTGACACACATTGGGTACCATAGGAGGTGAGATGGGGATTCGCTCAGTCATATTACAGTGGCTGGGAATTTGGGGGAACAAGTGATAAGCCCACACATAGCTCAGTGGAGGACTACTGAAAATTAGGTAGGAGGTAGGAAAGAGAACACAATATTAAAAAATCAGAAGGCTTAAGATTGCAATGTCTTTAATGAGAGTTCAGTGTCCGTTTGAGGAGAGGAGAGGGAATTGCAAACCTGTGGCTGGGTCACATGAAAGGCCATAAAAGGAGCTCCCATGTTGAGTGACTTTAGCCTTCTCAGAAGAACTTTGAATAGGGGATTAACAATATTAGAATTTTAGTTTAAAAAGTCCTTCTGGCTTCTGTAGAACCATGAGAACGTTGTGTGGGTACATACTGTGAATTGTACTTGACCAACTCTCATTTTGACTCCTTCACTATCATTTCTGTGATATCTTTGTGCTCTGTAGAGACTTGAGAAGAAAGGTTTTTATTTCCCAGATTTTTCTGAAACTATGGCATGGGACCATTCCATGTATAACGACACTCATACAAAACTAATTTTGGTACTGAGTTACATAGGTGAGTGGCAGACCACGGGACTCCATTCTGCTCGGGTAGAAAAGTAGATGAGGTAATTAATTCTGGAGCTGGAATAATGGTGAGAGGGAGTCTTGGTAAGAACCTACCGGCTTGGCCAGGAGTGGAAGGGGTAGAAATGGGGTGGAGTCGGAGCCATCTGAAGACTTCCAACTCTGTGGTACCTAGAGTAACTATCATACCATCTTCCCCAACTCTGCCTAAACAGTTCTGCGAACTACTTAAGCCACTTAGCAATTCCATTTTGCATCAATCAGGAAAAGAAGATTTGGTTATCTTCAGCTATGAACTCTGACCAAGTAGAAGGGAATTTAGCTTCAGAGAATGACATCAAGATTTGATAGGTGGATGTTTGACTTGGATATAAAATGCTACCTCACCTCCACTCATGTACTGAAGGTTTGGTCCCCACTTTGTGGCATTAGTTTAGGAGGTGTTGAGATGTTTGGTTGGTGTGACTTAGCTGGAGGAAGTATAACACTGGGGCTGGTCCTCTTGTCCTCTGCCCCTTCCTGTCATTCTTTCTGCTTCCTGCCTGATAGTAAAAGAGCACTTTCTCTACCAAATGTTCCCCACCATGATGCTAAGTCTTGTCTCAGACCCACAGTTATGGAACCAAATAATCATGGACTAAGATCTTGGAAATCATAAACTGAAGTAATATCTTCTGTTCAAATACTCTCAGGCATTTGTCACAGTGACAAAAATAATAAATACAGTGTGTAATGATACAAACTATATTAGGGGTTTATTTATTACCTATATGAATTATTATTATTGTTATTATTATTATTATTATTATTATTGTGCCTATCCTGGAGCTTGAACACAAGGTCTGGGCCTGGTCCCTGAGATTTTGTGCTCAAGGCTAGTGGTACTCTACCAATGTAGCCACAGCTCCATTTTGGCTTTTTGTTGTTTAATTGGAGATAAAAGTCACAGACTTTCCTGCCTGGCTGGCTTTGAATAGTTATTCTCAGGTCCTAGGCTCCTAAATGGCCAAGATTACAGGCATAAGCCACTAGTGCCTGGCTGGGATTATTTTTATAGGAGTAATGCTTGCATATATTTTCTTGAAGCTAAGTTGAATTGTCACTGAAGAAAAATATAAAGCACTAGTGAGTCTTTGTTTTCAACTTAGAAATCTGAACCATATAAAGAAACATGATTTTTCTTTAGATTCCATGTCTTTTCTACAAAATTTGTATGAGTTTAAGACACAACAAAAGTCATCTAAATATTTGGGTAGCATGAGGGTCCCAAAGAACCTAAATAAAAATAACAAAGGACCCACAAGTCTTTTGCTAGCAGACACAGAGGAGATGATGGTCAGTATTGTAGCTCCTTTAGTGCTATGTAACTTGCACAAGAGAAAAATCTGATACTAAAAGTCTTGTAAAAAATTATCCCTTGAAAGTACAGCAGCAGTATTTATCACTCTATGATTACTCAGTGTCACATAATAGCATGCTGTGCACAGAGTATTATTTGTTTGATTCAATTAAACAATGGCACTACTTTTCTCTTTTGAAGATGAATGTAAACAGCATTCAGTGATATTTCATTGCTGTTTTTTTCCCTCAAAACTCCTTGCGTGTAAGAGATGGTTATTTATCCTTATAGTGATTAATTCTTATTTGTGGGATTTGGGGGAGATATTTTGTAGAGAAAGAGTTATTTATAATAGATATGGTCACATACTAAGATTTAAAATGGTATTTCTTTCCTATCATAGTGGATTTCTTTGTTCCTGAAAATCAGAAATAGAAATAATTAATTGGTGAGGCAAATTTCCTTCCATCTCTTATTCAAGATTCTTAGTGATCACAAAAAACCCTGTTTTATCTAGGTTTGGCAGCATGTGAGATCATTAAGTTCTGTGGCTGACAGAAATATCTGTCAGTCATTCTAGCTATTTAGGAGGTTGAGATCTGAGGATCATGGTTTGAAGCCAGCTTGGGCAGGAAAACTACTACAGACTCTTTCTTCAATTAACCACCCAAAATCCAGAAGTAGAGGTATGATTCAAGTGGTTTCTAGCCTTGAGAAGTAAAGCTAAGGGACAACATCCAGGCCCTAAGTTCAAGCCCCAGGACTGGCACACACACACACACACACACACACACACACACACACACACACACACACACACACACACACACACAAAGAAGTCTCCATCAGGTTTGGGGGTTGGGGTGGACTTGGCAGGACAGTTTGATGTCACTTAGCTCTGGCTCCATCAGGCCTTCCTGAGAGGAATGAATGTCATCACATCATAGTTCTCTTAGATGAATGAATGTTACAACTTTTCCTTCTTTCTCTTAGGATTGCCCTGACTGGTGGCTGGAACATTGTGTCTCTTCCTCAGGTCTGACTACATGGGATCTGGGAGAGATAATAGCCTCTTCTGTTTGGAGGAAGGGGGGAGGGGTAGTATGTGTGTGTGTGTGTGTGTGTGTGTGTGTGTGTGTGTGTGTGTGTGTGTGTGTGTGTGTGTGTGCATGCCAGTCATGAGGCTTGAACTTAGGTGAGCACTCTACCACTTGAGCCACAGCTCCATTTCTGGCTTTTTTTGTTTTTTTGGTATTTAATTGGAGGTTATCAGTCTCCTGGACTGCCATGCCCAGGCTGGCTTCAAATCATGACCTTCAGATCTCAGCCTCCTGAGTAGCTAGTATCACAGGCCTGAGACACTGGTACCTGGCCCTAAATCATTTTAAAAGCAGCTCAAGTGAGAATGAATTCAACAGTAGTGGTGCCCCTTTGATGTTGTGGTCTCCACTGGTTTTTCTTCATGATTGAAAACTTGTACCTGAGAAAAGATGTGTCCAATACAAACCAATGGAATATTTCATGTAAGGAAGACCTTAAGAAGTTTTTTCTAGCTGGGCACTAGTGGCTCACACCTGTAATCATAACTATGCAGGAAGCTGAGATCTAAGGGTTGTGGTTCAAAGCCAGCCCATGCAGGAAAGTCGGTGAGACTCTTACCTCCAATTAACCACCAGAAAACTGGAATGAGAACTATGACTCAAAGTGGTAGAGCACTAGCCTTGAGCAAAAGAACTCGGGGATAGTACCCAAGCCCCGAGTTCAAGCCCTACAACCGACAAAAACAAAGTTATTTCTAGATAATATTCATATTTTTTTCCTTTTTATAAAGCAGTCTTGAAAATATAGGTTGACTTTTTTTTCTTTATAGAGAATCAGGGACCCCAAGAAGAAAGAATCAAGTAAACAGACCCAGTGTTTTTGGATCTATGTGGGAGTGAAATAATTTACCCTGGAGAAGTAGTGGATGATGTGGTATGGTTGGAATTTATTTCATTCCATAAAGAAGATTCAGAGACAAGTGATATTAGTTTTCTTCAGATTTCACCTGGAGAGAGAAAACAAAAAAATGCAGTGGGTGGTGCTCAAGCATACTAGTGAAAGACAACAAAATCCAAATATCAATAGTTTGGGGAGAACAGACACTTGTTGAAAATGTGTTGGTAGCTTACAAAAGAACAAGCCCATTAGAAAAACATGGAGGGCTGGGGATATAGCTCAGTGGTTGTTTGTGTGCCCATTGTATGAAAGGTCTGAGGTGCCACTCCTTCCCTTTTAATTGTTTTATAGGATACTTACATATTCTGAATATAAGTTCTTTGGCAGGTAGTTGAGTTTGAATTTTTCTGTTTTTCTTTTTTCTTTTGTCAGTCATGGGGCCTGAACTCTGAGCCTGGGCACTGTCTCTGAGCTTCAGCTCAAGGCTAGCACTCTACCACTTGAGCCACAGTGCCACTTCCAGTTTTCTGGTGGTTAATTGGAGATAAGAGTTTCATGGATTTTCCTGCTTGAGATGGCTTTGAATCATGATCCCCAGATCTCAGCCTCTGAGTAGCGAGGATTACAGGTGTGAGCCACCAACGCCCTGCTGAGTTTGAACTTCTTTTGCATAATGTTTTCAATAGTCATCTTCCTAAAGTTTTATAGGAACCTCAAATTAAAATATTCCATTCAAGTTAAGGAAACAGATCTAGCAAGTTTAAGTGCTGTGTCTAAGGTGCTAAAGTTAGTTAGAGATGAGTGAGGGCTGATCTTTATTTATTTATTTATTTATTTTAACTTGAAGACATTGATTTTTTTTTTCTTTTAGAATGTGCTGGTCCTGGGGCTTGAACTCTGGGACTGGCTACTGTCCCTGAGTTTCTGTGCTAAAGGCTAGAGCTCTACTAATTGAGCTACAGCTCTACTTTCAACTTTTTGGTTGTTAATTGGAGATAAGAGTCTCATGGACTATCCTGCAGCTGGGTTTGCACCTTGATCCTTGAGCACAAAAGCTCAGGGACAGTGCCCAGGCTCTGAGTTCAAGCTCCAGGACCGACACCCAAATAAAAAACCAAAACCAAAAAACCAAACCAAAAACTGAAGAAAGCAAGACTGAAAGTGGGGCTCAGGAGATAGCACCAGCTGAGCAAGCCAGCCCGTTGGGTGAATGTGAGGCACTGAGTTTAAACAGGTACTACCAAGAGAAAGAGAAACAAATAAAACAAAAAGAGTTATTAGAGCCAGATGAGGTACCACACCACTTGTAGTCCTAGAAGAGGCAGCATAAAAGTCATTCTGGCTGGCCTGTGAATTAACTAAACGCTGGACACTTGGTCCCTTCCCTAACTCTGTATCTGTGCCCTTTGGCCTAAGCTATTCCACGTGACAGGCCCTTTACAATCACTTTGGACTCCAAGAACATATGCATCCATATGCATCTTGAAATAAAAGGCAAAACGGCCGTTATCAGGCAATAGCATCTTTGAAGAAAACAAGTCAGGAGACGGCACTCTATCAATCTGCTCCCGTTCCTCCTTCCTAGTGGAAGGCAACTTGTCCTTCAAGGATGAAGACTGAGATTATGGTCAACCAGGCCACACACATGACCTGAAGATGTTTTAACTCTTTTTATCCAGTACCTTTTCCATCCATGCCTCCAATTCTTCCTCTTTAACCTGAAGGCAATGTCTGCACACTGAAGACAGTTGAAGATGTATTGAAGTGCTGTCTTCCCCTGGCTTCCATAGAATAAATCTTCTTCTTTTTTTTTTTTTACCTTTAAACTAATTATAATAATAAAATACAGGCAATTTTCCATTAAACACACCTAGCTACAGTATAAATAAAGAGCAACAACAAAGTAAAACAAAAAGAAAACAAAGGAAATGATTAATTCTGTTTTGTTTGAAGTATCTACAGCTACTGCTTTACAGAAATTCAAAGAAAATGTGAAAATTCAAGTAATTTAAGGAGAAAAGAAAGGAGATACACTCCAGGAATAGTGTTCAGTGACTTGAAAATGGTTTGTGGTTATGAGGAAGAGAAAAATAGAAAGATTACATGCAGAGCTTGAATAAATAGCTTCATGCAATGTAAGAGCAAGAAACAAAAGCAGTGCTTTAAAATTGCCATATTAATTTTCATGTTCTGTAATTTTCATAAAATAGGTGATTTTAAATGTCTGTCAAGATACTTTTTTTGTGCAGTCCTGGGACTTGAACTCAGGGTCTGAATACTCTTGTTGAGTCTTTTTTTGCTCAAGGCCAGTACTCTACCCAGGTGAGCCACAGCTCCACTTCCAGTTGTGTTTTTGGTGGTTAATTGAACCTAAGTGTCACACAGACTTTCTTGCTTGGGCTGACTTTGAACTGTGATTCTCTCATCTCAGCCGAGTAACTAGGATTACAGGTCCGAGCCACTAGCTGCAGGCTAGAAAAATCATCTTAAGCAAAAGGGAATCAGTTTGTACAGTGACAGGGACTATAGAAACTGGGGTCATAGCTCTGTTCCTAGCTGTATTTGAGCACATTAGTCAACCTTTCTAGAATTTACTTCTCAACCCTTCAAAGGGTTTCCTGATAATTTGATTATTGGATCACAATGGGACAAGTCATGTTAGTTTTGGCATGGTTGAGTCCAAATTCTGGTTTTCTTGGGAAGAATTCTCATATATCTTCCCTATTCTTGTGTGTGTGTGTGTGTGTGTGTGTGTGTGTGTGTGTGTGTGTGTGTGTGTGTGTGTGTGTGTGTGTGTGTGTGTGTGTATTGGTGCTGGGGTTTGAATTCAGGGCCTTTTGCTTCAAGGCTGGTGCTTTACCATTTGAGTCACATCTCTACTTTTGGCTTTTTGCTAATGAATTAGAGAGAAGAGTCTCACAGGCTTTTCTGCATAGGTTGGTTTTGAACCTCCGTCTTCAGACCAGCCTCATGAGTAGCTAGGAGTATAGGCGTGAACCACCAGCACACGGCTTATCTCACCTATTCTGTCTTTTTCACACCATTCCACGTCATCTCCCAGGTGTGCCAGGAGATCTAGTACCTCTCCTTCAAGATTTGGATCCATCTCCTAAGTAGCTGGGATTATGAGTCTCTGCACCCGGGCAAGATTCAGAATTCTAACCATGATTTTGTAGTTAAAGATGTGCACGCAAAAAAATTGGCCAGGAAAAGAATAGCTAAACTCAAACTGTTGAGACTGAGGCTTCTCTGAAATAAAAGGGTTTATTGACCCAGTGCAGATGTTAGCCAGAAGAGGAGCAGTCTTGGGGACAAGTTCTGCAGTTGCCATCAGCAAGGTTAGATGAAATGTGTTCATTGGAGCTGAGAGCCAATAGCATTTGTACATGAAAATACAAATTGTTTACATGGAGCCTACATTGCTTACAGCTGAGGTGGTGGGACAAGTTTTAGGAGAGGAGAAGAGTCTGTAAGAAGTACTTGGCTGGGGGCTGGGAAGGTGGCTCAGTGGTAGAGCACTTGCCTTGCATGCCAGAGGCCCTGGGTTCGATTCCTCAGCACCACATAATCAAAAAGAAAAAAGCCGGAAGTGGCGCTGTGGCTCAAGTGGTAGAGTGCTAGCCTTGAGCTGAAGAGCTGAGAGACAGCGCCCAGGCCCAGAGTTCAGGCCCCACGACCAGACCCCCTCCCCAAAAAAAAGAAGTACTTGGCTGGGTGCTGGTGGCTCATGCCTGTAATACTAGCTACTCTGGAGGCTGAGATCTGAGGATTGCAATTCAAAGCCATTTGGGGAAGGAAATGCCATTGGACTCCTACCTCGAATTAGCCACCAGAAAAGCTGGAAGTAAAGCTGTGGCTCAAGTGGTAGAAGGCTAGCTTTGAGCAAAAAAGCCTGGGAACAAGGCCCTAAATTCAAGTTCCAGGATGGGCTTACACATGCGTATACACACACACACACACACACACACACACACACACACACACACACACACACACAAAGTATTTGTTACTTCTGGGTTGGTTGGGATTTTAATCCAGATGTTCTGGTGTCTGTCTGGGGTGATTAGCTCAGAAAGATGGAACCCTTTTGTCATACTGGCCAAAAGTCATTAACTAACTTACCTCTCTCTTCTCTGCTCCATCCTCTGAGCCTTTGAAATTAACTTTAGGACATATCAGAAATTTTCTTTTACAAATCCCCTCCTCCCCAGGGAATGTGCACATTCAGTAGCTAGAAATCAGATAAGAAGAAAAAGGAAAAACCATTGAGGAGAAGAAAACAGAAAGGATGATATCTCAGAAACCAAGAGAGCAGTGAGATTCAAGTAGTCACCAACAGTGTCAACCAGTTTTTTTTTTTATTACTTGGACAGGAGTTGATAGTCCATTAAATATTAATTAGGTGTTTACTAAGTACTGGGATACAATGATTGCAAAGTGGGTCCTATAGCTTCGTTCTGAAGTGTTTCCCCCAGGCTCAGATGTTAAAGGCTTGGTTGCCTGTCCTGGTGCTGCTGGGATGTGGGAGAGAAGGGGAAACTAGGGGGAGGAAGTTAGGCTATTTGGGGGTGTGTCCTTGAAGGGGCCATTGAAAGCCAAGGCCCTTCCTGTCTCACTCTGCTTTCTGGCTGCCAAGAGGTGAGCAGCTGCTCCACCAAGTGTTCCCTGCCAAGGTGCGGTGTCTTGCCACAACCCCAAAGTGATGGATGGAGCCAACAGACCCAAGTTGGACACTTTGAAACCACACGTCATAATAAAACTTTCCTCCTGCTAAGTAACTTGTTTATCTAAGATAAACAGGTTTCTTTTTCAGGTTTTCTTTTGTCCTCATAAGAAGTTAAATAGAATGAAAAGCAAAATGAGGAGCAGAATTGAGAGTCCTGACGGAAACCAAACTGCCATAATGTGGAGGAAATGAGAGGTGAGAAATGAAGAGAACATTGGATCATACATTAAATTGTTGAGGGCAAGTATGGGAATGAGAGGAAAGTGTCACTTGAAGAAAAGCTAATATGTAAGGAATGAACTTATTTTGTATTCAGTTATTATTTACATTTTTTATTAAATATATTTTTTGTTATTGTAGAGGTGATGTGCAGAGGGGTTACAGTTACATAAGTCAGGTAATGAGTACATTTCTTCTTGGACAATGTCACCCCTTCCCTTGCTCTCTCCCAGCTTTTTCCTCCCATTCCTGCCCACAAATTGTATAGTTCATTTTCAATGTAGTGTCTACTAAGTACTACTTTTTTTTAAAGGTTAAAGAGATTTGAATGCATTTCTAAGCTGAAGGAAATGGGGCCAAGGTCAGGCAGAGAGAGAGCGAGAGAGAGGAGAGAGAGAGAGAGACAGACAGAGAGACAGAGACAGACAGAGACAGATAGAGGCAGAAGAGACAGACAGACGCAGAAGAGACAGAGACAGAAAGACAAGTAGAGACAGAAAGAACAGACATAGAAACAGGCAGCCAGAGACACAGAGAGAGACAGAGACACACACAGAGACAGACAGAGAGAGACAGAGACTTGAGAGAGACACCAGAGACAGAGACAAAAGAGACAGAGAAACAGAGACACAGAAATACAGACACAGAGACAGAGACAGAGACAGAGTCAGACACACACAGAGATCTTTTTCTGATATTCTTTTGATACCTGATCCTCTAATGCCTGAATGGTGACCATCTTCTGGACTTGCAGGATGTATGCTGACCTGTTGTTTATCAACAAATAATCCCTTGACTAAAACAAGAAGTGATTGTCAAGGAGGAATCTGAGTGTGTCTGGGTCTCCTACTGTCATATGATTTTTAAAAGTCATTAGAACCTCATTCCTATCAACTACCTTAGTCATTCATTAAATTTAGATATTAAGTTAAAAAAAATAGCACATTTTCTGCCAAGGAGGGACCATGGTGTGTGGGAATAAGCCTGAAGAAGCTGGTTGTGTCTCGATTCCCCTTTTCCCTCCCAGTGGGCCCTAAGAATAGCCACTTTAGGGGAGTGTTAAAAGCTCTCCTGTCTATGAGTAGGTGGGAGAATGGAGTAGGTCACCATATCCCTGTAGTGGCACAAATGTCAGCTCCAATGTCAGAAGAAAATAGAGCTCATGTGGACCATAGCAGGCTATTTGAGTTGTCACCTCCTAAACTCTCATCTTTCCCCTCGCTCTGGCTTTTTTTTTTTTTTTTTTTGGTCGATGGTAGGGCTCGAACTCAGGGCCTGGGCACCATCCTTGAGCTCTTTTGCCGAAGGCTAGTGCTCTACCACTTTAAGCCACAGTGCCACTTCTGATTTTTCTGGTAGTTAATTGGAGATAAGAGTCTAATCGATTTTCCTGCCTGGGCTGGGTTTGAATCAAGATACTCATTTCTCAGCCTCCTGACTTGCTAGTATTATAGGTGTGAGCTACTAGTGCCCAGAAGTGTGTGTGTGTGTGTGTGTGTGTGTGTGTGTGTGTGTGTGTGTGTGTGTGTGTGTGTGTGAGAATACCGTGGCTTTCTAATCCAGAATTTAACTACTCTTTTCAGGTGGCATGTAGTATGTCTAAAATGTATTTGACATTGTTTTTTCACTTAATGGTTGTATGTGTGTGTGTGCACGCACACACACACACACACACACACACACACACACACACACACACACACACTACTCCTAGGGCTTGAACTCAGGGCCTAGCATTTTTTTTTCAAGGCTAGCACTTTGCCATTTGAGTCACAGCTCTATTTCTGTTTTCTTTCTTTCTTTTTTGCTGGCTAATTGGAGACCAGATCTCAGCCTCCAGAGTAGCAAGGATTACAGGCATGAACTTTGTGCCTGGCTGTTAAGGCCACTTCTGAGCTGGGATGCTCTAGGATCTGGGGAGAATGGAGTTTCTAATTGAGTTGGGAATAAAGAGTATCAACAGAACCAGAGACAGTGCAATGAGGAAAGCACATCCAGAGTTTCACTCCAGATCCGAGACTTGGAAGGCAGGAGGCAGGTTGACCATGTGTGAAGCACTACAGAATTCCAAGCATGAGATGCCCAAACAGTGATGGAGAGGAAAGGAGAATTAGCAGTCACCATAGAGGAGATTCTGAGGACAAAGTGATATGTTCTTCACACACACACACACACACACACACACACACACAGAGTCTTTCTTTAATGTAACAATGTAGCAATGCCTGGGAACAGAGCTTGGAATGTCTGCATTCATTCTCCCATACATACTGAACAGCAATAGGAAAAAACTCATACTTCATATTTTAGCTAATCCAGGGCTTTAGAAGCCATTGCGCAACATGAGGCCCCCTACCCAAACTGGGTTATTGACTTGACATGAGGTCCAGTCCTGTTGCTTACTGCATATGACAAAGACAGCCCATTGGAGGCATAAGATCACAGGCTCCCTTTTGAGTGCATGGCTCTATTCTCTTCTTGAGGGCCTGCGTTTTTGTAGTTGTGGGAAGGCAGGGGGACAGGATCGGGCTCTAAATGGTGAAAACTGTGCTTGACCTAAGAAGTGAATACCTGCCCTAAGAGTTCTTTACAGCCTCTCCTGCTGAGTTTTCAAATAAAAAAAGCTCTGAAGTCCGGGTGCTGTCCGCTCACACTCTAATCCTAGCTATTCAAGAGGTTGAGATCTGAGGATATCAGTTCAAAGCCAGCCTGGGCAGGAAAAGTCTACGAGACTCTTATCTTCAATGAACCACTAGAAACCCAGAAGTGGCATTGTGGCTCTAAGTGGTAGAGCACTAGTCTTGAGCAAAAGAGCTCAGGGACAGCACTCAGGCCCTGAGTTCAAGCCTTGTGACAGATAAAAGAAAAAAACAAATAGAAAAGCTTTGAGTTAAGACAAGTCACACCTTTCCCAAAGTCACAGAGACTTTGGTTGGCAGAACCAACCATTGATCACACATGGATTGAAGGGTTTTTTTTCTTAACTTTATTTTTTATTGTGAGAATACCGTACAGAGGAGTTACAATTACATGGCCAAGATAACGAGTACATTTCTTATCAAGCATTGTTGCCTCCTCTTTGTTTCCCCTTCCTATCCCTTCCCATACTCCTTCCCCAGATCACCCCTCCCCCCCCCACCAAAGTTGTAAACTTCGTTTTTTGACATAACGACTTGTACATCTCATTGTTGCAATGGGGTCTACTTGTATTCCTGTTTTAACGATTTGTTTTTGCCCTTCCCCTCCACAAACTATACAACATCAAATACAGTGAAAGCATGGGTAATACTGTGGGGGAGGGACATACAAAGCAACATAGAAATCATCTTATAAATATGTTAGAAGCAATTGCATGAAAGGAAAAAAAACAAAAAAAAACATTTGAATACTTATCTTGGGGTTCATTCCCCTAACATCAACTTATCTGACCTTTTCTGCTTGACTCAGACATATACTAGTTATTGTAAATAAGGGATACCATGGGACCTATGTTTCTTTGGGCCTGGCTTACTTCAGTTAATATAATTTTTTCCAAGTCTTTCCATTTCCTAACAAATGGGGCAATGTCATTCTTTCTGATGGAGGCATAGAATTCCATTGTGTATATATACCACATTTTCTTGATCCATTCTTCTACTGAGGGGCATCTGGGTTGGTTCCATATCTTAGCTATAGTAAATAATGCTGCAATAAACATAGTTGTGCTGGTAGCTTTAGTATGGTCTTGTTTGTGATCATTTGGGTAAATGCCCAAAAGTGGGATTGCTGGGTCATAGGGGAGCTCTATGAGGAGTCTTTTGAGGAACTTCCATACTGCTTTTCAAAGTGGTTGAACAAGTTTACACTCTCACCAACAATGTAGTAAGGTTCCCTTCTGTCCACATCCCCTCCAGCATCTGTTGTTATTAGGTTCTTGATTATAGCCATTCTAACTGGGGTGAGGTGGTATCTCAATGTTGTTTTGATTTGCATTTCTTTTATGGCTAGAGAGGTTGAGCATTTCTTCATGTGTCTATTGGCCATCCTTCTTTCCTCTTCAGAGAAGTTTCTCTTTAAGTCTTTTGCCCACTTATTTATTGGGCAGTTGTTTCTTTGAATTATTTGAGTTCCAGGTATATTTTAGATATGAGACCCTTGTCTGTTGTATGGCTAGTGAAGATCTTTTCCCAATCTGTGGGCTTTCTATTGATCTTGCTAGCTACGTCCTTTGCCATGCAGAAGCTCTGCAATTTCATGCAGTCCCATTTGTCCAACGTTTCTTTGATTTGTTGTGTTTCTGGGTCTTTATTAAGAAAATTTCGGCCTGTGCCATGGAGACCTAGGGTTTCTCCTATTCCATCCTGTAATGTTTTCAGAGTGTCTGCTTTTACTCTGAGGTCTTTGGATCGAAGGATTTTAACCCCCAGACATTTCCTCTAGCTGTTTCTGAAGAAACCATGCTCACTTGATTCTCTATTAGTAGCTGAGTGACTCTTGTTCTTCCTTTTCTTGACATCCACACAGGAGACACAATCCCTAGCCTTCAATTCTGGTCTTCTATAATAAAGACAGTGCTTGTTTTATGAATATTTATTTTGATGTCATGCTCTGGGCACTGAACTATTGTCTGTATCATGGTGAATATGTCAAGCAGAGTCCTGCCTTCACATCGGTTATCAACCAGTGAAAGGCAAAGGTATGAAATGAATGCTTGATTATAAATCCTGGGACTTCCTATGGGGAAAAAACATAAGATGTGTGTGTGTGCACTCACGTGTATGTGTGCATACATGCACACCCTATTCCTGGAGTTTGAACTCAGGACTTTATGCTCTTGCTTAGCTTTTTCCACTGAAAGCTGGTTCTGTACCACCTAAGCTGCAGCTCCAATTCCAGGACTCCCTGATCTCAACAAACAAGCCAGGTGTAATGGTTCAGACCTGTAACTCTAACTACGAAGGAAGTAATTACCCCAAGCAGGAGTAAGACACCCTATCTGAAACATACACACTAAAAAAAGAGCAAAATGGCTAGAGATGTGGCTCAAATGCTAAAGTACCAACCTAGCAAGTGTAAGACCTTGAGTTCATATCTCCAAGATGCCTTCCAAAAGCTTGACATTGGATAATGTACAAGGGTAAAATTCAGAACTGGATTATTTTTGTTTTTATGTTTTTAAGTTTCATTTTGTTTTCTGAAATGGATTGTTTGCCAATTCAACTTCTTTGGGCATATTCTTTCATGTAAGCCTTGCCTTAGTCTCACAAACCTTTCTGAATTCAGCAAAAACTTGGCTGTATTTTTGTCTTCTGTGAGAGTGGTAATTCTATGAGGCGGAGTTAAGTCTGTTTTAGGATTTGATATCTGTTGTTTAGATTAATCTGACTTCTAGAATTTTCATCATGGATTTGTTGTACTTTATTTTACCTTCAGTCCACATTCCACTCAATTGTTCTGAATGTTTGATTCAATAGGAAAGTCCCAGCATGTAAATGAAAGTTGGAAAGCCATAGAAATTTAGACACAAGAACAATACAAGCCTATTTGATTTCTAAGACAGCTTGCTGCAAAATCCTCCAAGAAACATTTGCAATGCAATTCTATATTAATATTTTTTGCCCTGGTCAAAGAAACAATGTAATTTTTTATTTATTGCTGGCACTTTGACTTCTTTCTTTTTTCCCTTGGAGTGTACTTTCTATTTCTTGCAACCTTACTTATTAAATACAGATAGAAAAAAAATCTCACCTTGATAACCAAGGCCCAGGCCCAGCTTAGGAGTCCATTGCTTTCTCTCCAGAGACCTACTGGGAGGGGAGAGCCTACTGAAAAAGTGGAGGGGGCTAGGGAGAACAAGTTTGTTCCCTAAATTGTGTAAGTTCAGGCAGCTGGAAAACAGCTGGAGAAATGCTCACGGGCAAGTTGAGAAATCTCTCTCTGAAGTCAGTCATCATGAACGTCTCTTGAATGGTTTAGAAATCCTGTCACATTGCTTTATAAATTTACTCTCCTTGTCCCCAGGACAAATATTTGTACTGTTCCCCATTTTTCTTCAAGTTTTGTCTTATATCTAATTTTCTCTTTATTCTCTTTCAAGAGCTGTTTTCTATTTAACTGAAGAATTAGAAGCACTCAAGACATCGTTTTCTCAGCAGTATACAAGTCCCCAGGCCCATGTAGTCCGCATCGTCATGTCTGTATCTTCTGTCTAAAATCAACCGTTCATGTATGCACTGGGTTTTATGCCCTCTGCCTGCACCAGGATGTTACTCCTGTGAATATCACCTCTTTTTCTCTCCAGTCATTTCCATCCTTAGACAAAGGGGCTATAATTTCCCCCTGGACTCTAAGCATGTCTTTTTAATCATCACTCACATTCCCTGAAATTCTTCACAGTAGTAAAATAGTCCTTGCTCTGCATATTTCTTTCTTTCTTTCTTTTTCTTTTTTGCCAGTCCTGGGGCATGAACTCATGGCCTGGGCACTGTCTCTGAGCCTCTCTGTGCTCAAGGCTGGTACTCTACCACTAGAGCCAAAGTGCCATTTTCAACCTTTTCTGTGTATGTAGTACTGAGGAATCGAACAAGAGCTTCATATAGGCTAGGCAAGCACTCTACCACTAAGCCACCTTCCCAGCCCTGATCTGCACATTTCTAAGATGTAAAAATTACAGTCACCACAATCTGGGGAAATAGCATTATTATCCCCCAAACAGGGTTCAAGTTTTGGTCAACACAATACGTTCATAGTCTATTGAGAGAGATTACTTCAGGGGGTTGATTCCAGATCTGACACAGATTCCTAGATCTGGTACTTAAATCACTAACATAAAATGGTATGGTGCAGCCTTGCTGGACGCCAGTGGCTCGATGCCTATAATCCTAGCTTTTCAGGAGGCTGAGATCTGAGGATGGTGGTTTGGAGCTAGCTCAAGCAGGAAAGTCTGTGAGACTCTTATCTCCAATTAATCACCAAAAAGCCAGGAAATGGAACTGTGACTCAAGTGGTAGAACACTAACCTTGAGCAAAAAAGTGCAAGGACTGTGCCTACACACTGAGTTCAAGGCTCAGGACCGGCACAAAAGAAAGTAAAAATATTGTAGCATTTGCAAACCAGCACATCATTTCGAATACGTTTCTAGAAAACATTCAAATAGTCAATACAATGCAAATCCCGTGCGAGTAGAAGCCATATCCTATTGTTTAGAAGTAATGATGAGAAAAGAAAAGTCAATACATGTAAAGTACCAACACGGGGGTGGGAATGGATTCAACTCCTTCTCTTCCTGCTGCTAATGAATTGGTTCAGCCATCTTGGGCTACAGGATAACTTGGGAGGATGGAAATCAAGTGGTATAAGTGGTAGAAGAGAAAAATGGTGACATGTAAACCTGGATGTCATTGTCATCACACAATTTTAGGGCTTCCTATGCTATAAGATAATTGGCTTTTTTGTTGGGGGATGGCAGGCAGGATATCAAAAAATTTTAACATATATATTTCTTATTGTAAAGATACTGTACAGTAAGGTAAAATTTTTTATCAATTGTGTGATAATTATTTACCCAGTCCAAGCCCAAAGAGACAAGAAGTGCAGCAAAAGCGAGACTTGAATGGCGGTTTTGCAAGATGGGTGTCTCATGGACTGGCCAACTGTATAAAATAGCAACAAGCAATTTAATCTTGAGGGCAAAGTCCCTTCCCCATATCCTCATTGGTTGGGTATTTTGGGGTGTACATTTTCTCCTGGATGTTTCCTAAATTCATTATTTACTATTAGGTAATCTGAATGCATGCACCTTGTGATCCTGGTTGGATTTTTGGAGCCAGTTTTGGCTGTCTCGATCACCCTCTCCCCCCTTTGTTTTATTTTTATGACAGGAAGGTTTTGCTGGGTATGTGTGCTCTGGCACGCACATAGTTTCTCTCTCTCTCTCTCTCTCTCTCTCTCTCTCTCTCTCTCTCTCTCTCTCTCTTCTCTCTCTCTGTCTTTGTCTCTGTCTCTCTTTGTCTCTGTCTCTGTCTCTGTCTCTCTCTTGCTGATCCTGGGGCTTGAACTCAGGGCCTGGGTGATATCCCTGAGCCTCTTTGTGCTCCAGGCCAGCGCTCTACCACTTGAGCCACAGTGCCACTTCTGCCTCTTTTTAATAGTTCATTGGAGCTAAGAGTCTCATAGACTTTCCTGCCTGGGCTGGCTTTGAACCCCAATCCTCAGATCTCACGAGTAGCTAGGATTACAGGCATGAATCATTGGCACCTGGCTCTATTTTCTCTTTTCATTGTGGTTCATTCTCCCTCCCCCCCCCACCCCATTTGTTGACTCCCAGTTAAGTTCTTATTTGCTCATCTTGCTTGTTTAGTGATTCTCCAAAGTATGAACTTTGTCATAGCCACAAGTTGCTATGCAAGCAAGCTACCAGTAACTCTCCACTCAGGTTTAAATTGCTTATCTAAAAAATGGACTGTGAAGCTGGGGATGAGGCTTAGTGATAGAGTGCTTGCCTAGCATGCATAAAAGCCCTGGGTTCGATTTTTCAGTACCACATAAATAGAAAAAGCTGGAAGTGGTATTGTGGCTCAAGTGGTAGACTGTAGCCTTGTGCAAAAGAAGATCAGGGACAGTGCCCAGGCCCTGAGTTCAAACCCCAGGACTGGCCAAAATAAAAATAAATAAAATTAAAAAATTAAAAAAATGGACTACAACTGACTTTTATACCTAACCAATTGTATCTCAAAGTTGTTTATAATTCTGTTCATTCTTCTCCAGTGATAGGACCTGTGCTGGTTACTCTTGATTGTCACCTGGCTTGGGAGATTCATAGGAGATTAATTAGCCAAACACACCTCTGGGTGTGTCTGTGAGTATATTTCCAGTGACAATTGGATCGTGAGGGTTCTGACCTAATAAATGGTTTAATCCATTGTTGAATTCAAAAGTTGCATGGAGTTTTAGAAGTGGTGAGATGGTGGCAGAAAAAGCAGGTGACTGAAGGGGGGCCCTGGATGTTCCTGACAGTTTCTCCTCCCTGTCATTTGGCTGCCATCTTGTGAGCTATCTCCGCTGCCAACACTCCTGTCACCTGCAATGAATCCATTGACCACACTGAAACCTCAGAAACCATGAGCCAACATCAAGTTTTCCTCCTTTAAACAATTTCCTTACCTATTTGTCCTAGCAATGAAAAATCTCTTAGCAGATTGTCACCACACTTGTTGAGGGAGAAAGTGAGGAGTTCAAAGAGCAGAAAATGCAGGTGAGGAGGGTGTCAGGCACTGGATCCATTTGTGGGAGATATCTGGGGATTCTCTAAAAGGATCCCAAGGTGAGGAAATGTCCATGAGAGTGGTTAAAAACCAGCTCACAGATGCCTACGAACAAACCAGAGAACCATGAGATTCCAGGATGAGTCTCACTTCTTGCCATTATTTGTGTATGTCTTGTGCCTATCTATCGAAACTTCTTCTTCTTCTTCTTTTTTTTTTTTTTGGTGGTACTGGGGTTTAAACTCAGGGCATTGTGTGTGTTAGGTATGCACACTCCAAGTTGCTCTAGTTCTCCAGGTCTTTTGAATTTAGGATATTTATCCGATAGTATATTGTACCAGGGTGGTATGAGAGTATGACACTCCTACCTATGACTCCCACATAGCTGATATGGTAGGTATTAGTTACATGAGCAGCTTATTTATTTATTTATTTATTTATTTAAGAGAGAATCTTGCCACATTTTTTTGCCTATATTGGTAGTGAGCCACAATTGTCTTGAATTCTGCCTCCCAAGTAGCTGGGATTACAGGTATGAGGCACCGTACCTAGGCAAATCAATCTTTCTTTCTCCTTCCTTCTTTCCTTCTTTCCATCTTCCCTTCCTTCCTTCCTTTCTCTCTGTCTCTTTCTTTCTTTCTCTCTGTCTCTTTCTTTCTTTCTTTCTTTCTTTCTTTCTTTCTTTCTTTCTTTCTTTTTTCATTCTCTCTCCCTCTCCCTTTTTTCTCCTTCCTTCCTTCCTTTCTTCCTTTCTTCCTTCCTTCCTTCCTTCCTTCCTTCCTTCCTTCCTTCCTTCCTTCCTTCCTTCCTTCCTTCCTTCCTTCCTTCCTTCCTTCCTTTCTTCCTTCCTTCCTCCTGCCTGCCTGCCTTTCTCTCTGTCTGTCTGTCTGTCTGTCTCATAAGGTAGTACTGAGGTTTGAACTAGAGATTCTTGCACTTCTTAGCCAAATTCTTTACCACTTGACCTGTGTCTCCATCTCTTAAAGGGTGACTGTTTTGATTGTCACAGAAATCAAGTGATTAAAAGCTTTCATTCATTATTCACTATACATTGAAAGAAGATAGGAGTTGATACTGGAGGAGGTAAAGAATGAGATTCCATTTATGAGTAGAAATAGCAATAGCATGCCTTCAGTCTTTCACCTGAAGTTTTTTTTTTTTTAATGCCACTCATGGGGCTTGAATTTAGGGCTTGGGCACTGACCCTGAGCGTTTGCGCTCAAGGCTAGTGCTCTACCACTTGAGCTACACCTCCATTTCTGATTTTTTGTGATAATTGGAGATAAAAGTCTCATGGACTTTCCTGACTGGGCTGGCTTCAAACCAGGATCCTCAGATATCAGTCTTCTAAGTAGCTAGGATTACAATGTGTGCCACAGGCACTTTGCATATATAAAGATAGTTAAAAGTATAATTGGCTTCATTTTATGAAACTACAGAACAGTTGAATTAAAATGCCTCTGTGATCATGACAACTCCATCCCTAGAGTAAGTTCCTTGCTTGAGGAAGGAATCTTATTTTCTGGTAGAGAACCCAAACCTTCTGATGAGCATAGTACCATTTTAACAAGTTCATTTGAATAATCAAGAACATTCTGTTTCTTCTGCAAGGCTGGAAGATTACACTTACTTTAATTGTTCCAAATATCAATGGAACCTCAGTTTATAATAATTATTCACCTATAAACTGCATCCTCATATTTTTTTGTGTTTCAGCTAGTGGCGAGCTATTCACACTTGCATTGTGTTCAGAACAACTACATTCCCTGCGTGGCCAACTTTTGTGTGTGATTTAGGGTTTAGTGAGGCAAGTGGGTGTCCTTTTGAACATTCTTAGAGAAGGCCCAAGGCAAATGTTTCAGCAGTAGCTCTGGTTGAAAATAAGTCATGAAGCAGGCTGGTACTGGCCCACAGCCCTACCTGGAAGCATTTTGGAAGATAAGGGTGCCAATGGGGAAATTAAAGAGAAAGCTATGGAAACAAGTTCCAAGATAAGTCAGGCTCCATATTAAATAGAGTCTGTGCAACTGCCATTTTTGCTTCTAGGAAATGCTTTCTCCCTGGGTTCTTCATGGTTTAGGTCCAGACACCATTCCCCACCAGAGACCAGCTACACAGTCCCTCTGCTAGGCTGGTCTCCTGGGTGCTAATGTCCATTTCATCCATAGAATATCCTTCTAGAACTTGAAGGGTGATGTTGAGTGGCTCAGAGAATGTTAGAAATTATGGATTTGTTCATGACAGAAAGTGAAGATGAGTGATTAGTATTTTCCAGGATGGTTTCCTTCCTTCCTTCCTTCCTTCCTTCCTTCCTTCCTTCCTTCCTTCCTTCCTTCCTTCCTTCCTTCCCTCCCTCCTTCCTTCCCTCCTTCCTTCCTTCCTTCCTTTTCCAAACCTGACCAATAATGAAAACTCCAAGAGGACTTTAAACACAGATTCTGATTCAGGGTGTTTTGGTTGGGGACAGGCAATCTTGACCAGCCATAGTTTTGTGGAGCTGGACACAGCTGGATATAAATGAAATGACTTGAGCAAGAAGGAATTGGATCTTTTATTTTGTTAGATCTCTTTAAAAACATTTAGATTAGTTTATACAACCCTAGAACAAAGGTATACACCCCTCATAGTTTCACTAGTTTTGGTAGTTGGTTTTATCTGGCTTGCACAGTCATAAATAGCATTACCATTTTGAAATATTTCTTCCTTTAGAACCTCAAAGATGTAATTTGGAACACTGTCAGTGGGCGTGGGAGGCAGGCAGCTACATTCTCTTCCCCAGATTCCTTCATTAGGATGCCCAGGGCGAGATGGACCAGGAATGAAAAAGTAGGGAGGGGGCAGGAGTAAGTGGAAGAGGAGGAAGGAGCTAGAGGATGTGATTTGCAAGGAAAGAAGAGAATAGAGTGAAGAGAAATAGGTTTCCTCTTCACAGATGCTACTCCATGCTATCAATTTCTTGTCAACACAATTACTGTACACTGTTGACTGCTGGGCAGGTGTTTGAGGAAACAAGGGAAAATCAAAAAAGTTCCTCAAATCTAAAGAGAGTGAGAACATTCCACCAGAAGCTGGGGACACAACAAAGGCAATTCTAAGAGGGAAGTTTATAGCTATGGTTCTTATGTTAAACATCCCTCCCTTGGGCTGGGAAGGTGGCTCATTGGTAGAGCTCTTGCCTTGCATGCATGAGGCCCTGGGTTCGATTCCTCAGCACCACATAAGCAAAAAGAAAAAAGCCGGAAGTGGCACTGTGGCTCAAGTGGTAGAGCGCTAGCCTTGAGCTGAAGAACTGAGGGACAGCGCCCAGGCCCAGAGTTCAGGCCCCACAACTGGAACCTCCCCCCCCCCCAAACCCCAAAAAACAAAAACAAAAAACATCCCTTCCCACCTCCAACTCCTCGTATTCAAGATCCTACTGATGTACCTCAAGCTTTTAGAAAAACAAGAACTTGGGGTTAGAGGCGTGGCTTGAGTGGTAGAACACTGGCCAGGGATCCAAGGTGTCAGATACTGAGTTCAGGGCCCAAAGACGAAAAGAAAAACAAGACCTAGCCAAACCCCAAATAATCAAATTGTTCAAAATTATTGATTAGTTCCTTAGGAAACAACTGGTGGTTACCGTGGTTTGCTGGTGGTTGGCTGGTAGTCACTAGTGGTTTGCTGGTGGTCATTAGTGATTCACTGGTGATCACTGGTGGTTTGTTGGTGGTTACTGTGGCTTTCTGGTAATCACTGAAGGGTTGCTGGCCATCACTCATGTTCTCTGACTTTGCTCTGTCACCCTGATTTCTGCCACCATTTTCACAAGGCATTTTCTTGGCTTCAGTTTCCCTTTTTAATAAGACCCCAGTCATATGGGGCTAACAACCTCATCCTCAGCTGACTAGCTCAGTGAAGACCCTCTCTCCAAACACCACTGGAATACTTCCCCAAATCATTCCACCCAGGCCAGCAGGTCAACTTCCTAGCAAGGAAACCAGCTGACATTCTCCTAGTGACTGAAGATTCATTTCCATTTGCAGCCAAAGAAACACATTATGAATGAATCAAGGCAAGCTTGTATCAGCATCTGACTGCACCCTAGAATGAGTCTGTTTAAGGTGCTAGGAGGAGTTGAGGGAAATAGGAGTGAATAAGGAACTTTTTTACCCCTTGTCCAGATTCATGTTTCTTCAGAGGAAAGGATTAGTCAAACAAAAAAAGCAGGTAAATTCTCTCTCCGAAAGATTGAGTGCACACTCAGCACCTCTACTTTGCTTTCAGGAAGGGGGAGGGGCTGGGAAGAGGAAGAAGAAAAGACCTTCCTTGGAGTCTTTGTCTGCTGGAAAGGACCTAGCTCGTTATAGTAAATTATAACCTCTCTCAACCCCGAGTTCTGGGTGATCTTGCTGTTTGGAGGGGTGTTGATCCATGACAGACAACTCTGTGTCCCTCTGTCATAGTTTTAGCGAGCTGGAAGTCTGAAGTGACTCAGTGGCTCCTTGTAACTATTTTGCCAGAGACCTCTAGGACTTAGACTCCCTCTGGAACCTCCCTCTAGCTTCTCAGCTGGAATCACAGTGGGTGGTTGGCATGGAGGAGAGGAAGACAGGCCATCAGTGCAGAGTGGAGACATTCAGATTAAGGCCTCATGGAGATCATGAAATCATCTTTAAAGATAGGAAAGCAGGGGTCTTGTGTGATGTGATACTTCTTCAAAGCAACCCACAGGTGAACATTCAATTATTCTGACAATTCTATTGAAGAATGAATAATCATCTTTCTCCAATGGTGTTCTGCAAGGTACATCTGAACATTGTTGTTATAACGTCAAACAAAATTTGGGCCTTTGAAGTTTATCATTCCTTCTTCAGGAACAGGAAAGGAAGTGTGTGTGTGTGTGTGTGTGTGACTGAATGCAAGTCCCTGCTCATCTGAAGTTTTACATATTAGAAAACCTCCATGAGTCAGTCTCTCTCTCATTTTTTCTCTCTGTCTCTGTCTCTGTCTCTCTGTCTCTCTCTGTCTCTCTATAGTGCTGGTTCTGGGGCTTGAACTCAAGATCTGGGTGCCTTCTCTGAGATTTTGCTCAAGGCTAGCACTCTGCCACTTGAGCCACTTCCAGCTTTTTGGTGGTTAATTGGAGATATGAGTCTCATGGGCATTCTTGCCCAGGCTGGCTTTGAATCATTATCCTGAGATCTCAGCCTCCTGAGTAGTAGGATTACAGGTGTGAGCCGTGGGTGCCCATCTGTGAGACAACATTTTGATGACTTAAATGTAAGTGAACAGATACATTGTACTCATCAGTTGACATGTTGAATTGAAACCCCCTTGTACAACTATTTAAAGACAATAAAAATAAAGTTAACAAACAAGAAATGTAAGTGAAGAGAAGATTTAAATTTGGTAAACTCAGTAGACAATCAAATTGAGAATGTGAAAGAGAAAAAACATAAGTAAGAGAAGATAGAAAGGCCTGGGAATGTGGCTTAGTGGTACCATGCTTGCCTAGCATGCATGAAGCCCTGGGTTTGATTCCTCAGCAAAGGTTGGAAGGGCTGTGGCTCAAGTGGTAGAGTGCTAGCCTTCAGCAAAAGAAGCTCAAGGACAGTGTCTAGGCCCTCAGTTCAAGTCCTAGGAATGGCAAAAAAAAAAAAAAAAAGGAGAAGATGGAAAGTAACTCAGATACAGTTGGCATTTGTGTACTGTGTAGAAGGTATTGTATTACCCTCTGTATCTGAAGATTCCATATCTTTGGATTGAATCAACCATGGGTCAAACACATTCAGATAAAAATAAAATCTGTCAAGCCAGGTGCCAGTGGACCATGCCTATAATCTTAACTACTCAGAGGTTGAGTTCTGAGGATCTCAGTTTGAAACTAGCCCAAGCAGAAAAGTCTGTGGAGACTCTTATCTCCAATAAAATACCAAAAAGCTAGAAGTAGAGCTGTGGCTCAAATGGTAGAGCACTATCCTTTAGCACAAGAGCTCAGGGACTGTACCGAGACCATGACTTCAGGCCCCAGGACTGGCACACACATACCAAAATTAACAACAAAAAACCCAAAACAAGAAACAAAAAAGTATCTATTGAACATGTAAAGATGTGCTTCTTGTCATCATTCTTTTTTTGGGGGGGGGGCTGGGGGGTCCGGTCGTGGGGCCTGAACTCTGGGCCTGGGTGCTGTCTCTCAGCTCTCAGCTAGCTCAAAGCTAGCGCTCTACCACTTGAGCCACAGTGCCACTTCCCGTTTTTTCTTTTTGCTTATGTGGTACTGAGGAATCAAACCCAGGGTCTCATGCATGCAAGGCAAGCGCTCTACCACTCCACTGAGCCATCTTTCCAGCCCCCTTGTCATCATTCTTAAACAATATAATACAGCAACTATTTGCAAAACATTTATATTGGACTAGATATTATAAGGGATGTAGACAGGATTTAAAATATATATGAAAATGAATATAGTTTATATGCAAATGTGATACAATTTTACACAGGACTTGAACATTGTCAGATTTACACCTAGAGAGATCTTGGAATTAATGTCCCACAGACACTGAAGACAGCAGTGTTTCTTTACATCTTGTCTTTATTTTTTCCCAGGTCTTATCATTTGCTTTGTTCTTTTTTCTCCAATTAAAATTTAACTTTTTGTGTGTATAATGTATGTATGCATACAGGTGTGTATGCATACTTGCTTTAGGCTTTTTTTCTAAATCCAGGCAAATATTCTACCCATCTTTACCCCTACATGCATATATTTTAAGACAGACTATATCGATTAATTTTTTGTTGTTGTTGTTGGGTGTAGGGGCTGAACTCTGGGCCTGGGTGCTGTCCCTCAGCTCTCCAGTTCAAGGCTAGCACCCTACCACTTGAGCCACAGTGCCACTTCCGGCTTTTTTCTGCTTATGTTATACTGAGGAATCGAACCCAGGACGTCATGCATGTGAGGCAAGCATTCTACCACTGAGCCAACTCCCCAGCCCTACACTGATTAATTTGAAAGCATTTTTAGCATTTCCTGTCTGTATTTGGTCAGTAGGAAAAATATTAATTTCATGAACCAATATCTAGCCAGCCCAGGGTGGAAAGTCTGAGAGAATCTTATCTCCAATAAACTACCCCCAACAAGCTGTAGAGTAGATGTAGCTTTGAGTAAAAGAAGCTCAAGGACAGCATCCAGGCCCTGAGTCAAGCCCCAGGACCCGCATGTACATACACATATACATGCACGAAAAAGAATCAAGATCTAATATATGCGAAGCACATAGACTCACAAAATCTAACATCAAACGCCAGAGGAAAGTGGAAAATTTTAAACATTTCCCACCCTCATCTCTGACCTCCAGATCAGAGAACAGTAAAAGAATTTCTCCAGATGTAGTATTTCCTCAAGTTTTGCTCCTAGCACCACACATTGAATGGATAGACATTTAGAAAATATTTACTGGGTAAATTATACTTGGTAGTGAGAGACCAGAATAAGTCATCCAAAATATGCTAGGTTGGCATAAGAGTTTGAGCTCTAGGTGGTTAAGAGGCAGATGTAGACAAATTCTCTGCTCTTCCTCTGTTTTCCTTGAGCAGGACATATGCTCATAAAGATGAACATTGTCTTGTCTCCTTCCCCATTACACATACAAGGAAGAAAGAGAGCTAACTACTGAAGTAGAGCTAACCATTTTAGACTTCACGAGCAATCTATAGAACACATTTTATGAGAATCTACACTTAAGAAATCCGTATCGATTCTAGCTAGCCAGGGCCTACCATTTATATGCCTTTTCTAGGCTCCACATTCTTTTCCTTTGTCTTGCTAGTATACTGTTCTTTGTTGAAAATGCAATATTATCAGGAATTCAAAGCCATCTCTTTGTGAATCAATTACTTATTCCATGATCGTTTTGCATGTACATAAGAAATATATTCTCAGAAATTCCTCATTTTTTTCTTGTTGATCTTTCCTCTTGTCTTTCAAATAAGCACTTACAAGATTGAGAAAAAAATCAAGTTTTCCTTTATCTAATATTTCTTTTTTACAAGATTGGCATTAGAAACTTTTTTTAAAATTTTATTTGTGCTGATCATGGAGCTTGAACTCAGGTCCTGGGTGCTGTCTCTCAGCATTTTTGTTCAAGGCTAGCACTCTAGCACTTGATCCACAGCTTCACTTCTGGCTTTTTGGCAGTTAGTTGTGGATAAGAGTTTCATAGACTTTCCTATCCAAGGTTAGATTTAACTGTGATCCTTAGATATTAGCCTCCTGAGTTTTCTAGGGTCACACATGTGTGTGCATGCACATGTGTGCACACACACACACATTCACACACACACATGTACACCCACACAATGTTTATCTTTCAGGTATAGCATCCCCATTTGAGAGACAGCATGGGAACTTTTCTTGCTTTCCTTAACCTGATGAGCTCCAGTTCCATTCATTTCCCTGCAAACAACATAATTTCATTTTCCTTTGTGCCTGAATAACACCATTATAGACACAGACCACATTTTCTTGATCCATTCATCAATTGTGGGGGACCTTGGCTTCTTCTATAGCTTTTCTATTGTGAATAGTGCTACAGCAATCATGGGTGTACAAGGATCTCTGTCACCAGACACAATAGTGCGTAGCTGTGCTTCTCCCTGTTGAGAGACTGAGTTGGGAGCTAGAAGCAAAGCACAAGTGGTAGAGCACCTGTTTAGTTAGGGCAAGATTCTGAGTTCAAACCCTGGTACCAAAGAAAAAGGCTGGGTTGGAATAGCATGTTTCACTGGTGCTGCTCTCAGTGTTGAGAGTATGGAATCAAGAGTTGCATGTCTCAAATAAGGATACAGGTGGACCTGTTGCAACAATGAGAAGTACAAGTTGTCATGTCGAAAACGAACTTTACAACTTGGGGGGGGGAGGATTGGGTGGGGGGTTGGGGGGAGGATGGGAAAGGATGGGAAGGGTAAACAAAGGAGGAGGCTACAATGTTTGATAAGAAATGTACTCACTATCTTGCCCATGTAATTGTAACCCCTCTGTACAGTATTTTCACAATAAAAAATAAAAATTAAAATTAAAAAAAAGAGTTGCATGTCTCTACTTAGGAAATAGTGTTTCTTTTGCATTGAGAAAGTAGAATGAACACATTCATATTAAGACAAGTAAATTCAAACCCTAGGCAAACTGTGATGGGATAGTTAATAAAAGAAAAGGACCCAGGGCAGAAGGGCATGCTTTCAAGAGGACTGCTACAGAGAATAGCAGATGAGGGAATCTGAACTTTCACAAAAGTAATTACAATTTGTCAAAACTCCTGACAGTGGTTGACAAATGCATCTAATAAACATGAGTTATATTTTAGGCACATAAAATATAGCTCATATTTTGACATACCATTTTAAAATGAACAAATTATACTTGCAAATTCTTGTACGAAAACAGAATAAAAGAATGTCTTAGATCAAGGGCTTTGGAGATTTATTGTTCTGTGTTTGAGTCCCAGTTCTTTACAAACCCGAGCAATTATACTTTCTGATGGTTAGTTTTCTCACTTATTAAGTGAAATGAATAATAAAGTACTTCATAAATATACAGAAGGAAAGAGATTATGTGTATACAAACACATCATCACCCTGATGGCTAAAAGGTCAACAATTTGCTATTGTTTCTTATCATGAGAACCAGTTGAACCAACAAAATAACCTGAAGATGAAAGGTTTGCAACAACACTAAAGTTTTAGCTATTCAGTGAGCAGCAGTGAGGAAGAGTGAATAAAATCAAGAAATTCACCCACAAAATTGGCTGTTTCCCAGAGTTAGGGTCTTAGAGGGCCCAAAGCATTGAGGAGAATCTCTACAGAATAGTGTTCAATAGTAACACAAATGATTCTTAGTATAGCCTTTCAAGAAGCGACTGTGTTTGAAATATCCAAGGAAAGAAAATAAAATCATTTGAGAACAGTAGCCCCTCCCCCACACTCATGTTCTGATTTCCCTGGTATCCATTTATCTGCCCTCTGCCACCATTAGAAAATACTAAAGGGGAAATTTTCAAAGGCAACCATCTGTATGTTTTCAAGTGTGCACCTTTCTGAACAGCAGCATGATGCAACCTTGTCCCACTCTCACTCCATTCTCTGGAGACACAAATCATCCTTTTTCCCCCTAGTGAGTAGTTTATAGATGCTGGTCAGCAGCTACCTCGGTTACCAAGTCTATTGTTCCCACATTGTGATTCTTCTGTTCAGGCAAGTTGTACATGGTATATCTTGTCTGCACCCCCTCTTCCCCTTGGCCCTCCCCTGAACTCTGGGCCTGGGCACTATCCCTGAGCTTTTTTGCTCAAGGCTAGAACTCTACCACTTTGAGTCACAGGGCTATTCCAGTTTTCTGGTGGTTTGTCAGAGATAAGAGTCTCACAGACTTTCCTGCCTAGGTTGGCTGTGAACTCTGATTCTCAGATCTCAGCCTCCTGAGTAGCTAGGATTACAGGTGTGAGCCCCTGGTGCCCAGCTTGACCCAGTATTTGAATGCTTCCCTACAATCTCCTACTTTGTCACTTTGTGTCATCACACAGGCATCATCCCAAAATGAAGGGCGACTATAGAGCACCCTTCTATTGCACCAAAAGTCAGAGAGAGAGAGAGAGAGAGAGAGAGAGAGAGAGAGAGAGAGAGAGAGAGAGAGAGAGAGAGAGCGCTCATTTACATTTTTCAACTGGTCTATCGGTTTTTGTTAATATCTTGCTCTGCCTCAAGCGGTGGCTGCTATACATGAACAAAAGAAGCTCAGGGACAGTGCTTCGGCCCTGAGTTCAAATCCCAAGGCCATCAGGAAAAAGAAGAGGGGGTGGGGAGAATAAATAAGACAAGCTACGAAACCAGAATTTAATCAGTTGGTGACTGAAATAAGTTTTTATTATTGTTTCCTCTTTTTTTAAAAGATAATTTATATCTATTTCTACCTTTGGCAATCCAAAGTGGGATGCATATACACTTATTTTGCTCTTACTTCACAGAACACAGCCCTGATTTTAGCACTGTTTTGAGATTTTTTTGGACATTTTTCTCAACCTTAAGATGTAATTTTAGCATACCACCTAGCAGGACACAACTCTTTATGACTGTGAGACAAAGCACTGAGAGGGAAGTGAGCATGGACGTGGAAGAGCAAGATGACAAAACAGGATGTAGCCCCCGTGGAGAGCTCAAGCTCACCTTGAATAGGGCTGACCTAATGAGATCCTACCCCACTCATGTTTCAGGGGGACCGGCACATGTTATCTGAGCTTCTACATTCCCTCAAGGCCTACCCTCATAATTGTCTACTCTAGCAATTGTGGTCTCCTCTAACAATCACGGTTCACTCGACCACCAGTTGTGTTTCACCTTAGCAACTGTCCACCCTAACAATTAGAAGTGAGGGTCCCAGGTCTCCACACTGAGCCCTCCCAACAGGGGAACCGAGCTGGGAGGAGAGCTGGGTGCCAGCTCTGGGAGCTCCTCTTCTTGACCCCAGCCTTGACCCCAGCCCCACATCCCCCTTCCTCTTTCTCATGAGCACATCATCCAGGTGTTTTAGATTGTTTAAAGGATCATTTGTTGAGAAAGTTTTCTTGCAAGTGGCTTTATTTAATCCTCTTGTAGACCTGGAAGGCAGGTACTACTTGTATATTTTATAGACTGCCAAAGGTTTCAAGTAGGGAGGTTAGGATTGAGCCTGGAAATGTTAAGGATGTACTGTAGATCTTGAGCAGAAGAGCAGTAGACTGAAGGTGTTTGGTATGTGTGTGTGTGTGTGTGTGTGTGTGTGTGTGTGTGTGTGTGTGTGTACATGCACACATGCATGTACGGGTACCTACACTCAGGTCTCAAGGCTAGTGTTTTACCACTTGAGCCCTAGTTCCATTTCTGACCTTTTTTCTTTTTTGGATAGTTTATTGGAGATCTAAGCCTTACAGACTTTCCTGCCTGGGCTGGCTTCAAACCTTGATCCTCAGATCTCAGTCTCCTGAGTAGCTAAGATTACAGGCATGAACCACTGGCACCTGGCTGAAGGTGATGTTTTAGGGAGGAAAGACAGCCCAGGCTGCCCCCAAGAAAGCCCTCAGTAGGCTGGTAACCTTGAGAGAAGAAAAACAAATGAGGAAGCAGAGGCAAGCTCAATGAACAAGACCAAACCTTTGTGGAGTCTGGCAGAGCAGATGAAGGAGGATGAAGAACTGAAGAGAACAACAAAATTCCTCATCTGAGAGAAGGAAAAACAAAAGCCTCGTGATGTTGTCAACAACCACCAGAACCGTATGGTTCTGACAGTAAATTCATCGTGAATGTGTTTGAAAAACTGATGATGCATTAATAATGTACAATTTTTGGAAATAGGAATCTGTGGCATAGATGAGAGATTGGAGTTGGGAATAAAGTCTTTAAAATAATCACCCAGAGAGGGGATCTCCAGTAGTCAGACTTGGGTGGGTTTAAGATTCACATAGTCAAGGGAGAAGGATAAAGCATAAAACCTAGAGAAACAATCAGATAGAAAGTGCAGCGAAGACAGAGGGAGAAGGACTATATTAAGAGGTGCGGTGGTTAAATACAAGGGTGCATTCATGATATAGACAGTAAAATACTCTATGTAAATTCAAGGGTCCCAGCTGAAAAATCTCACAGAATTAATAGAGGCATTAGTAAACTACCTATGCACACAGTGAATATATAAAGAAGACAATTGCTTTCATTTCAATCCCTTAGAAAACCAACAAGAAAGCAAAGTGAAAAATTGATCCTCTTCAAGAAGCAATATGAAAAATAAACCACCAGTTCTTATGAAATCCGACTTGAGAAAAGAAAAATCCATGAGAGATATAAGGTGAAATTTGAATTGAAGAAAAACTTGTAAGATAGGTTAATCCAAGTTAATTAGCAAAGGCGAACATTGTCTAAGTAAAATAATTATTTAGGGACTAGGTCAAAATGATTCTAAATGTCCTTGAGCAGGTGAATGAGAATACTTTAAAAATTTAATAAATATAAGAGCAATAAGAGGAGATTATTAAAAGTAGATATCCAGGTGCTGGTGGCTCACTCCTATAATCCTAGCTACTCAGGAGACTGAGTTCTAAGGATGGTGGTTCAAAGCCAGTTTGAGTAGGAAAGTCCATGAGACACTTATCTCTGATTAAAAAAAAAACTAGACGTGGAGCTGTGGATCAAGTGGTAGAGCACTATCCTTGAACAAAAAAACTCAGGGACAGTGCCCAGGCCCCAACTTCAAGCCCCAGGACCCGTACCAATAGAAAAAAAGAAAAGAAAGAAGGGAAGAAAAAAGTAAGAGATCCTAGAAAACAAATATAAATAATTGGATACTAAAATTGGCCTTACCAAATAAATTGGTACACTTTCATGAAATTCACCCAGATATTTACTGAGCACATCTTATGAAAGGATGTTGATTATTCTCAACTAAGGCCGGTGGCTTGTCAAATTAGGGATCTTAGAAACTATCAAGCCTCTCTCTTTCTCTCTCTCTGTCTTTCTCTTTTGGTTTATTTGATGGCATTGGGGATTGAAAGCAGAACTTGTGCTTGGTGAGCAGGTACTTTACCACTTGAACCATGCCCCCAGCCCCCAAGAATGTCTTAATGTTTCTCAGAAGTCAATGCTATTTTTGGAGTTTTCCTGCTTTTTGGCTCGTAGTTATCTCCCGTCTCCATCTCTATACATTTGTCTTTGTGTTTTTCAGCCTCTGTTTTCCTACTTCTGGGGACAACTCTTACTGCCCATGTTAGCTGTGCATCTGACACACCCAGAGCTCCATGAGTCTCTGTGTTTGGCTTGTCCCGATATTTATACTTTTTTGTTGTTGTTGTTGGTTGTGGGTCTTGAACTCTGGGCCTGTGTCCGGTCTTTGAGCTCTTTTTCCCTCAAGGCTAGTGTTCTACCACTTTGAGTCACAGCTCCACTCTTGATTTTCTGCTGCTTAATTGGAGATAAGAGTCTCACAGACTTTCCTGCCCAGGCTGGTTTTGAACTGCAATTCTCAGATCTCAGCCTGTTGAGCTGCTAGGATTACAGACATGAGCCACCAGGGCCTGGCACTTTTACTTTTTTAAAGTGTAGTCTAAATCTCAACCCTTCGTACTTCTCTCACTGGCCACCAGGCTGCTACCCATTTCAGTTGAGGCTTCTAATAATGAAAGATAATAGTGGGAAATTATCAGTCTTTTACCTGTCTCTTCTAGACAAGACAATCTGGCTGATAAGAACTGTTATAAAGAGCTGAGTGTTGGTGGCTACTCAGGAAACTGAGATCTGGAGGATCTAGGTTTAAAACCAGCCCACACAGAAAAACTTGGGAAATTCCATCTCCAAAGTAACCAGCAAATTCTGGGCTGGAGGCGTAGCTAAAGTGATAGAGCAACAGCCATGAGCAGGAAAGCTGAGGAAGACCGAGTCCTCTGTACAAAAACAGAATAATCATGAAGGATGAAAACCCTTTGTTATCTAATGAAACTGAAAAGAAACCAAAATCAAGTTTCTGTCCTCATATTACTCCTGACCTGTGTTCTCAATATAGTGCATAAATCTGGCTTTAGCAGACATGCTTTATTGTCTTCTGCCGGGTCAATGTTCTATGCCTTGAAATTCAATTACTATTATTTTTGGTGGTGGTGGTGTTTTCTGAGACAAGGTATTACTATGTGGGCCAGACTTCCTTCTAATATTTCTAATACCCCAGCCTCCCAGGTGCTGGAATTATAGATGTGTAAGGGATTACAGATGTGTTATACCATGCCTAGTTTCATGATCTTTTGGCTACAAGAAGCTTTAAAATAATTTAGGTGGAGGTTCCTGTATTTTTCTATTTGCTTGCTTTCTCCTTAGGATTTGTCTTTCTGGGCTGGCTTTGGACCATAATTCTTAGATACCAGTCTCCTGAGTAGCCAGGATTATAGGTGTGAGCCACTGCACCTAACTTTGTATTGACCTTTAAAAAACATATTTGAGCCAGGCATTGATGGCTCATGCCTGTAATCCCAGCTACTCCGGAGGCTATCTGAGAATCACAGTTTATTATCGCTAATAAATTACTAAGAAAAAAAGCTAGAAGTACAACAGTGGTTCAAGTAGTAGAGTGCTAGTCTTGAACAAAGGGACAGCACTCAGGGCCTGGGTTCAAGCCCCAGGGCTGGCAAAAAAAAAAGTATTTGAGAAATTTGATGAATAGACTTGTTTATGTTGTATAGAAATGTTAGAGGGTAAGTGTGATTAGCATTGGGTAAACTAAGATATATTTAGGTCGAGAATAATGCATATTGGGTGGGGTGTGGGGGCAGAGGGAATGGGGAGTTTGAAGGAAAGGGTGACTGATTAAGAAGCACTGGACACATACATAGACACATTAAATTATAAGCTTCCTGTACAACCATTTGAAACTTTTTTAAAAAAAGAATGTCACATATCTTAGCCAGGTGCTGGTGGCTCATGCCTGTAATCCTAATCTGAGCTACTCAGGAGGTTGTGATCTGAGACTCACAGGACAGGAAAGTTTGTGAGACTCTTATCCTCAATTAATCACAGAAAAAGCCAGAAGTGGTGCTGTGGCTCAAGTGGTAGAGCACTAGCCTTGAGCAAAAGGAGCTCAGGGACAGTGCCCAGGTTCATAGTTCAAGCCTCAGGACTGGAAAAGAAAAGATTGGCACATATAGCATGAAGATAGCATAATAAAACCCACCAAACATTGTTTGAAAAAGCGGGGACAGAGTATACTTGTTCCAAGTACACTGTGTGCAGGCATGCAATTATCACAGTGAAATCCCTTTGAATTATTAATGTGTGTAACCCCAAAAGAAAAGAACAGCACATATAATTTGTTGTTTATCCAAACATCTGGAAAACAAACTTTGGAAATCTATATTTACTTCTTCTTATGATTGACTCTTTTTCTGATTGCTCCTTGTCTCTAAAGAAATGAAAAGTTAAACACATCCACAATGTAATATTAGTGGTTGACTGCCAGCCAAGTTGAGAGTCAGTGGCTAACACTCCAGGGAAAGTGAGCTGTGTTAAGCTGCTATGTTTATTTTGGAAGGATTTTGAAGTCCTGATGTTTAAAGTCTTTACCTCACACAGATGATTTTCCAGAGGACTTTTGCTTCCCCAAAAAACACCATTTAAAAAAAGGATAAGCAGCAGGTGCTGGTGGCTCATGCCATGACTTTAGCAACTCAGAAGGTTAATCTCTGAGAATTATGGTTCAAAGCCAACTGGGGCAGGAAAGTCCATAAGACTATTATCTATAATGAAGCACCAGAAAAGCTGTAAGTAGAACTATGGCTCAAGTGGTAGAGTGCTACTCTAGGGCAAAAAAAAAACCCTGAGGGATAGTGCCTAGGCCCTGAGTTCAAGCACAAACACTGGCACACCACATACATACATGTACAAACACACACACACACACACACACACACACACACAAGTAAAAACAAAGTGGAAACTCCATTTGTTAATGGGTGTTTACATTTATGGAGGCTAGTGTCCTATAAACAAGATAAACAAGGCTCAATTGCAGAAAAATCTTTTTTTTTTATTGTATTTTATTTTATTTGAGAACATACTGTACAGAGGGGCTACAATTACATGGGCAGGATAATACATACATTTCTTACCAAGCATTGCAGCCTCCTCCTTTGTTTACCCTTCACTTCCCTTCCCCGCCTCCCCCCTCCCCCCACCCAATTTTACCCCCCTCCCCCCACCCAATTATACCCCCCTCCCCCCCCCCACACCGACATTGTAAAGCTGGTTTTGACATGACATTTTGTACTTCTCATTGTAATTGCAGAAAAATCTTACAATCTTCTATTTGCACATCAAAAATGATGCTCAATTGCAGAAGAATCTTATGACTTTCAGGAAACAAAACAAAAGATACTATTTATTTTTTATGTCTATAGGATTTCGTGTGTGTGTGTGTGTGTGTGTGTGTGTGTGTGTGTGTGTGTATGTACAGATGTGTGTGTATATGTGTGTGTGTGTGTGTTGGTCCTGCAGCTTGAACTCAGGGCCTGAGTACTGTCCCTGAGCTTTATGTTCAAGGCTAGAGCTCTACCAAGCTCTACCACTAGAGCCATACCTCCACTTCCAGCTTTTTGGTAGTTAATTGATGATAAGAGTCTCATGGACTTTCCTGACCAGACTGGCTTTGAACTTTGATCCTTAAAGCTCAGACTCCTGAGTGGCTAGGATTACAAAGTGTGATACACCAGCACCCAACTACGTATTTCTTTTTCTCAGTTGTTGGCCTGAACCTGTGGTTCTGTGCTTTCAAATTCTCCAGGCAGAGGTGGTGGGGAGGGCAGGGTATAAAGAAGAAAAGGATAACTAAGTGAAATGCATGTCAACTGAGGCTGTATCTTTATTTCTGCAGGCACCTGTGAGCTAAGCCTGTGGTATAAAGACCATTTAAAAGTAATTGGTTTGTCTCATTAAACTTATCATATCCATAATAATCCTGTGATGTAAAGGGCATTTTAGAGTTATCCATTTTCCTTATTAAACTTTTTTTTAATGATAAATACCACAAGGCCATTTATTGTGAACCCAAAGTTGGAAATAACTTGGTTATCAAACAGCAAAAGAAGTATCTGTGCCCTTTCTTGTGCCTGTCTGTATTGAGTAGCTGCAGGAGTAGCAAAGGAATGACTCTCAGGGGCATGTCTGCAGGGGGACAGACTGCAATCTGACAACTTCAATAAAGAATTCCCAATGTCAGAACCTTCCAAGCCACACCGCTAGGAATTTATCATATGCACACATTCATACTTGCATTTCTTATCATTAATATTTTAAACTATAATTAACAGTCAAGAATAAACCTTTTATGAAAGTTTTTGAAAGCTGGGCATCAGTGGCTCATGCTTGTAATCCTAGTTACTCAGAAGCCTGAAAACTGACAATTGGGCAGGATAGTCGATGAGACGCTTATCCCCAATTAACCACCAAAAATCCTGAAGTGGAGCTGTTGCTCAAGGAGTAGAGCACCAGACTTAAATGAAAAAGCTCAGGGACAGTGCCCAAACCTTCAGTGCAAGCACTTGTACCAACACAAAAATGAAAAAAGTGAAGATGACAGTCTTGCACCTGTCTGTCAGTCTGTGGCATTTCATGATGTCTGTGGGGCCACTTTCAGCCTTTGCAGCTTTTATCTTCTCCGCAGAAGTAAGAAGGTTGTTGTCACTTTGGAGGAATGACATGCTTGCTGAGAATTCTCTGTAGAGCCAAATGCAGGTTTAGTATGTACGGGTCACAGGTAGGTGGGGCCACAAGTACATAGGGTCACAGGTACGTGGGGTCACAGGTGTGTGGGGTCATGGGTGTGTAGGGTTACAGCTGTGTTGGTTGCAGGAAGTCCTATTCTGTAGTCTATTACACTCCCCAGGAACTGTCATCAACCTTCCTGATGTTGTAATCCTTAGAGAAAGGCCCTCACTCATTGGGTGGAGTGTTGAGGCCTAAAATCCTCCCCTAAGTACCATACTACATTACAATACGCCTAACTTTTCTAACAGTATCATTTTCAATATGCCACAAATGTTGTAGAATGCTTGCAAAGTGTTGCTCTCTACTCTTGAAATCACAACTGATGAAGAGCCTTTGAGAGCTCAGCTAAGTATAGCTTCCCAAAAGTGTTCTAAGGGGATTATCTAGTATCTATCTAATCTATCTGTCTGTCTATCTATCTATCTATCTATCTATCTATCTATCTATCTATCTATCTATCTATCTATCTACTTACCTATCTATCTATCATTCCTCTTTCAGGAAATAAGATAGATTTCTCTCCTTCCCTGGGTTATTTCATCATCCTTTCTTCTTTCTCTCTTGCAAGCCTTCATTTATAGGAAACCTATATAAACACTAACCACCATGTATCTGAGCATATGGAAATAAAAAAGAAAATGATAAGCAGTGCCTGTCCTAAGTGAAAATAAAAGTATTATTTATTTTTGTAGGTCATGGGGCCTGAACTCTGGGCCTGAGCACTGTCCCTCAGCTCTTCAGCTCAAGGCTAGCACTCTACCAATTGAAACACAGTGCCACTTCTGCCCTTTTCTGTTTATGTGGTGCTGAGGAATGGAACCCAGAGCCTCATGCATGTAAGGCAAGCACTCTACCACTGAGCCACCTTCCCAGCCCAAGTATTTTTATTTTAAACAAAATTTCAGTAAAGAAAATACGAGACCATCTAAAAGTTGGGTTGATTTTTTTTTTTTTTTTTTTTTTTTTTTTTTTTTTTTTTTTTTTTGTCGGTCGTGGGGCTTGAACTCTGGGCCTGGGCACTGTCCCTCAGCTCTTCAGCTCAAGGCGAGCGCTCTACCACTTGAGCTACAGCGCCACTTCCGGTTTTCTAGTGGTTTATTGGAGATAGGAGTCTCACGGTCTTTCCTGCCCGGGCTGGCTTTGAACCGAGATTCTCATATCTCAGCCTCCTGAGTAGCTAGGATTACAGGCGTGAGCCACCGGCGCCCGGCTAGTTGGGTTGATTTTTATCTTAAAAACATTAGATAGAAATACAGGGGCCAGGATTTGGCCCAAATACTACAATATGCCTAACTCCTAATTCCTAATCTGTTTAGGAATCCTATTCTGGTCTCTTCTCTTCTTCTAAAGTTCTTGGGTGTTCTGTCCTTCCTTACTGGGCATTTGTCTATAGTTTGTGCTTAGCCTCCTGTTTTTTACTTATTAATAACTCCAGGTAGCTGTTAAAGGAAATGAATAAATACTTTCCCTTTAATGCAGTGAGAGGAATTGGAGAAAAGCTTTGATAAATGTGGAGCTTTGAGGCGAATGTGGGAGCTGAGAGCTTGCTTGTCTGATGTTCCACAGATTATGTATTGAGTGACTTGTGATTGCCAGGAGTGTTGGCCATCTTGTCTGTCTCTAAAGCTTTTAGATCAAGCAAGTTATGGAATGTGAAAGATCACATGACTTTATGATGAAAGTTAGTTTTTCTATTTTCTTTTGGTCATGGGGCTTGAACTCAGCAACCAGCTAGTTTTGACACAAATAGTTGCCAAGACAAGTTCCTGGGTGCAGGAGGAACAGGAGCCACCAACAAGAGGCCAAGCAGTCAGATATTTTTTGGTTAAACTCCTTTCTGTTCATGCTGTTCCCCCCCCTCATTAGCCCCCCGTTGATGTTATTTTTTTTTATTATAATGTAACTGTTTCAGATCAGGGACTTCCATGTGGAAGCATTTCGCAATTGAACTTGCTAAACACCTCTGCTGTTTTCTCCTGCAATTGGAGGTTGTTGGCTTGATAGAAAGTCATTCTGGTTCTGTCTGTGGCTATTTTTTGTTTCTTTTTTTTAACTGACAAAATATGTTTATTTTATACATTATCTTTGGTGATCTTTCTGATTTTCTTTCTATCTTTTGTTCTTAAGATATATTTTTATTGTAAAGATACTGTACAAAGGGGTTACAGTTACATGAGCAAGGTAATGAGTCCATTTCCTATCGAGCATTGTTATACCTTCCTTTATTTTCCCCAACATCCTTTTCCTCCCCCCGACCTAACTCTTCCCTCCCCTCCCCTCTCAAAGTTGTAAAGTTCATTTCAACATACAATCTTGTACATCTTATTTCAGCATCTTATTATTTCCCTCCCCCTCCCCAAATTTGAAAAATGTATATACAAGATGCAAGACACTGGGATTGAATACAGTGAAAATAAGGGTTGTATCATGGGAGAAGAACATGAAGAGGAAATAAGAATGTCCAATAGACACATGAAGAAATGCTCAACTTCTCCAGCTATAAAAGAAATGCAAATCAAAACAACATTGAGATTCCACCTCACCCCAGTTAGAATGGCTATAATCAAGAACTCTAATAATAACAACAGATGCTGGAGGGGATGTGGCCAAAAGGGAACCCTACTGCGTTGTTGGTGGGAATGTAAACTTGTTCAACCACTTTGGAAAGCAGTATGGCGGTTCCTATGACTCCAGCAATCCCACTTTTGGGCATTTACCCAAACGATCACACACAAGGCCATACTAAAGGTACCAGCACAACTATGTTTATTGAAGCGTTATTTACCATAGCTAAGATGTGGAACCAACCCAGATGCCTCTCAGTACATGAATGGATCAAGAAAATATGGTATACACACACACACACACACACACACACATACACACACACACCACACACACACACACTCACACACACTGAATTCTATGCCTCCATCAGAAAGAATGACACAGCTCCATTTGTTAGGAAAAGGAAAGGTGGGAAAAATTATATTATATGAACTAAGCCAAACTCAAAGAAACACAGGTCCCATGGTTTCCCTTATCTGCAATAACTAGTATATGTCTAGGACAAGCAGAAGAGGTCAAAAGCTATGTACATATGACCATATAATATGATACTCAGTAAAGTGAACCTCAAGATAGGTTCGCAAGAGGTTTTATCTTTGTCGCTGTTCTTTCTTTTTTTTTTCTTCTCTTTCTTTCTTTCTTTTTTTTTTTTTTTTGTTGGTCGTGGGGCTTGAACTCTGGGTCTGGGTCCTGTCTCTCAGCTCTTCAGCTCTAGATGAGCACTCTACCACTTGAGCCACAGTACCACTTCTGGCTTTCTGGTGGTTTATTGGAGATAAGAGTCTTGCAGACTTTCCTGCCCAGACTGGCTTTGATCCATGATAAAGATCTCAGCCTCCTGAGTAGCTAGGATTACAGGAGTGAGCCACTGGCACCTGGCTGATTCTTTTCGATACAATAGGTTGCTGCTTGCCACCAGGCATTTCTACATACTCTCTAGTATTTTTAAGGTCTCCTTTTTTGTTTTTTGTTTTTTTTTGGTAGGTCGTGGGGCTTGAACTCTGGGCCTGGGCGCTGTCCCTCAGCTCTTCAGCTCAAGGATAGCGCTCTACCACTTGAGCTACAGCGCCACTTTCGGTTTTCTGGTGGTTTATTGGAGATAGGAGTCTCACGGTCTCTCCTGCCTGGGCTGGCTTTGAACTGCAATCCTCAGATCTCAGCCTCCTGAGTAGCTAGGATTACAGGAGTGAGCCACCAGCGCCTGGCTTTAAGGTCTCCTTTTAAAAGTGAAGTTAATATTATAGTTTTATAAAAAGGAAAAAGGAAAATTTAAAAAAGAATAAGCACCAAAAAATGCTAAAAGTAGAGCTGTACTCGTGTGGCTCAAGTGGTAGATTACTAACCTTAGGTGAAAAACTCAGGGGCAGTGCCCAGTCCCTGAGTTCAAGCCCTAGGACTGACACCAAAAACAAAATCCTAGGCATTGAAGACATGTATCCTTTGGTTGAATCCTGGCCTCTCTATCTTCCGTCAAGTGGACAGGAAAGTAAATCATATTTATGGTTTTTAAAAACAATACATATTTTTATTGTATTATAAAGGTGATATACAGAGGGGTTACAGTTACATAAGTCAGGTAATGAGTACATTTCTTTTTGGACAATATCATTCCTTTCCTTGCTCTCTCTCAGTAAAATATATATATATATATATATATACACATATATATGTATATGTATATGTATATTTTAAGGTTAAAGGCTTCTTACAATGCAGGAATCAACTTTTACATGGTCCTGGACTTTCTGTAAAATTACCTGTAAGTAACTGTACAAGAGAAGGCATATCTAACAAAGCAGTATTTGAATGCAATGCATTTTAATCTGTGTGAACCCCTTTCAAGTATCTTTACTCAAAAATTTTTTTTTGTCAGTTGTGGGGCCTGAACTCTGACCTGGGCGCTGTCCCTCAGCTCTTCAGCTCAAGGTTAGCGCCCTAGCACCCTACCACTTGAGCCACAGCACCACTTCTGGCTTTTTCTGCTTATGTGGTGCTGAGGATTCAAACCCAGGGCCTTACACATGTGAGGCAAGAGCTCTACCACTGAGCCACCTTCCCAGCCTTTACTCAAATTTTGTTTATAATGAAAATACTTTTTAATTTTCACTTAGGAGTGAAAAATGACCCCAAATTTTCTTTTCTTTCCATATGCTTATCACTAATTATTTATCACCATACATAGTGGATAGTGCCCTAGATGCTTTGTATGGGAGAGTAAACGGAGCAGCCCCAAAGTTTGTGAAACACCTCCTAGTGGTGGCAGAAGGAATGACAAGATGAAATTGGTACAGTGGTGCATTCAAGGAGACTGCAATTGAGGCATTCCTCTGCCTGCTCATAGAGTTCAGAATTGGCCCATGGGTGATTAGTTCCTTTTTTCCACAAAGCCCTCTAACTCCCCCTAAAGACACACGTTTCAACCACAAATTCAAAGTGTTAACTTTATCACTTCAATGAAACATCAGTAACTTTTACTTTAGGGATCCATTTGCATTTTGCAGGGACCGTTCTCACTATATTAAGAAGAGGGAGACAGATTCCATCATGATTTAAGCACAACTGAGATTACACGGGGCAGGAACTTTGCGTCAATGAGCCGTGCAATGAGTACTTGGGTTGCAAATGGTTTGTGTTTGAAATTTCTCTGGATTTTGTAAATTTATGACTACTTTTTGACTGTGCTTGGTCAAAACCACATGTATCAAATCTGCAAACTAGTCAGTCAGCTTATTGTAAAGCTGGATAGTAGTAGATGCTGGGGATAAAAACCTTGATGAGGGAAATGGGATCTAGGTATGGACTGACCTTTTTTGTGTGTGGGGCTTGAACTCAGAACCTGGGCACTGTCTCTGAGCTTTTTTGGCTCGAGGCTGACACTCTACCACTTGAGCCATAGCTCTACTTTTGGCTTTTTGGTAGTTAATTGGAGACAACAGCTTGCTTAGTCTGCCTTTGAGCCTCAATCCTCAGAACTCAGCCTCCTGAGTAGTTAGGATTATAGGCATGAGCTGCTGGTGGCTGGCTTTTCCCTTCACTTGTTTATTAGCAACAATTAATTGTACAAGAGAGGTTCATTTTGATGTGCTCATATATACATACAATATACGCTGATCAGACACTCTCCTCCATCTCTCTCCTCATCATTCCTTCCCCTTTCTCTACTTAGTCTTAACAAGCTTCATTATTCCATTTTCACACCTGTCCACCAAGTCTTTCATTCACATTCACCCTCCCCTACCCTTTGCATTCACTCTTCCCCTCCCACTAGTTCCCACTCACTTGACAGGCCTGGTTTACATTCCTGCCCTTCATTTTATTTTATTTTTCCTTTTCTCTTTTTGGTCTTGGTGCTAGAACTCAAGGCCTAGGCACTGTCCATGAGCGTTTTTGCTCAAGGATAGTGCTTTATATTTGATCCATAGCTCCACTTCCAACTTTTTGGTGGTTAATTGGAGATAAGAGTCTCATGGGCATGCTTACCTAGGATGGCTTTGAACCACTATCCCCAGATCTCAGCCTCCTGAGTAGCCCCACAATTACAAACAAGTTTTTTTTTCCTTCTGTCATGGGCTTGAACTCTCGGCTTGGACACTATCCCTGCGCTCTTCAGCTCAAGGCGAGTGCTCTATTGCTTGAGCCACAGCAGCACTTCCAGTGTTCTAGTGGTTTATTGGAGATGAGAATCTCACGGACTTTCCTGCCCAGGCTGGCTTTGAACTGTGATCCTCAGATCTCAGCCTCCTGAGTAGCTAGGATTACAGGCATGAGCCACCAGCGCCTGGCTTACAAACATGTTTTTTTAAGTACTTGCATGCACACACATAGTTTTATATTTGTTTATAAATGTTTGCCTTTTAGGTTTATCATCCACAAAGAAGAGAAAGCATGACCTTTGTCAAACTAGAACATAGTTTTAAAGAATCAGTTTTGAGTTTCATCAGTTCTTTGTATAGTTATTTTAGTCTCTGCTTCATTTATTTCTCCCCTAATCTTTATTATTTCTTTCTATCTTCTAATTTAAGGTTTGGATAAGTTTTTATTTCCCTAGGAGCTTGAGGCACATCAGTAGGTTATGTATTTGAGATCTCTGGTGAGTGTGTGTTAGCGTGTGTTTATGTGACTCTGTGTGTGTGTGTGTGTGTGTGTGTGTGTGTGTGTGTGTTTATTGTAGGTGGTTATAGCTGTAACTTACCTCTTTGGACTTCCTTTGCTGTGTCTCAACTGTTTCGGTAGGTTGTGTTTTCATTTCATTAGATTCTATTGAAATAGGGACACTGGATCTAAGTAATGCCATCTTGTCCTAATTGTCATTTTGGTGTCTTAGTAGATGATGGAGACTTTTCACCTAGATCTGACTTGCCACTAAATCTCTTTTGGAGTCACTCAGAAGAGGTCCAATGTAAGTTTCTGTGTTCTGAAAAATGGATCTATCTGGACTTATGGAAGGGGATTTGATGTGATCAATATGCCCCCCAACCGGCCCTCAAGCTTGGAGGCATCAGCAGAGGGTTTTGGCTTGGTTTGGTACCAATCTGTTATGCTGTTTATCTTTGTGCCTCATAGTACTTTTGTCTACTCTGTCCTTTGGTGAGTTAACTCACCTGGCCTCCCTGAATGTGGTTCTTGGGGACTGTTCCTTGTCAAATGGTCCTGACAAGAGCACCATCTGGTCTCAGAAAGACATCAGATGTCATTTTGTCTGTCTATCAAGCTGTGTCCTCTCTCTCTACGGCAGTCCTAGCTTTTTTTTTTTTTTTTTTTTTTTTTGTCTCACTTTGTCTGGTCTTTGTCTTCAGCACTACAACCTCCTTATGCTAATGTGTCTTATTCCCAAAGTTGTTTTTAAAGGTTTCTAGTTCTTGGTAAGCTCAGCTTGTTTAAGAGTCTGTTAAATTCTGTTTGTTGCTAGTAGAGGTTTTGTTTTGAGTTTTGTCTTGTATTTTTGGTGTTGTCTGTTTTTCTCGCACTGACCATGTGGTTCCATATTTTTGCTATGGGCAAAAATATTTCTTGCCACTGGAATTTCAGAAAACTTATGGCTGATATTCATGTTTAAAACCTAAGCATGCTTTAAGATTTTTATGCACAAGCTGTGTGTATGTGTATGAATATGTTCAAATAATACATTTAAAAAACTGGCATCATGGTTTAAGAAAAAAGTCTTTTCTATCAAACTATAGTACTTTTGTTTTGTATGATGATATTTCTTGATATTGAAATTATTTGCTGAAATTATTTGCTTTTTGACTTCAACGATTTTCTGTGTTGCTTGTGACCAGCAGCCCAGTTAGGGAGATAAATCTTTAATAGCCCCTTTCTAACATTGAAAATCAATTATACTTAGAATGTGAGCCTAATTCCTTGACAAGGAGTTTGGATTGGGGTAAAAACCTAGCAAAATGCTCTCCCTGGGCAGCCTGGCCTCCAGGTAGATGAACAGTATCATACCAATTTGCATGAAATGGACTTGAGAAAATTCTCCTGTGTCTATTTATTCATCCTGACACCAGAGAGTCACTGTAACCAAGATAACTGCCTCTGTAGGTCGAAAGGAAAAAATGGGCTTTTAAACTCAAACTACTAAGAAGAACTATGACTTTGCATTAATAAGGAGCCATGTTATTTGAGGGTTATTTATAAGGGTTATTTTAAATGCAAATTAAGGCAAAGGGAATGTAAAGAAAAAAAGGGGAAAGTTAGTAAAGGAAGGCTTTGGAAAGGAAATTGAGGAAAAATGTTTTCCTTTGGATAAGGAATAATTTGGGAAGTAAGAATTGTCTTAAATGTTTACTTAAAAGTGGAGAAAGGAGCCGGTCGCCTGTGGCTCATGCCTATAATCCTAGCTACTCAGGAGGCTGAGACCTGAGGATCTCGGTTCAAAGCCCGCCTGGGCTGAAAAAGTCCGTGAGACACTTTTGTTTTTAACTTGTGAAAATATTGTACAGAAGGGTTACAATTACATGAGCAAGGTAATGAGTACATTTCTTTCTTTTTGTGGGGGGGGGTCCGGTCATGGGGCCTGAACTCTGGGCCTGGGTGCTGTCCCTCAGCTCTTCAGCTCAAGGCTAGCGCTCAACCACTTGAGTCACAGCGCCACTTCTGGCTTTTTTCTTTTTGCTTATGTGGCTGAGGAATCAAACCAAGGGCCTTGGGCATGCAAGGCAAGTGCTCTACTACTGAGCCACCTTCCCAGCCCCATGACTACATTTTTTTTTTTTTTTGTGAAAATACTGTACAGAGGGGTTACAATTACATGAGCAAGATGATGAGTACATTTCTTATCAAGCATTGTAGCCTCCTCCTTTGTTTCCCCTTCTCATCCCTTCCCATCTCCCCCTACCCCCCCAGTCCTCCCTGCTCCCCCCACAAACTTGTAAAGGTCATTTTCAACATAAAGACTTGTTGCAATGGGTCCACCTATATCCCTATTTAAACGATTTGTTTTTGCCCTTCCCCTCCACAAATTATGCCAACATCAAATACAGTGAAAGCAGGGGTTATACTGTGGGGGAGGGACATACAAAGCAACAAAGAAATAATCATATAAATGTGTTAGAAAGAATTGCATGAAAGAAAAAACATTTGAATACATATCTTAGGGTTCATTTCCCTAACATCACCTTATCTGACCTTTTCTGCTTGACTCAGACATATACTAGATATTGCAAATAAGGAAACCTTGGGACTTACGTTTCTTTGGGACTGGCTTACTTCACTTAATATAATTTTTTCCAAGTCTTTCCATTTCCTAACAAATGGGGCAATGTCATTCTTTCTGATGGAGGTATAGAATCCCACTGTGTATATATACCACATTTTCTTGATCCATTCATCTACTGAGGGGCATCTGGGTTGGGTCCATATCTTAGCTATAGTAAATAATGCTGCAATAAAACATAGTTGTGCCGATAGCTTTAATGTGGTCTCGTTTGTAAACATTTGGGTAAATGCCCAAAAGTGGGATTGCTGGGTCATAGGGGAGCTCTATGTAGAGTCTTTTGAGAAACCTCCATACTACTTTCCAAAGTGGTTGAACAAGTTTACACTCCCACCAACAATGCAGTAAAGTTCCCTTCTGTCCACATCCCCTCCAGCATCTGATGTTATTAGAGTTCTTGATTTTAGCCATTCTAACTGGGGTGAGGTGGTATCTCAATGTTGTTTTGATTTGCATTTCTTTTATGGCTAGGGAGGTTGAGCATTTCTTCATGTGTCTATTGGCCATCCTTCTTTCTTCTTCAGAGAAGTTTCTCTTTAAGTCTTTCGCCCACTTATTTATTGGGCAGTTGTTTCTTTGAGGATTTGTTGTTGGGGGATTTAATTTTTTTGAGTTCCAGGTATATTTTAGATATGAGACCCTTGTCCATTGTATGGCTAGTGAAGATCTTCTCCCAATCCGTGGGCTTTCTATTGATCTTGCTAGCTATGTCCTTTGCCATGCAGAAGCTCTGCAACTTCATGCAATCCCATTTGTCCAACCTTTCTTTGATTTGTTGTGTTTCTAGGTCTCTATTAAGAAAATTTTGGCCTGTGCCAAGGAGACCTAGGGTTTCTCCTATTCCATCCTGTAATGTTTTCAGAGTGTCTGCTTTGAGTTCAAGGTCTTTGATCCATTTGGAGTTGATTCTGGTGCAGGGTGATATATAAGGATCTAGCTTTAGTTTCTACAAGTAGTTAACCAGTTTTGCCAGCACCATTTACTGAAGAGGCTGTCTTTCTTCCATTCTATTTTTTTAGCTGCCTTATCAAAGATTAGATGGCTATAGGTCTGTAGGTTCATTTCTGGGTTTTCAATTCTATTCCATTGGTCCTGTGGTCTGTTCTTGTGCCAGTACTAAGCTGTTTTGATTACTATGGCTTTATAGTAGAGTTTGAAATTTGGTATTGATATTCCTCCAGCAGTGTTCTTTCCGTTGAGGAGCATTTTTGCTATTAGGGGTCTTTTATTGTTCCATATGAATTTTTGGATTTCCTCTTCTATTTCCTTGAAGAATGAGGTTGGAATTTTGATAGGTATCACATTGAATTTGTCGATGGCCTTGGGAAGTATTGCCATTTTCACAATGTTGATCTTTCCAATCCAGGAGCATGGGAGGTTTTGCCATTTTCTAAGTTCTGTTTTGATATCCTTTTTCAAGATTTTAAAGTTTTCATCATAGAGGTCCTTCACTTCTTTGGTTAAGTTAATTCCTAGGTATTTTATTTTTTGTTGGGCTATTACAAATGGAGTTGCTTTCCTAATTTCAGCCACACTTTTCTCATTGTTGGCATACAGAAAAGCCATTGATTTTTGGGGGTTAATTTTATAACCTGCTACTTTGCCAAAGTTTTGAATCAGCTTGAGTAATTTGGGAGTGGAGTCTATGGGATTCTTTAAATACAAGATCATGTCATCTGTAAAGAGGGAGAGTTTTACTTCTTCTTTCCCTATTCGGATCCCCTTTATGTTTACATCTTGTCTTATTGCTGTAGCTAGGCATTCTAATACTAGATTGAAGAGAAGTGGAGAGAGTGGACATCCTTGTCTTGTTCCTGAGTTAAGAGGGAATGGCTTTACTTTTTCACCATTAAGTATAATGCTGGCTGTAGGTTTGTCATATACAGCCTTTATTGTATTGAGGAATGTTCCATGGATTCCTAATTTTTTCAAAAGCTTTATCATAAAGGGCTGTTGAATCTTGTCAAATGCTTTTTCTGCATCTATTGAGATAACCATGTGGTTCTTATCCTTGCCTTTGTTGATGTGATGAATTATATTTATTGATTTGCATATATTGAATCAGCTTTGCATCCCTTCCCAGATCCATGAGTACATTTCTTATCAAGCATTGTTGCCTCTTTCTTTGTCCCCCTGCCGCCAAAGTTGTAAAGTTTGTTTTTCGACATGTCTTGTACATCTCATTGTTGCAATGGGTCCACCTGTATCCCTATTTAAACAATTGTTTTTTTCTCTTCCCTTCCACAAATTATGCAAACATCAAACACAGTGAAAACTGGGGTCTTACTGTGGGGGAGAGACATACAAAGCAACAAAGAAATATGAGGGCTGGGAAGGTGGCTGAGTGGTAGAGCCTTGCCTTGCATGCCTGAGGCCCTGGGTTCGATTCCTCAGCACCATATAAGCAAAAAAAAAAAGCTGGAAGTAGCCCTATGGCTCAAGGGGTAGAGCACTTAGCCTTGACCTGAAGAGCTGAGGGACATCATCCAGGCCCAGAGTTGAGGCCCCACGACTGGACCCCCCCCCAAAAAATCTTATGAATATAATAGAAACAATAGCAAGAAAGAAAAAAAAATTTGAATCCTTGTCTTGGGGTTCATTTTGCCTAACATCAACTTGTCTGACCATTTCTGCTTGTCTCAGAGATATACTAGTTATTGCAAATAAGGGAAAACATGGGACCTGTGTTTCTTTGGCCCTGGGTCGGTGAGACTCATATCTCCAATAAACCACTAGAAAACCGGAAGTGGTGCTATGGCTCAAGTGGTAGAGCGTTCGACTTGAGCTGAAGAGTGCAGGGACAGTGCCCAAGCCCAGAGTTCAAGCCCCCCAACTGATCAAAAAAAAAACCAAAACAGTGGAGAAAGGAAGAAATTAATACTAATAAACAGATGGTAGCAGATGGTATGAGTGTATATTGAATTTATAAGATAGAGCTGATTAGTAAAGTTAGTGAAGTTGGTATGTAATTAAGTTGGCTATTATTCTGATCTAAAAATGTTTTTTAAAGGTCAGATTAATACACTGTAAAACTAGTACCTCTTTCTATGTCCATCTATGAAAGAAATTGTGTGCTCTTAAGTTTGGCCAGTTGAATGTTTTTTTATGTCAAGGACCTTTATAAAAAGTATGTAAAACTAGGGGACTGGGAAGGTGGCTTAGTGGTAGAATGATTGCCTTGCATGCATGATGTCCTGGGTTCGATTCCACATAAACAGAAAATGCCAGAAGTGGCACTGTGGCTCAAATAGTAGAGCACTAGCCTTGAGCTGAAGAGCTGAGGGACAGGCTGAGCTCAGGAACCACAACCAGAAAAAAAAAGTATGTAAATAGGATATTATATTTCTTGTCTAACATGTCTTTTACTCGAGTTTGTAAGGTGCCTTGGATACAGAGCTAAAAGGGCACCAAATGGGCCTTTGATTCTGTATTCTTCATTGTAATCACAGAGGCCTAGTGATGATGGTTTCAATGTTAATTAGTATCCTAAAGTGTTATATTCAATTAAAAATAACTAGATTGTTTGACTATTTTTTAATTTTAATTGATTAATTTATTAATTTTTGGGGGAAGGTGGAGGAAAGAAAGACCCTATGCTTGGGATTGTGTTGCTGCTGCTGCTGCTGCTCCTCCTCCTCTTCCTCCTCCTCTTTCTTTTTGCAATAGGGCTGTTTTCTAGTATAAGTTAGCTTGACAGCCTTTATAGCATTCTTGATGGTTCTTTATATTTAAAGGTATGTTATTTAGTCCAAATGTCTGTATCTGAATTATTTTATCTAAGACCAGAGATAAATATCATTTATTTATTCAATAAAGGTAACATACAGGTAATATATTAAAAGACATATATTATAATTAGTGGAAGCTTTAAGCAATTAAAAAATAACCCAAAACAGAATGCAAACAATAGATGGATCTTATTTTTGAACCAATGTGCTATTGTTCCTTATTTGATTGGAGAATTGAATCTATTAATATTTAGGGTTATTATAGAGAGATATGTCATGTTTCCTGCCATTTGCTTGATTGCCTGTATTTTGTTTTTTTCCTCTTTCTGTGTTTACTAAGTTGATCTCTCAGTGATTTTTGTCATGTGTTTCTTTGATTTTGATTGTTTTCTTCAGATTGTATTCCTCCCTTTAGAATTCTTTGTACTGTTGGTTTAATGAGGAATTCCTCTAATTTTTGTTTGTCATGGAAGGTTTTGGTTTCATCATCTAATGTAAATGTTTACTTCACTGGGTAGATTAGTTTGGGTTGGCAGTTGATCTTCAGTGCTTGGATTATATCATTCCAGGCTCTCCTTGAGTTGAGGATTTGTGTGGAGGGATCTGCAATGATTCTGATTTTCCTTACATTGTAATATAACTCCTTCTTTAATTTTGCGGCATTTAAAATCAGTTCCTTGTTATATATGGCTAATGTTTTTACTATGATGTGTCTAGAAGTGTTTCTTTTTGTGTCCAGTCTACCGGGGGTTCTATATGCTTCTGTAAGCAGGTAAGGTGGGGAAGTTTTCAGCTATTATTTTACTGGTTTTCAATGCCTTTTAACAGGTTTTCAATGTGTTATTTATAAATTCTTCACCCTCATCGATTCCAATTATGAGTAGATTTAATTTCTTAGCTGAGTCTGCCAATCCTGGACTTCTCTTTGATAGGTTCTGAGTGTTTTTTCCATACTTTTTTGACTTTTTTCTCTAGCTCCTCTATTTTATCCTCAGCTTCTGCAGTTCTATTTTCCAGTTCACTTATTGTGTTACCTATGGATCCCTTGTGGTTTGTATTGTGGAAATTGAACATTTTATGGTTCTGAGATCAGATTTTTAAATGTAGTGTATAGTGTGTCTATTTTTCTTTTTTTCTATTTTTCTTTTTAAATGTAGTGTATAGTGTGTCTATTTTTCTTTTCTTTTCTTTTTTTTTTTGGGTCCGGTCGTGGGGCCTGAACTCTGGGCCTGGGCACTGTCCCTCAGCTCTTCAGCTCAAGGCTAGCACTCTACCACTTGAGCCACAGCACCACTTCCGGCTTTTTTTTCTTTTTGCTTATGTGGTGCTGAGGAATTGAACCCAGGGCCTCTGGCATGCAAGGCAAGCGCTTTACCACTGAGCCGCCTTCCCAGCCCAGTGTGTCTATTTTTCAATCCGTGTCTTTCTGGGAGTATTGAATTTTCTTCGTCATTTCTTCTTTGAGCTTTTGAAGTTGTTTTGCTTCTCCCCTTATATTTTATCAACCAATTCTATCATCATTTCTTTAATGGTTCTTTTCTTATGTTCTATCTCTTCATTCTCAGTGGAATCCTTACCTGGGTTGTTATTGGCTATTGGATTTAGTTTGTTGTCTTGATTGTTCATGAATCTTAGGAAGTAAGATGGTAGCCAAATGATAGGGAATTGCTCTAGTCCTCACTAACCAGAGATTTTGATTCCTAACATGTGCTTCTCCCCCAAAATTGACAACACCAAATAGATAAATAAGCAGAGAGTACAGGTACTGAATACAAATTTAAAACTTCTTTTGTTCTGGCAGCATGCAAAAGTGGCCCAGCAGCTGCCTTGGACTCTAGGAACCACCAGTGGACTGCAGCATTCTGACATTGGAAACTCCATAGTACCAGACCCGGACATCACAGACAGACAGAAACCAGCAGCAAGCCACCATGACACCCAGACCTGGACAACTCCCACAGTGCCATTGGCTATCTTACAACGGTGAGAGCACTCCAGCAGCCACACAACAGGAGCACCCCTGTAGGAGCAGCCTAGCTTCCAAGTGTCAGGAATGGCCAGTGGTGGGAGTGGCCTAGAGGCCAGGTGATGGGGGAGGTCCAGTGGTGGAGCCGCCAGACGGCAGGAGTGGCCCAGTAGATGAGCAGCAGGAGCTTCCAGAGGCCAACCAGCAGTAGTGGTCTGGTGGTGGGAGCAGCCCAGCAGTGGAAGTGGTCTGGCCATGAGAGTGGTCTGTTTGTTGTCCCCGCTGCAGACCTGACCAAGCTTCTTCCAACTAGCTCAGGGCCAAGCACATGCACAGGTGTTTGCTGGCCTGGGGACCCGTGTGGGCTAGCCTACCCAGTGTGAACTAGTCCAAGCCAAGCAAGTGCTCCTACTTGTCAGATGCAAACAGGCCAAGCTGGGGCCATGACCCTGAAAAATCTCTGAACCCAAATGACTAAATCACAACAAAAGATTACTATTGAGTTTTGTCTTTACAGATCTGATCTTCTGTAGCAATTATAATCAGGCCCACAGAGGGACAGATCACTCTTAGAAGTTTGTCAGATTTAACTTTGATTTTTACTAAGTTCCATGTAAGCCCTGCTTAAAAACTATTTCTGTTGATCTTTTTTGTTTAAATTGTTTAAATCTATTGGCACCAGCTCTCACACCACCTGTTCATCACCTACTTCCAACCTGGAATTTGGCCAATTGGGACATGTCATCCCAGCAATGAGCAAACAATGTCAACTGGGATATTATCCTAGCAAGGAGAAGAAACCCGCAGGACAAAGGTTGCCCTGGCAACGAGGGATCATCTAGAGGCCATTGGAAAGAAACTGCTCAGATAAGGGGATAGTGTCAGATTCTGAATGGAATCACTTTGTGCCAGCCCTTTCAAAAGAAAGTAAAACCAGGAGGACAAAAGACAATAGTTCATAAGCAAGCCTATCTAATGCCCATACCTGTCTACTTTGTAACTGGGTAAGAATTTACACCCTTGCTGTTGCCTATTTGTAATTATAATGGGTAGTAAAATGCTAGGGTTGTCAAATGGGGGATAGTTTAAAATTAACAAAAATTCCAGCCCCCAGTATATGAATTCATCTGGTTGGGGAGAGGGGTAAGGCTGGAGTGTTAGTAAATCAAAACACTTTTCTGGACACCTGGTCATTTGGACCAAACACACCTCATGTACTCATGTAAAGAGGTCTTAGTAAATATATATATGCTGAGTCTAAATATGCTTTCTTGATATTACATGCCCATGCACACATTTAAAAAAAAGAAGAGGTTTCTTAGCTAATGATAACTTCCAATAGGGCATGGACCTGAGATGGTGTCCCTATTAAAAGTTGTCTAGGAGAGGCACTGGTGGCTCATGCCTGTAATCCTAGCTACTCAGGAGGCTGAGATCTGAGGATTGTGGTTCAAAGCCAGCTTGGGCATGAAAGTTTGTGAGACTCTTAGCTCCAATTAACCACCAGAAAACTGGAAGCGGTGCTGTGGCTGAAGTGGTAGAGTGCTTGCCTAGACCTGTGGGACAGCTCCCAGGCCCATAGTTCAAGCCCCACGACCGACCAAAAAAAAAAAAAAAACAAACAAAAAATAAAAGCTGCCTGGAAGCCTTCCCAGGTAACTGCTAAATTAAGGTTCCCCAGAAAATACTTTTGCAAACTGGAGTGCCAATCAGGGTGCAATGACCTGTTGTATAAAAATGGCTTTTACACTCCTTCAGATCAACAGTTATCTTGATGGAAGGGACCCTATGCCATTCTTCTACAGTTACAGCTGTAACTCATTTTTAAGAGGTACCACAACTTTAACAAAGCCTGAAAATCTGCCAGCATTACAATATAGGTGGATTATGTCTGTTTTTCCACTGGTATAATCACCTAGCCTCAGCCTCCATTCTAGCTGCTGGCCTGGAGGATGTCATAGGGCATATGAATCCTTCAGAAAATACATGCAGCCAACCTTCAAGTGATAATGCTAGAGGGATCTCTTTGTTAATAAATTGTCTTTCAAAATAGGAGATCTTTAGAGATCCTTATTGCAGCCCAAAAAGAAACCTGTGAAGTTGTAGAAAGTTAAATGTTGTATATAACACTGCTCTTAGCTTTAATGTTCTTTAGCTTTTGTGGAAACACTTGGTTAATTTTTTTTCTTTTCGGTACTAATATGTGGGGGGGGTAATGATTTGTTGTTTCTTATATTGTTTCTGTGACCTGTTATTTTTTTTTTTTTACCTGTTATTTTTGTTAATTTCTCATATGGCTTCCTTTCCAGTTTGGAGTAAAAAAATGCTCTTTTTTTTTGTTGTTGTTGTTGTTGGTAGTGAGGCTTGACCTCTGGGCCTGGGCACTGTCCCTCAGCTCTTCAGTCCAGGCTAGCACTCTACCACTTGAACCACAGCACCACTTCTGGTTTTCTGAGTGGTTTATTGGAGATAAGAGTCTCACAGACTTTCCTGCCTGGATTGACTTTGAACCGTGATCCTCAGATCTCAGCCTCCTGGGCACCTGGCAAAAACATGCTCTTAATAACATCCTATCCTGGGGCTGGGAACGTGGCTCAGTGGTAGATTGCTTACCTTGCCTTGGGTTTGATTCCTCAGCCCTACATAAGCAGAAAAAGCTGGAAGTGGCACTGTGGCTCAAGTGGTAGAGTGCTAGCCTTGAGCTGAAGAGCTGAGGGACAGTGCCCAGGCCCAGAATTCAGACCCCACGACCAGCAAGAAAAATAAAATAAAATAAATCTGACTCTGTCAATCTGACAACTAAATTTCCCATTTCACCCCTAGATAATATAGTACAAGACTTCTATTCAACTTGAAGCAGTTAGAGAATATGGATCTTTGCCAATAAACTTCCCTTAAGATTGAGGGACCAAAGTCATTTTGGGGGAGGAAAAAGTGAGACAGGATTTATTAGGAAAAAGAGCCATAGGAAAGCAGTGGTAACAAGTACAGACCCCCTTGAATGTCGAGACCTCATTATGAGAGATGGTTACAGGCCCAAGCCTTCTATGTCTGCCCAGAAAACCTTAACCTAATTGGAGGCAATCTGGTTACCCAAAGTTGTGACTCTGGTACTTTGCCCAGGACATCAAAAAAGAGATTCTGTGGTAGCAAAAGGAAATTGCACAGTCAATGCTGCTGCTTAAAAAGTTGCCTTAAAACCAGTAGGGACCCTAATTATTTTATTGTTCCTGACCCCAGCCTGGCATGCAAGATAGGCAACTCACTGGGAGGTACATAAACAGGTCTGGGAGACACTGGCATGGTCCAGCTCGGATCCAGTCCATTTCTTCCAACCTGAAGATTCTGTCTGGAGAAAGCTTGTTAAAGATGGTTTCACTCCTACCTGGAAGGGACCCTACACCATCGCCCTACCATTCCTACCATGGTTAAAGTAGACACATGGCTAAAACCAAATGACTCAGGATGGAAGGCACACACAAATTTCAATAAAGACTTCAGTATCACATTGGCCCTTTACCCTTTCTGTCAACTCCTTCCTTGGTGCCTTCTTTGCTTGAGACTCTTCCTGTGGTACAAACATACTGAGCCAACTGTAACTGCTGGAGACTCCTCAGATTGCAGTTGGGATCAGCCTTAGTAAAAACCAAAGGAAATTGGACCTTCTCTTTCTACAACAAGCAAAACTCTGTGAAACCTTAGGAAAAACATGGTTTTGTGTAAATGAACCAGGTCTAATACAAGAGAGTCTCTCTAGTGAGACAAAAACATAGAAACAAGAAAACAAAAGCTTGCAAATTCCCAGAACTGGTTCCAAAAATGGTTTAATTGGCTCCCATGGCTAACAACTCTGATATCTGCAGCCATAACTATAAGGCTATGTCTTCTCAATTGTTTCATAAACTTTGTTCAAAATCATATTAACTTGGTTAAGCTCATGGCTCTAAGGGCCCAATAGAGTCCTCTCACTGAAGAATCAGTGATTTGATTTTATGTTCATAAAACACAGTGGGGAATGAAATATGGATACTGGGTCTAAGTAATGCCATCTTGACTTCACCACCATCTTGGCATTTTAATAGATAATGGGGACTTCTCACCCAGTTCCAAAAACTCTAGGAGTGATATAGGTCATTCTTTTAAATGCAGATGTGTCATGTGTTGTTTAGCTCCAGCAAAGTCTTGCTTCAGGGCATTTTTGCCCTAAGTCCCGGATGGCTCGCCTTAGCTTGCTTCTGTAAACATGCTTTCAATAGATTTAATTCCTCATACCAAGCATGTGATTTTTGCCTTTATAAGCTTTGTATTAACTCTAAATTATTTGGGAAATGAGCCCACTCACAGTCCCTGGTTTTGTAAAGAAGACTCCTGATTCAACCTCTCAAAGTGTGGCTTCTCTGTATCTTACTGATTGAATTCCCATGGAACCCTAGGAGTTGGTGGATTCCTCTCTCCTTTGTATCTTCAAAGATCCACTCATCCTTGTACAATGTCTTATTCAGTCCTCATTCAAATGACTGTTTTCCGTAGTTACCTTTTATTATTGACTTCTAGTTTTATTTCATTGTGGTCAATAGAATTCAGGAAATGACTTCAGTGTTACTTTATGATGTACGTTATGTCCTAAAATGTGATCTGTTTTGGAGAGTGTTCCATGGGCTGTTGAGAATATGTTCTGTGTAACTGATAGACGAAATATTATGTAGATATCAGCCACGTTCATTTGGTCTGTAGTGTCATTTAACTCAAATAATTTTTGTTGATTTTTTTAGACCTATTAGTGAGAGTGGGTATTGAAATCTCCCATTATTATTGTGTTTGGGTCTATTTGCACTTTAGATGTGCTTTTATGTATTTTGTATAATGAAGCCGAGTGCTCCAACATTTGGTGTGCATAGATGTTAGAAATTGCTATTTCCTTTTGATGGATTTTTTTCTCTTTATGACTATGAAATGACCTTGTTCTCTTCTGACTGATTTTGAAATTTACTTGATCCTACAAGAGTGTAGCTATTCCTGCCTGCTCTCAGAATCCATTTGTTTAAAAGATATTTGGCCCCCCTTTACCTTAACCCAATGTTTGTTCTTGTCTGTCACATGCATTTCTTGTAGGCAACAAGTGATCATGAATTGCTTTTAAGTTCAACCTGTCATTTGTGTCTTGTAATTGGAGAAATATTGATAGATGTAGCAATTCTTGTCATTTTGTTGTTTTTGAAGTATTTGCTTCTTCCTTATTATTCATTTGCTTATCTCTTCTACCTGGTAGAATTTATTCTCTCTCCCTATTTTCATCTTTACATTTATCTTCTTTTTTCATGCGCTGGTACTGTGACTTAAACTCAGGATCTGAACACTGTCCCTTAGCTTTTTTTTTTTCTCCATAAAAGCTGACAATCTACAGGCTGGGAAGGTGGCTCAGTGGTAGAGTGCTTGCGTTGCATGCTTGAGGCCCTGGGTTCGATTCCTCAGCACCATATAAGCAGAAAAAGATGGAAGTGGTGCTGTGGCTCAAGTGGTAGAGCGCTAGCCTTGAGCTGAAGAGCCCAGGGACAGTGCCCAGGCCCAGAGTTCAAACCCAACCACCAACCAAAAAAAAAAGAAAAACAAAAGCTGATAGTCTACTACTTGAGCCACACTTCTACTTCTGGCTTTTTTTTTCTTTCTTGTAGTAAATTGGAGATAAGAGTTTCATGCATTTTCTTGCACCCAGGTTAGCTTTCAACAGTGATTTTTAGATATCAGCCTCCTGAGTAACTAAGATTAGAAATGCTGGCTGTTTGGTCTACCTGGGAGAACAGACCCCTCCCCACTGGGCAGACCTAACAACCAGGTCTCATTTTAGCTGCTTGCTATACAGTCTCTTAGACTGAGCTGCATTGGGCTACTTAACCCTCAAGGAATAGCTGGCCACTGATGGCTCATGCTTATAATACTAGCTACTCTAGAGGCTGAGATCTGAAGATCCCCATTGAACTTGTTGATTTTTAGTATTTTTACCCATCTCCTAAAGATTAATGATAGGCTTAAGTACAGCATAAGGTAGGACAATAAATAGTTCTAAAACAATAGATATTTATCTACCCGGGCTAATCTAACCAGGCCCTAGAAGTCTGGGTAATTTAGAAAATTTCCTCCACCATGGGGACACTGGCTCTGCCCCCAGAGTGAGGGGATTAATGCTCATGAGTCATTTTGTCCTGGAGTCGTTTTGCAGCTAACTTGGAGTTCAGGAAAGGCCAGACATCAATGTCTCTTACTGTATCAAGACGCCCACCTAATCAAGACAGAGATAATGGACCACCAGCTGCTACCTTTGAACTTTTATATGACTTGAAACTGTTATAACTGTGTGTACTTTCTCACTTCCTGCCCCTAATTCTCCCTATTTAAAGAAAGGTCAAGGTTGGTACCACTGAAGACTGGAAAAGATGGATGAATGACCTGCAATGTCATCTTCTCATAGCAGCTGTGCCATATAATCTCCTTTTTGATAGGTCTGCCTATGAGAATAGCCCCTTCCTCCCTTCCTCTTCCTGAAAGACAGCATATAGACTCACCAGAAATCACCTGCCTGAAACCAATAATCACCTGATTGTCAATCAGCTGACTATGAGTCAGCAAAGAACCCCAGACTCTGAGGTCATTTCCTCATCTACTGAGGTCCCTTCCTGACCACCGCCTTCAGATAGCAAGACATTCCCCAGGCTCTGAGATCCCTTCTGCATTCACTGCGGTCCTGCTTCCCTGCCTTGTTATATTCTCTGTAAACCATAAATTCCTTCTCTTCTTTCTCTTCTCCCTTTGCAAGCCTCCAACTCATGTGGGACAGCAATTTGCTGTCTTCCCAATAAACTCTTTTCTGGCTGAACCATGTGTCAGTCTCCTTTCAGGCGAACCTTACACTACTCACTGGGACACCTCTTATAATCTGAGTCTCCTAATGGCAGAGGCTCTTTGCTCTGCCAGAGATTGAAGCAAAAGGCTGTCTTGTCTTGTCATTCAGGGAAAGCCACTGACCTGTGCAGTCCCTGCAGGGAATCTGTCTCACAGTAAGGCCTGTGGGTCTGTAGCAAAGGTCACTGGCTTTCCCTGTGTGGAAACTTTGGGTTCCTCCCTCGCAGAGGACCTGGGACTGGAAGTACAAACAACTTATTTCCTCCTCTGCCTTTCTTTGCCCACACTTTCTGGATGTCCCCTGGTCCTAAGAACTCTTTACTTTTACTCTTGGGAATAAGGTTTCTTCTTTGTTTCTCAGACTTCTCATTCGCATAGTTGGAGGAAGGAAGCCTTTACCTTCCCACTACCACCCCCAAATAGCTTCTTGTAGTCTTGTACATTTTCTACTACTGGGATTTGAACTCCAAGTCTTCGGCTTACTTGCCTGACAATGTAACTCCAATCTAGCTTTTTGTTTTTTTTAAATTCTGGTTATTTGTGGAGATGGAGTCTCATGGATATTTTTTTCTGGTTATTTTGGAGATTGGGTCTCATGAATTTGTTGTGAAAGACCCCAGACTCCTGGGATACTTTCTTCAATGGGAGGGCACCCTAGAAACCAAGACTCCAAACCAGTAGATGCAACAAGCAAGAGGAGTTTATTCAGCATTTGCACAAACGATCTCTCTGCCTCGGCACAGGAGAGAGCCCTGAGCAGTGTTTACAGGCATTCTTAAAGGCAAAAACCACAAGATTAGCATATAACACCAGGTGTCCCAGGATTGGCCCATTTAAAAGTCACTATGTACTCCAGCAATCATTTTTACTATGCAGGGAAGTTTATAACACTCTTTGTAAAACAGTTGGCTCAGGGCAAGTCTAGGGGGAGCGGTCACCCTGGAGGGGAGTTTACATAGTTACAGGCTTGTGATTGATTAACATTTGGCCTAGTTTGCTGGACTTGCCAGGTGGTCCTTAACTTGGGTCCTTATTTTGGGTCCTTGTCTTGGGTCCCATTCTTGGGTCCCATTTGACCACTTGGGGAATTTACTTGTTTGTTCTTTATTTATGACCACAGACCTTGTCCCGGGTTGGCATCTGGGCTCCGAGACTCTTTACTCAATTCCTTATTTCCAGAAAAGGGGGGGGGGAGTTAGTGCTAGGGCGAGCAAGTTTACAAAAGCAAAATCAGCAGTTAGCAATTGTAAAATGTATCTCTAATTTTTAATCTTTCAGTTGTTGTTGTTGTTGCTTGTGCTGTCTCCAAACTTCAGTCCTTTGCTTCTCAGATCTCTGGTATCTAGGATTACAGGCATGATCCATCAGCATTTGGCTCAATCTTGCTTTTTTTGGTGACAACTCTTTCATGAGATTTAAACATTCTCCAATGAAGACAACATTAGTTCCTGCTGACTGATATTCTCCATGACCTAAATATGTCCTACTAGGTTCTGCCTCTTACAGATTATTGCCATACTGGTGACCAAGCTTCTAACATCCAGATGGTAGGAGAGTGACTTTTATGTCCTGAGCATATGAAGAATATGAAGATATCATTTGCTAAGATAGAAAAAAAATTGAGGATGTATATATGGAAATTCAGAAGCTAAGTTCTTTTCCATTTTGATATGGGATTAATGAATTGTACAGAATACATTCAGAAATTGAAACATGTGGCCAACTTTACTATGCTGTGAAAGTTTGCATTGGACTGAAATAATATGCTCCTTTTGAACACTAATGAAAACTGAAACTTATTTGTCAAATGATTTGGGTGTTTATGTAATAGGGAAATGGCTTGCTGGTGACTCAAATAGGATGATTTGAGTGTGAGTAAAATATATTAGGACACATTAACAACTAGCCTTTTAATCTCAAGGATGGGGATACAAAGATCTATTTCTTTTTTCGGTTCCAATGCAGTGTAGCAAAGGTTTTTGAGGTCTTAATACCTACTTCAGCAATTGATGTTTACAAAGAAGAAAGAAATCTGAAGATTGTCATGCATCAATCTGAAAGTGATCTGTTACTTTTTGGGGATCTTTTTTTGTGCTGGTCCTGGGATTTTAACTCAAAGTCTGGGTGCTGTCCCTCAGCTTTTGTGTTCAAGGCTACCTATTACTTGAGCCACTTCTGGCTCTTTGGTGATTAATTGGAGATAAGAGATTTGCACTGACTTTCCTGCTCAGGCTGGCTTCAGACTCCAATCCCTAGATCTTAGCCTCCTGAGTAGCTAGCATTATAGGTATGAATCACCAGCATGTGTTACTCTCCCCCAACCCCAAATATCCTATAGGCTAATTCTGTGATAAGGCCATGTCTTATTTTCATGTAATGGAAATTGTCCTATAAGCAGAAGTAGAGGAGAAGCCAATGCTTGGGAACACTAATGATGATGTCACAATAAGATAGTTTGTGTTTTTTTCCCCATGAGACAAAATTTTTTTTCTTACATTTTTAAAGAATATGACATATGTTATTATAACTTTGGCTTATTACTATTTATATTTTAATCATCACAGCCATTTCTTTTTTTCTAGTACATTTAGTTATGTCTTCATTCTTTTTGTTAGGATAAAAATTGCAAGATGGTAAATTTGGTTATTTGGCATCTTAGTCAAACTCAGAAGACTCATTACCTTGCTCATGTAACTGTTACACCTTTGTACAGTATCTTTACAATAAAAAATGTATATATATATGTATATATATATATATATATAAAAGAAACACAGTAAGTGTTTTTTTGGTGTGTGTGTGTGTGTGTGTGTGTGTGTGTGTGTGTGTGTGTGTGTGTGTGTGTGCATGCTGTTCCCAGGGCTTGAACTCTAGGCCTGGGCACAGTCTCTGACAGTACTCAAGTGTTCTATTACTTGAGCCACAGCTCCACTTTCAATTTTTTTGGGAGTTGATTGGAGAAGATAAGTCTCACAGACTTCTGCCCAGGCTGGCTTTGAACTGTGATCTTCAGATTTCAGTCTGAGGATCTTCTGAGCAGCTTTGATTACAGGCATGTGCCATTGGTGCCCAGCGACAGTAGTATTTTATATGTACCAACCTGCCTTTTTATTATGTGCAGATGTCAGCATTTGCTGAGATGACAAAGAAATCATCTGGACTATATCTTTTAGCCTTTTTTCCCCCCTAGGCCATCTTCAGATTGTGATCCTTGGATCTCAGCCTCCTGAATAGCTGTGATCACATTATGAGCCACAGACACCCACTGATGTTTGTGTTCCTAATGCATGTTATATATTTTCCTGCACTCAGTTTTTGCCTAGGGTAATAGTGAGTTGAGGCAGGATTTCTAATTACAGGAAATACAGATGTCTGGGACAAACTAGGCAGTGGCCTTGTTTGGAATTTAAAAGAATACATATAGGCAATGCAGCAGGAATTTAAGAATGATTAAGAGAAGACAAACAAGATTCCAACAATCCTGATGTGTTTAAATTCCTTCCATATAGATGAAAAAATATTGGTATTTCTGTGGATGGCACTATCCTATTATGTATTTTATTTGAGGAAATTTGATAGTAAGTCTGCCCCAAAATTTCTCTGAAATACTGGAGACAAAAAGCTAAATTTGGAAATCTGGCTGGGATAAGATTCCCACCAAAAAATGAGAAATGATGCTATCTAGAATGGGCCTGTGTACCCGCTATGATTTGGAATGAGAAATAAAGCTAACTCTTGCCAGGCACCAGTGACTCACACCTGTAATCCTCACTACTCAGGAAGTTGAAATCTGAGGATAATAATTCAAAGCTACCTTGGCAGGAAAGTCTTTGAGACTCTTACCTCCAACTAAACACAAAAAAATCCAGAAGTGGAGCTGTGGCTCAAGTAGTACAGTACTAGCCTTGAGCAAAAAAGCTCAGGGACAGCCCAGGCCCTGACTTGAAGCTGAAGAAAGCACCAAAAAATTTACAAAAATTAATGAATATAAAAATAAAGCAAAAGAAAAAGCAAAAAAATAAAGCAAAAAGCTAACTTCTTCTCTGTGTTCTCAGTACCATCACTAAAACCAAAATAGCTGCTTCAATGGCTATATAACAGAAAATAGAAGACAGTTCAATATGAATTCCATCATAAATTAAGCTATTACTTGAGGACTATGAAAAAGTATTTAGAAATAATGATTTTTCTTATTTAATCGAATATGCTTATTAAATTACTTGTATAAGTATATGGTATAAATTAATAATGTTCTGATAAAAGGGGCTATGACTACATTGATTTTTTTTCAGAGCTGGGAACAGTGAACAGAAAGTTGAACAGAAAAGTCTAAACTAGAAACCAAGATGATTGTAGAATGTGAATGGTTTAGAACCATTCTTTTTTCCTACACGTTGGCTTGTTTTAACAAAACTGTTGCTGAATCTAGCACCCTGGGTTGAATCCTTAACTTACACCTACCACTGTTTTCCAGTCTAAAAGTAAGAATGGCACTAGCTTCTTGTAAAACTTTTTATAGTTACATGTGTTAATACATATATTTAATTGAACAGGGTTCTCATAACCTGAGTTATTGTATGTTAGGATATCAATTATTAATATATGTTGTTACTAAGATATCCAAGATAAGCATTTATAAATAGATACATAGAAGCAAGAAAAATCATCAGATAATGTAAGGATTTACAAGACCCTAAATGATATAATCTGTAAGCTAAAAAGGAACTAAGTCCTATAGTCTCCTTCTTTATTTCTACTTTATGAAGAAATAGCTGCTTATAGACAAAGAGACTTGTCCAAATACCATACAACAAATTACTACCATTCTGAACCTAGAACCTTGAACTATCAATAAGCATTCTAGCATCCAGGCATCTTATTAACTTAATATTTGTTTCTTGTGTCAGGACTGGGACTTGAACTCAGGGTCTTGCATTCTCATTTTTTTCCCACTCAAGTCTGGTTCTGTACTTCCACTTCTGGGTTTTTGCTGTTAATTGGAGGGAAGAGTCTCATACACTTTTCTGCTTATGCTGGCTTTGACTAATGATCCTCAGATTTCAGCCTACTGTGTAACTAGGATTATAGACATGAGCCATGGGCAATGGCTCAATATTGAAACATCTCACATGAAGGCCGTGAATAGATGAGGTCAACACTTGAAATCTGGAGGGAGAAGAAAGGCTCCATTTCTTGCTTATTTAGCTAAGGAAGAGTCAAACTGCTTAGTAAAAGCTCCTTTAACTGGCTGATGGTTGTACACAGGCATCTGGGGGAAGAGTTTGTTTAGGGACCATAGGTTTCTAAGGCAGGAGTCAGTTGATACTAGTCCAAGATGCCTGGTTGTACCATGTAACCTATAAACCGTTGACAACAGTATATTCACATGAGCCTTAAAAGTGAGGTCCATAGAGTTAACTGACAGCTGATTGACTAATTTTAGTATGTGCTAAAATGGTGGAAGGGACCTGTAGTCCCAGCTACTCAGGACTTGGAGGTTAGTAGAATCGTGGTCTGCAGCCAATCCAGGAAACACATTTGGGAGACCTCATTTCAACAAATAAACTTGGTATGTTAGGCATGCATTTGTAATCCTGATTATAGTCTGAGGCTATAGCCAAAATAAATAACTAAAGCAAAAAAAAAAAAACAAAAACAAAAAAACAAGGCTTGGCTAAAAGGGCTGTCACTCAGGTGGTAGGTAGACTGCCTGCTTAGCAAGCATGATGTCCTAAGTTCAAACCCCAGAACTACCAAAAAATAAAAACAGAAAATATGGTGTGAGAGTGCCACTGATTGGTTGGCTTGCAGAAGCATGCTTATGGAAGCAGCTTGTCAGTGATTGATTAGAGACATTAAATCATCTCTGCTGCTTATTTATTGACATGGTTATGGAACAACCAATCATTTTCTAGGAGGCAGAATATTTCTTTTGTTTCAGAAACAATCTTCCAGTGAAAGCAATGTACAGGATGGAAAATACATACATAAAATATTCTAGTTTGTTTTATAGGTGTAATATAAAAGATGTCTGTGTGAGAGACATAGATGAGAAAGAGGGGAGGAAGGAAAAGAAAGGGAGAGGGAGAGAGAGAAAGGGAGAGAAAAGGGAGGGAGGGAGAGAAAGCGAGGAGAAGGAGAGGAAGAAAGAGGGAGAGGGAGAAAGGGAGGGAAAGAGAAGAGAAGAGAAAGAGAGGGAAAGGGGAGGAAGAAGGAGAGAAGATGAAAGGGAAGGAGAAAGGTGAGGGGTCTTCCTGAAAATAGGATTTTACTCTACCCAATCTGTTTAGCATGGAGCTCTCTTTATTTCAATGCTTACAGAAAACAAAAAGCAAAATCCAAAAGTCACTTGATATTACCCAATCTGCTTTTGTTTTTTGTTTTTTGCCTCCTTTTAAATTTTATTTTATTGTAAAGATGCTGTACAGAGGGGTTACAGTTAGGTGAGTAAGGTAATAAGTATAATTATTGTTGAACATTGTTACTCCCTCCGTTGTTTTTCTCTATCCCTTCCTTCCCCCGCCTCCCCACGCCCAGAAGTTGTAAAGATCATTTCCAACATACCATCTTGTGAGTATCATTGTTGCAGTGGGTCATTCTGTGTCCTTGTTTCAGCATTTTGTTATTCCTCTTCCCATCCCCAAATTAGATAGATGTATATACAAGATGCAGGGTACCAAAATCAAATACAGTGAAAACAGGGAATATACCAAAGGGGAAAGAACATACAAAAGAAACACAACTGTGTTTACCACAACATTGCTCACCCTAGCTAAGATATAGAACCAAGTCAGATGCCCCTCAGTAGATGAATGGATCAAGAAAATATGAATATATATTCTATATATAAATTCTATGCTTCCATAAAAAAATGACACCACCCCATTTGTTAGGAAATGGAAAGACTTGGAAAAAATCATCTTAAGTAAAGTAAGCCAGACCCAAAGAAATATAGGTCCCCTGGTTACCCAATCTGTCTTTCATTGTTTTCTCCATTGCTTTGCTTTCTTCCTCTACTTTAGAAACCCTAGCATCCAGTTTATTATATCCTGGAGCCTGGAGGCTGTCTCTATTCATGGACTGCAAATAAAAACCAGTGAGAGAGATGCAACACACTTGGTTCTAATTCTCTCTCTTGACATCTTAATCTCTTTCTGGGTTTCTGCAGTCAAGGCAAAGCAGAGTTTGCACTAAGAGTAAATGCACTCAGCTTTGAAGTAGTTTCTTATGCAGAGAGCTTCCAAGGGATTTCACTAATAATGTGTAAAAGCGGAGTGAGCAATGTGCTAGCTCAGGCAGGAAAGGTCTGTGAGACTCTAATCACAACAATCTAGAAATGGATCTGTGGCTCAAGCAGTAGAGTGCTATCCTGGAGAAAAAAAACTCAGGGGAAGCTCCAAGGCCCTGAGTTCAAGCTCCAGCTTGAATCGGCAACAAAAAAGGAGGTGCTGGGAATTCAACCTAGGGCCTCACAAATGCTAGGCATGCATGAGTAGCCCTGGGAATCACTTTGAGCGGAAGACATATGTTAAGCTATATTATAATGATTGCAGTTGGTGTTGGTTACCTACTTAACATTATGAGATTACTACATTCCTAACACCAGAGGTAGCAATAAAGCCAACATTAATATGAAAGTCTGTGCAGTATCTTTACATTAATCAATCAGATCCCACAAGGTAGGCATTGTTATTTTATTAATCAAAAGAGGGCGTGGAGGGCCAAGGAAGTCCAATTCTTTGCCTAAGGCAAGCCAGAAGGAAAGCACTAGCATCACAGTTCAGTTTATTAGTCTCCAATATTCATTATCTTTTTCATACTGTGTTACTCCTGAGAAAGAGTGTATGTTTTAAAAATAATTCAAGTAAGATTTTTTCCCTTTGCTTCCTGGTAGATGAAATTCCAATTTCATATCTGGTAGATATGAAATTCCAAAGGGAGTGCAGCTGAAATAGAAGCTCATTTCAAAAACAGTTTGGAGGAAATAAAAACCAATATTTGCACTACTGACCTAGTAAGCTTACTCTCAGCATCCTAGGAGAGAGGAAGTGGTGCCCTGCGTGGACTCACTGGAGGCCTGGACACTTATGTGATGGTGTTCTGCTTTCTTTTCTTGCTTTTTGACAATCTACTGTGGAGTAGACGTTCCAGTAAATGCATAGGTCATGGTGGAAAGGTTAGAGATTGGCTCTTTTTTTTTTTTTAAGAACATGAATTTGAGTTTCCATGGAAAATATCTTAGTGTTCTCAGACAGCCATAACATACCACAGCCTCGATGACTTTAACAATATCTGTTGATTTTTCTCAGAGTTCTGAAGAATGGCAAGTCCAAAATTAAAAGTGTCATCTATTCTAGGTTCTGGTATAGGTTTTATTTCTGGTTTATTGGACACCATGTTTATGCTGTGTCCTTATCTGGTGAGAGAGAGAGAGAGAGAGAGAGAGAGAGAGAGAGAGAGAGAGAGAGAGAGAGAGAGAGAGAGAGAGAGAGAGAGAGACAGACAGACAGACAGACAGACAGACAGACAGACAGACAGACAGACAGACAGACACAGACACCAACATAGACACAGAGACACACACACACAGACACACAGACACAGACACACACACACACACAGACACAGACACACACACACACACACACACACACACACACACACACAGATCACTTTCTATAATATCTCTTCTGTCTTAACTTCTTCTTTACCCTAAGTATAGCTACATCAGTGATGAGGACCTCACCATCAGTGTTGTCTATCAGTGTGTATCTCACCAGAATTGGGGCTGGGGTGTGGGGGGGAGGTACATGCATTGATCTATCACAGTAGAGTTAGAAGGGATTTGAGTTTGTGTTTGTCATACTGCAACATTCTGACCGTTTAGCTATTGAATAAATGGTCCTGTGTTAGGGCTTGCTTCTTGATATAATGCGAGCAGAATACCCTGGATATCTACAAAAGCTTCCAGAACTCTCCAGAAATACAGACCTATACTATCAGTGAAGGTGGAGTCCTTGTCTGAAAAAATATTATTGGTAAATGGAATTATAGGGTTTTACCATCCTATTTTTTGACATTTAGGTTAGATAGATTATAATGTCAAGGTTTACAGATAAGGCTGTGGATAAGATGAAGATGAAATTCTGTTCTATTGTAATGGTTTCTCCTGTTATCTTAAATAATGATTATCTTTTTCTGTGAATGAAATCTTGAAGGAGAGAAGTACAATAAACTGATTGGGAGTCCCAGCTACTTAAAAAGTTTTCTCTAGAGATAGCTCGATGTTTATTTCAAGCCTTTTTCCTAGCTAACAATTTGCGTGTATAGGGAAGAGAACTTAGCTAGGCCTTGGTGGCAAATACCTATAATCCTACCTACTCAGGAGAGTGAGATTTGAAGTCAAATCCTTGAGATGTTTGTTTCTTTGTTGTGACAGTACTGGGACTTGAACTCAGAGCCTGGGCACTATCCTTGAACATTTTTACTTGAGATTAACACTCTAACCACGTGAGCCACAGTGCCATTTCCAGCTTTTTGTTGGTTAATTGAAGGTAAGAGTCTTACAAACTTTGCTAATATTTTATTCCATTCATTTAATCATTTGTGCTCTTGTTCTTTCTCTGTGTGGATTGCATACATATTGCATACATATCATATTTTCTTGAAGCGTTTTAGAGGAAGTTACTTTCATTGTAGCCCTTAATTATTGAATTCTAGTGTGCATTTCCTAATGATGGAAGGAATGATTTTTAAAAACTTCATGTACATTTATCACCTTTATAAATCTGTCTTAATATTTTCATCAAAACATGCCATGTATGCCCTAATTCTGTCCATTGCTATTATGATGTGTGTCTTTTATGATATTCTATTCCTTCTCTCCAGAAAATGATCTCAGATCAAGTACTGCAGTTAGTTGTCACATTTTATTAGCCTTCTAATACTCTCCACCATTTATTTTTATGACATTGTTTTTTTTTTCATTTTTCTTAGTGTACTTTTGGTATCTTAGTTGAAAACCAGACAGTGATAGCTGGATGGTTATTTTCTTGGTTTTCTTATTTCATTTCATTTCTTATTTCATTTCTTATTTCATGCTTATTTTTGTATTCATACTGTGCTGTTTTGTTATGGTTGTTCTGTAGTATAGTTTTAAGTTGGTCATTGTGACACCCTCAGCATTGCTTTTCTGTTTCTGTTTCTGTTTTTGTTTTCCTTTCAGCATTGTTCTGACTATTTTGGTTATTTCTGTTCCATAAGTGGATTCTTTCTTCTAGTTCTTTGGAGGATGTCATTGGATGATGATGATGATGGTTTGTGGTTCTGGGGATTGAATTTAGAGTCTCTTTCTTTCAAGGAAGTACACTATCACTTGATCCATGCTCCATCTTCTTACATTTTTTTGGTTATTTTCCACATAGGATCTTGTGATTTTCCCCAGGATGACCTTGAACCACAATCTTCCTACCTCTGGGGCCCAAGATTCATTGAATTTTGATGGAGAGTACAATAAATCTGTAGCACACTTCTGGTAATATGGTCAGGTTCACAATATTAATTCTGTTGTACATGAGAGCTCTTTCCACAGTCTAGTGTTTTCTCCAATTTCTTTAAGGATTTTCTAGTTTTCATCTGTCATCTCTGGCTAAGTTTATTTTGAGGCATTTTAAAGGCTATTATGCTCAGATATGTTTTTCTGATTTTATTCTTGTTGACATTATTGGTATATAGAAAAGCTATCGAATTTTTGATGTTTCTTTTGTATCCTGCTACTTTGCTGAAAGTGAATATCAGATCTAAAATAGGGTTCAGTATCTGCTATAAGGATAATTTGACTTTTCCTTTCCTGTTTGGTAGATTTTTTTTTTTTTTTTTTTTTTACCACTCTTGCCCAATTGCTTTGGCTACACTGAGTAAGAGGGGTGAAGAGTAAATACCACTGTCTTAGTCTGAAGTCAGATTCTGCTAAAATCTGATATTTTCCCTCATTCCACATAATGTGGACTCTCGATTTGCTATATATAGCCTTTATTGTGTTAAGGTGTGGTCCTTCTATTCCTAGTTTCTTCGGGGCTTTTTCTCTTCAAGGATGTTGAATATTTTCAAAGGCTTTTTCTACATCTATTGAAATCATCACATAATCTTGTTGCTGCGTTAATGTTCTATAGTTACATTTGTAGATTTGTTAAACAATCCTTGCATCCCTGGAATAGGACATATCAGTCATGATCTATAACCATTTTTTGTCTTTTCTTTTTTGTCTTTTACTTTTTTTTTTTTTTTTTTTTTTTGGTTGTGGCGCTTGAACTCTGGGCCTGAGCGTGTCTTTTCTTTTTTGGTACTGGGGATCAAACCCAGGATGTTGCACTTGATAGGGAAGGGAAGCACTTTGCCACTGAGCTACATCCCAACCATATAATTTTTTAAATATGCTATTGCATTCCATTTGTAAGTATTTCATTGAGCATTTTTACATCCATGTTCAATAAGAAATTTGGTCTATAATCTTCTCTTTTTCCTTCACCCAATCAGTAGGTGATACCAGTTAGCTACTTTGGGCTATAGAGCCAAATCAATTAGTTAATTGATCAATAGACAAGATCTTGCTTATTCTATACAGATTGGCATGGAACTCACTATGTATTCCTGTCTGTCCTTGAATTCTTAATCTTCCTGCCTGAGCTTTCTGAATGCTGGAATTATAAGTATGTACCACTACCTCAAGCAAAATTTATTTATTTTGAAGACATGATTCCTAGTTTATCCATAGCTATTAGCTAATCAACAATACTTTTAAGATATTTTTGTTGTTCGAGAAAAACTCTACAAGTTGCTACACTTGAAATATAGAAAGTGATGGGCATTGTATCTTAAACCTGTAAGAGAAATACATATAATTTGGATTGCTTAATTAACCACTCCAGCAAGAACCATTCTGGGACACATTATATAAAATGTCCTCACAGTGAACACATAGAAACATATACATACTTAGATAAGGGTCATATAGCCTTCATTTAAGATACTAGTCATAAGATAGATTAATACACACATAACAGCCAGAGTGATGTTAAATGCATATCAGATCATATATCTTCCCCTGTGAAAACTCTTCCAGTCTTTTTTCGCCTTCTTCTGTTATTTGTCCAAGTCCATGTTGCTGTCAGGAAGCTCTGTAGGATTTAGCTCCTGCTTCTCTGTCTGCCATTCTCTTTGATTACCTTGCTCCTGGCTAATTCAGCTTAAGTTTAGTGAGAAAAGACATATGAGTCTATTTTTTCTTGTTTCTTTGAATATGTGATCTTATCTTTGGGCCCTTGCATCTCAAACTGTGTGTGATATACAGCAAAACTTCAGTAAATACTTACCCTTTAAATACAGGAATGGATGAACAAATTACTGCTAGGCAATAACTGCTTCTATGTGGCCCAGAATCAAAATCTTTCTTCTGCTGCCAGTGGAGAAAGCCTGATTGGATGCATTCAAGTGGGTTTGGAGATCAAGGTCTGCTTATTACTTTAATATATTTATTTATTTATTGTAAAAATATTTTACAGATGGGTTACAGTTACATGAGTAGGGTAATGAGTACATTTCATAACGAGCATTGTTACCTCTTCCTTTGTTTCTCCCTACCATCACTTCCCTCCCCACCTCCCCAACTCCTCCCACCCCACCCTCCACCCCTGACATTGTAAAGTTTGTTTTCAACATAGTGTCCTGTACATCTCGTAGTCACAATGGGTCAGCCTCCATCCCCATTTAAGCATTTCCCAATATCTCTTCCCCTCGCCAAATTACAAAAATGTATATACAAGGTACAGAACATTGGCATCAAATCCAGTGAAAACAGGGGTTATACTGGGGGGGAACAACATACAAAAGAAACAAAAGAATCACATAGTGCATTATAAATACATTAAAAACACTAACAAGAAAAAAAAAACCACTTGTATCCCCGTAGTGGGGTACACTTTGCTTAACATTATCTCATGTGGTCGTATGTACATAGCCTTTGACCTTCTCTGCTTGTCCTAGACATGTACTAGTTATTGCAAACAAAGGAAACCATGGGACCTATTTCTTTGGGCCTGGCTTACCTCACTTAATATAATTTTTCCATGTCTTTCCATTTCCTAATAAATGAGGCAATGTCATTTTTCTCATGGAGGCATATATATATATATATAATATTATATATATATATATATTATATATATATCTATCTCACATTTTCTTGACCCATTCATCTACTGAGGGGCATATGGGTTGGTTCCATATCTTAGCTATGGTAAATAATGCTGCGATAAACATGGTTGTGCTGGTAGCTTTGGTATGACTTGTTTGTGATCATTTGGGTAAATGCCCAAAAGTGGGATTGCTGGTCATAAGGGAGCTCTATGTGGAGTCTTTTGAGGAAACTCCATACTGATTTCCAGAGTGGTTGAACAAGTTTACACTCCTACCAATAATGCAATAGGGTTCACTTCTGGCCACATCCCCTCCAGCATCTGTTGTTACTAGAGTTCTTGATTATAGCCATTCTAACTGGGGTGAGGAGGAATCTCAATGCTGTCTTGATTTGCATTTCTTTTATGGCTAGAGAAGTTGAGCATTTCTTCATGTGTCTATTGGCCATTTTTAGGGGGGAGTCCAGTCGTGGGGCCTGAACTCTGGGCCTGGGTACTGTCCCTCAGCTCTTCAGCTCAAGGCTAGCACCCTACCACTTGAACCACAGCACCACTTTTGGCTTTTTTGTTTTTGCTTATGTGGTGCTGAGGAATCGAACCCAGGGCCTCATGCATGCAAAGCAAGCGCTCTACCACTGAGCCAACTTCCCAGCCCATATTGGCCATTCTTATTTCCTCTTCAGAGAAGTCTCTCTTTAAGTCTTTAGCCCATTTATTAATCAGGCAGTTGTTTCTTTGAGGATTTGTTGTTGGGAGATTTAATTTTTTGAGTTCTAAGTGTATTATAGATATGAGACCCTTGTCCATTGTATGGCTAGTGAAGACTTTTTCCCAGTCTGTGGGCTTTTTGTTGATCATGCTAGCTGTGTCCTTTGCCTTGAGAAGCTCTACAGACCCATTTCTTTGATGAATATCGATGCAAAGCTTCTCAACAAAATCTTGGCCAATTGACTTCAACAACTCATCAAAAAAATCATATGCCATGATCAAACAGGATTTATTTCAGGGATGCAAAGCTGGTTCAATATATGCAAAACAATTAATATAATTCATCACATCAACAAGAGCAAGGATAAGAACCACATGATTATTTCAATAGCTGCAGAAAAAGCATTTGACAAGATCCAACACCCCTTTATGATGAAAGCTCTGGAAAAAGTACGAATCCAGGGAACATTCTTCAATATAATAAAGGCTGTATATGACAAACCTACAGCCAGCATTATACTTAATGGCCAAAAGTTAAAGCCATTTCTTCTAAACTAAGGAGCAAGACAAGGATGTCCACTCTCTCTACTCCTCTTCAACCTATTATTAGAATGCCTAGCTAGGGCAATAAGACAAGATGCAAATATAAAGGGGATCTAAATAGGGAAAGATGAAGTCAAACTCTCCCTCTTTGCAGATGACATGATCTTGTATTTAAGGAACCCCATGGACTCCATTCCCAAGTTACTTGACCTGATCGGAAACTTTGGCAAAGTAGCAAGGTATAAAATTAACCCTCAGAAATCAATGGCTTAGAGGTTCCGGGAAGATGGTGGAGGAGAAGCTGGAATCTGAACAAGCTCTCGCATAGAAAGCAGTTTTAGAGTTCCAGTGAACAGTCCTAAGCCAGAGAATCACACCAAGTGTGCCATCACAGGACAGAGAGTTAGACAAGAGAGGGGAAGCCAAGACAAGGAGACACATCTGAGTGCCTGCCAGCAGCAGCCACGGCAGCGGCAGGGTCGCAGCGGCGACCGCAGCCGTGGCCATACCTGAGCACTCACACAGAGAGTCCAGGACTAAGGAGCCAGATGCAGTGGCCGAGAGGATTCTACTCAACACCAGCAAGAACCGACAAGGAGCGGACATCTTCATCCTGCAGTTTGCAGACCAGAGACGACCCAGGATCCAAGACTCAGCGTGAGTACAAGCCCGACGTCCTCACTCCTTCTCAGGGAGCAGAGGAGGGAAGGCCACCCCTCCCCCCCCAGCACCGGTGATCTCCATCTTGGATACCGACAAAGCTCGGAGGAGCTGCTAGCTCCAACTCAGGCCTTGGAATAAAACGAGTCATTTAGCAGGTCACAAGAACTTAACGGCGAAGTGACCTGCCAGACTCAGCTCCATCCAGGGAAAAGTCACCCAGCTCAGGCACCAGCCATTGGAGTGGCTTTCCTCACTGGGAAACCAGATCCAGAGGCTGCCCCTCCCTCTAGCAGCCTCCACAATCAATTGAAGAACAGAAACCCTGAATGGCTCCAGGCTGGGCGCTGTGAGTTTTTTTTTCACAAAATAGCCCCAGGGAAAAGCTACTGTTTGTTGAAAGGCCTCAACTCTACCAGAACCTAGCCTCATCACCCCTCTTTTGTGATTCTCAAAGCAGATCACCCTCCCATTAACCTAACCTGGGAGGGGGATCTCAAAATCTTGGGTAAAGCAGAGCATTTTTCTGCCTGTTCGAACAAACTGACTTAAGAAACCAATCAAGCCACAGGACCTCAAGCTGACCAGAGACTCCAACAAGAGGCTGGTTACAGACAAAAGGGAGATACAGGATTCTTCCCACCCCTCCCAAAAAAATAAAAAAAAAATCAAAGAACTTTTTTTTTTCTTCTTCTTCTTTTCTTTTTTTTTGGTACCATATATATATATATACTTTTTTTTCCTTTTCTAAAACTTTTATTAATCTTTAATTTTTGCCTTTTTTGAAAAAATAATTGTTTTCCAGTAACTTTTTTTCCCTCTTATAATTTTTATTTTAGGAATACGTGAATGTGCGTTTTCCTTTCTTTCCTTGTCTTCTTTCTCTTTTTCTTTCTTTCTTAATTATCTTTTTGTTTTTTGTCTAGCTCTACTGAATTTCTGATCTTTTTTTTCTGCCTTTCTTATCCTTTTCACCTTTTCCTCTCTTTTGTTCTTCTGTATGTGACTTAACTCTTGTCCTGCACATCCTCAGATAAACCCATAGTTAACTAGTAGACCTTATCCCCCATTGTGTACACACTTAATCCACAAATTTATTACTCAATCCAAAACCTCTGAGACTTAAATTCCTTAATAGCAGTACTACCTCTTTATACCTATATAATATTTTAAGCATTTTTTTAAGTTTTTCACATCTCCTCTATCTCCCTCCTGTTTTCTCAATATATTCACATTCCTCTCTAAATAGATGGTCTTTCAATCTCCATAACTATATTAATTTTTACGTTTCTATTTTTTTCTGGTCTCTTTTCATTTCCCTTTCCCTTTGTTCTTTCTCTCTCTCTCTCTCTACTTGCATCCTACCCAACCTATTTCCTGCATTGAGATTAGGACATAGTTAACTCTCCCTGTGCCTCCCCACACCAATCTATTCCTATTTTTTACCCACATCTCTCCCTAACCCTAAAAATTTCTGGTTTTCCAAATTCTTCTCTGCGGTTCGAAGCCCATTAACATATAGTTGTTTGATGTTGAAAAGATGTATCAGTTGAACTAGATTGTATCTGTAGACTATTGACTGTATAAATGCAAACGTTGGTTGATGGTTGCCTTAAGATAGTGTTCTAGCACAAAACTGGTGCTATTTTCATCTCAAATGGGCAGAGTAAGCTGGAAAAACACAAGAAAAATGGCAAATCCAGATATCTCAATACCCAATCTTGATAATCAGGGGTCAGATCAGATAATGAACAATCCAGAGGAGAGTTCCCAAATAGCTCTACAAACACTGCTGGCAAACATGATAAATGAGAAGTTTGACAACTTACAAAGGACTCTGTATGAACGTGATAGGGAGAGAGAGGAGGCATCCCAAAAGTTTATACAGGAATATCATAAGCGTGAGGAAGTGACTCAAAAACTGATACAGGATTTGCGTGAACAACTTGAGAATACTCAAAGAAAAAGGGAGGAATGGCATGAGCAGGCTGAGAACACTCAAAGAGAACTGCAGGAATCCCACGAATGGGAGGAAAGAGAACTGCAGGAATCCCACAAATGGGAGGAAGCTAATCAAAGAGTAATACAGGAATTGAGAGACCAGGTAGAGAATACACAAAGATCACTAAAGGCATTCATGGAATCCATTAACAAAGAGCTGAAGGAAGTCAGGGAGACCACAAAGGGAATGCTGAATGGAACCCAACAGAAGGAATGGGAGTCCAAAGAAACCATAACCAATCAACTAAGTGATTTGAGAACAAACACTGAACACCAAATTAAGGAAGTAAAGAAATTCATACAAGACCTAAAACAGAGCTTCAACAAAGAACTTGAAGCCATCAAAGCTGACCAATTAGAAGGAAAAGAGATAAAAAACAAAGTAGAGAGTCTTGACAGCAGGTTAGACCATGCAGAAGATCGAATCTCAGGGATTGAAGACACCCTAGATATTACAGAGAAAGAACATACAACCATCCAAGACAAGTCCAAGAAATATGATAGATCTATCCAACACCTGGAAGACACCATCAGAAGGCCTAATCTAAGGATAATGGGTGTAGAGGAGCACCTAGAAAAAGAAGTTAATGGTCTAGGAAATTTGTTTAACAGGATCCTAGCAGAGAACTTCCCAAACATACAAAAAGATAGGCCTATTCAGATACAAGAAGCTTTTAGAACCCCAAATAGACCAGACCAGGATAGGACATCCCACTGTCACATTATAATCCACACAGGATCAACTCAGACCAAGGAAAAGATCCTTAAAGCTGTCAAGGAGAAAAGGTTAATCACCTATACAGGGAAACCAACTAGAATCACTTCAGATTTCTCAGCAGAGACAATCAAAGCAAGAAGAGCCTGGAATGATGTATGCCATGCCCTAAAAACAAACAACTATCAACCAAGAATACTGTACCCAGCTAAACTCTCCTTCATAACTGAAGGCCAAATAAAAACCTTCCATAGCAAAGAAAAATTGAAACAATACATCTCCACCAAACCAGCCCTACAAAAGATTCTTAAAGATGTCCTCCTACACATAGAAAACCAACAAGACCGCAACAAAGGCCAAGAAACTGCACACCCAAACTGAGAATCCAAGAACCATAGGAAGAACCCAGTTTTCGCAGCCCCCAAGAAGGTGGATAACATGGCAGGAACTCCCAAATACCTCTCAGTCCTATCTCTTAACGTTAACGGACTTAACTCTCCAATTAAGCGACATAGACTGTCTAGTTGGATTAAAAAACAAGACCCTTCTATCTGCTGCCTGCAGGAGTCACATCTTGCCCGTAAAAACAAACACCTTTTCAATGTTAAAGGCTGGAACAAAATCTACCAAGCAAACGGCCCCCATAAACAGGCAGGAGTTGCAATCCTAATATCAGTTAAAATAGACTTCAAATTAAAATTTGTGAGAAGAGATAAAGAAGGTCGCTACATACTAATTAAAGGATCTCTCCTTCAGGAGGATATTACAATTCTAAATATCTATTCGCCAAACAATGGAGCACCCAAATTTATCAAAGAAACACTACTTTCCCTCAAATCCCATATAGATCCAAAGACATTAATTGTTGGGGATTTTAACACACCACTCTCCCCACTAGATAGATCAACTCGGCAAAAACTCAACAGAGAAACTGCAGATCTAAACAGCTGCATAGATCAATTAGACTTAACAGACATCTACCGAACATTTCACCCAGCAGCATCAGAATACACGTTTTTCTCAGCAGCACATGGAACGTTTTCTAAAATAGACCACATTTTAGGCCACAAAGCAAACTTGTCTAAATTCAGAAACATTGAAGTTATACCTTGCATTCTCTCTGACCACAAGGGAATAAAATTAGAACTCAACACCAAAAGCCACCAAAGAAAGTCCGGTATCACATGGAGGCTGAACAACACACTGCTGAATCAAGAGTGGGTCATGGAAGAGATTAGAATGGAAATTCAAATGTTCATGCTATTCAACAAAAATGAACACACAAATTACCAGCTCCTCTGGGACACAGCAAAGGCAGTACTCAGAGGCAAGTTTATAGCTCTGAGCTCCTACATCAACAAATTGGAGAGATCTGAAACTAGCAATTTAATGACACATCTAAACCTCCTTGAAAAAGAGCAGCAAGATAAACCCCAATCCAGTAGACAGAAAGAAATAATCAAAATTAAATCAGAATTAAATGAATTAGAATCCAAAAAAACTATAGAAAGAATCAACAAAACAAAGAGTTGGTTCTTTGAAAAACTTAACAAAATTGACAGACCCTTAGCAAATCTTATCAGAAAAAGAAGAGAACACACCCAAATTAATAAATTCAGAGATGAGAATGGAAACATCACCACGGAAACAACCAAGATTCAGAACATTATAAGGGAATACTTCTCAAAACTTTATGCTAATAAGTTTGAGAACTTGACAGAAATGGACCTTTTCCTAGCAAATATTGACATGCCAAAACTAAACCAAGATGAGTTAAACCAGCTTAACAGGCCCATATCAAGCATTGAAATAGAAACAGCAATAAGAGACCTCCCAGCTAAGAAAAATCCAGGACCAGATGGTTTTGCAGCGGAATTTTACAAGGCCTTCAAAGCAGAGCTCACACCAATACTCCTCCAACTCTTCAATGAAATTGAAAGAGAAAGCTCACTACCGAACACATTCTATGAAGCCATCATAACCCTCATCCCAAAACCTGGCAGGGACTCATCAAAGAAAGAGAACTATAGACCCATTTCTTTGATGAACATTGATGCAAAACTTCTCAACAAAATTTTGGCCAATTGACTTCAACAATTCATCCAAAAAATCATACACCATGATCAAACAGGATTCATTTCAGGGATGCAAAGCTGGTTCAATATAAGAAAATCAATTAATATTATTCATCACATCAACAGGAGCAAGAATAAGAACCACATGGTTATCTCAATAGATGCAGAAAAAGCATTCGACAAGATCCAACACCCCTTTATGATGAAGGTTTTGGAAAAATTAGGAATCCATGGAACATTCCTCAATACAATAAAGGCTGTATATGACAAACCTACAGCCAGCATTATACTCAATGGTGAAAAACTAAAGCCACTTCCTCTTAACTCAGGAACAAGACAAGGATGCCCACTCTCTCCATTTCTCTTCAATCTAGTATTAGAATGTCTAGCTACAGCAATAAGACAAGATGCAGACATAAAGGGGATCCAAATAGGGAAAGAAGAAATAAAACTCTCCCTCTTTGCAGATGACATGATCTTGTATTTAAAGAATCCCATAGACTCCACTCCCAAATTACTCAAGCTGATTCAAAACTTTGGCAAAGTAGCAGGTTATAAAATTAACCCCCCAAAATCAATGGCTTTTCTGTATGCCAACAATGAGAAAAGTGTGGCTGAAATTAGGAAAGCAACTCCATTTGTAATAGCCCAACAAAAAATAAAATACCTAGGAATTAACTAAAGAAGTGAAGGACCTCTATGATGAAAACTTTAAAATCTTAAAAAAGGAAATCAACACAGAACTTAAAAAATGGCAAAACCTCCCATGCTCCTGGATTGGAAAGATTAACATCGTGAAAATGGCAATACTTCCCAAGGCTATCTACAAATTCAACGCAATACCTATCAAAATTCCAACCTCATTCTTCAAGGAAATAGAAGATGCAATCCAAAAATTCATATGGAACAATAAAAGACCCCGAATAGCAAAAACGCTCTTCAACGATAAGAACACTGCTGGAGGAATATCAATTCCAAATTTCAAACTCTACTATAAAGCCATAGTAATCAAAACAGCTTGGTATTGGCATAAGAACAGACCTCAGGACCAATGGAATAGAATTGAAAACCCAGAAATGAACCTACAGACCTATAGCCATCTAATCTTCGATAAGGGAGCTAAAACAATAGAATGGAAGAAAGACAACCTCTTCAGTAAATGGTGCTGGCAAAATTGGTTAACTACATGTAGAAAACTTAAGCTAGATCCTTATATATCACCCTGCACCAGAATCAACTCCAAATGGATCAAAGACCTTGAACTCAAAGCAGACACTCTGAAAACATTACAGGATGGAATAGGAGAAACCCTAGGTCTCCTTGGCTCAGGTCGAAATTTTCTGAATAGAGACCCGGAAGCACAACAAATCAAAGAAAGGTTGGACAAATGGGATTGCATAAGATTGCAGAGCTTCTGCAGGGCAAATGACATAGCTGGCAAGATCAATAGAAAGCCCACCGATTGGGAGAAGATCTTTACTATCCATACAATGGACAAGGGTCTCATATCTAAAATATACTTGGAACTCAAAAAATTAAACCACCCAACAACAAATCCTCAAAGAAACAACTGCCCAATAAATAAGTGGGTGAAAGACTTAAAGAGAAGCTTCTCTGAAGAAGAAAGAAGGATGGCCAATAGACACATGAAGAAATGTTCAACATCCCTAGCCATAAAAGAAATGCAAATCAAAACAACATTGAGATATCACCTCACTCCAGTTAGAACAGCAAAAATCAAGAACTCTAACAACAACAGATGCTGGAGGGGATGTGGACAGAAAGGAACCTTACTTCATTGTTGGTGGGAATGTAAACTTGTTCAACCACTTTGGAAAGCAGTATGGAGGTTCCTCAAAAGACTTCACATAGATCTCCCCTATGATCCAGCAATCCCACTTTTGGGCATTTACCCAAATGTTTACAAACAAGACCACACTAAAGCTACCAGCACAACTATGTTTATTGCAGCATTATTTACCATAGCTAAGACATGGAACCAACCCAGATGCCCCTCAGTAGATGAATGGATCAAGAAAATGTGGTATATATACACAATGGAATTCTATGCCTCCATCAGAAAGAATGACATTGCCCCATTTGTTAGGAAATGGAAAGGTTTGGAAAAAATTATATTAAGTGAAGTAAGCCAGGCCCAAAGAAGCATAGGTCCCATGGTTTCCCTTATTTGCAATATCTAGTATAGGTATGAGTCAAGCGGAAAAGGTCAGATAATGTGATGTTAGGAAAATGAACCCTTAAATATGTATTTTAATGTTTTCGTTTCTTTCATGCATGTGTTTCTAACGCATTTATAAGATTATTTCTTTGTTGCTTTGTATGTCCCTCCCCCACAGTGTAACCCCCGCTTTCACTATATTTGATGTCAGTATAACATGTGGAGGAGATGGGGACAAACAAGTCGTTTAAGGATTCAGGTGGACCTGTTGCAACAATGAGAAGTACAAAATGTCATGTCAAAACCAGCTTTACAATGTCGGTGTGGGGGGGGAGGGGGGTATAATTGGGTGGGGGGAGGGGGGTAAAATTGGGTGGGGGGAGGGGGGAGGCGGGGAAGGGAAGTGAAGGGTAAACAAAGGAGGAGGCTGCAATGCTTGGTAAGAAATGTATGCGTTATCCTGCCCATGTAATTGTAGCCCCTCTGTACAGTATGTTCTCAAATAAAATAAAATACAATTAAAAAAAAATTAAACCCCCAACAACAAATCCTCAAAGAAACAAGTGCCCAATAAATAAGTGGGCGAAAGACTTAAAGAGAAACTTCTCTGAAGAAGAAAGTAGGATGGCCAATAGACACATGAAGAAATGTTCAACATCCCTAGCCATAAAAGTAATGCAAATCAAAACAACATTGAGATATCACCTCACTCCTGTTAGAACGGCAAAAATCAAGAACTCTAACAACAACAGATGCTGGAGGGGATGTGGACAGAAAGGAACCTTACTTCATTGTTGGTGGGAATGTAAACTTGTTCAACCACTTTGGAAAGCAGTATGGAGGTTCCTCAAAAGACTTCACATAGAACTCCCCTATGACCCAGCAATCCCACTTTTGGGCATTTACCCAAATGTTTACAAACAAGACCACACTAAAGCTACCGGCACAACTATGTTTATTGCAGCATTATTTACCATAGCTAAGATATGGTACCAACCCAGATGCCCTTCAGTAGATGAATGGATCAAGAAGATGTGGTATATATACACAATGGAATTCTATGCCTCCATCAGAAAGAATGACATTTCCCCATTTGTTAGGAAATGGAAAAACTTGGAAAAAATTATATTAAGTGAAGTAAGCCAGGCCCAAAGAAACATAGGTCCCTTGGTTTCCCTTATTTGCAATATCTAGTATATGTATGAGTCAAGAGGAAAAGGTCAGATAATTTGATGTCAGGAAAAAGAACCCTTAGATGTATATTTTAATGTTTTTTTCTTTCATGCATGTGTTTCTAATGCATTTATAAGATTATCTCTTTTTTTGCTTTGTATGTCCCTCTCCCACAGTATAACCCCTGCTTTCACTATATTTGATGTCAGTATAACTTGTGGAGGAGATGGGGAAAAACCAGTTGTTTAAGGATACAGGTGGACCTGTTGCAACAATGAGAAGTACAAGTTGTCATGTCCAAAACGAGTTTTACAACGGCGGTGCCGGGGGGGGGGGGGGGGAAGGAGAAGGATTGGGATTGCAGGGGAGGGGGGAGGCTGGGAAGGGATGTGAAAAGTAAACAAAGGAGGAGGCTTCAATGTGTGGTAAGAAATGTATGCATTATCCTGCCCATGTAATTGTAACTCCTCTGTACAGTGTTCACAAATAAACTTAAATTAAATTAAAAAAAAAAAGAAATCAATGGCTTTCCTGTATACCAACAATGAGAAGAGCGTAGCTCAAATTAGGAAAGAAACCTCTTTTGTAATCGCCCCACAAAAAGTAAAATACTTAGGATTTAACAAAAGAGGTGAAGGGCCTGTATGATGAAAACTTTAAAAACCTGAAAAAGGAAATTAAAGCAGAACTAAGCAAGTAGAAAAACCTCCCTTGCTCCTGGATTGGGAGGATTAACATCATGAAAATGGCAATACTGCCAAAGGCTATTTAGAAATTCAATGCCATACCTATCAATATCCCAACCTCATTCTTCAATGAAATAGACGAAGCAATCTAAAAATTCACATGGAACATTAAAAGACCCCGAGTAGCAAAACCAATTCTTAGTAGAAAGAACAGTGCTGGAGGAATATCAATTCCAAATTTCAAACTCCACTACAAAGCCATAGTCATCAAAACAGCCTCGTACAGTCACAAGAACAGACCTCAGGACCAATGGAATAGAACTGAAAACCCAGAAATGAACCCACAGACCTATAGCCATCTAATCTTCGATAAGGGAGCTAAAAAAATAGAATAGAAGAAAAACAGCCTCTTCAGTAAATGGTGCTGGCAAAATTGGTTAAACACTTGTAGAAAGCTAAAGCTAGGTCTGTATTTATCACCCTGCACCAGAATCAACTCCAAATGGATCAAAGACCTTGAAATAAAAGCAGACTCCATGAAAACATTACAGGAAGGAATAGGAGAAACTGTAGGGCTCTTTGGCACAGGCCAAAATTTTCTTAATAGAGACCCAGAAGCACAACAAATCAAAGAAAGGTTGGACAAATGGGATTGCCTATTACTTTTTGAGCTCACCCACTGTTAGTTAACCTCTCCATGGCAAATACAAGATTTATCTAATACAAGATGAAGTTGAAGTGCCCCTTCCCTATTTCAAAGCAGTGAGGTAACCTTAAATAAAATTTCTAACCTCTTAGACAGAACTCATTGTGAACCAGACACTACGTAACTGTCTCAGTCATGATTTGTTGGAAAAAAATGTTATTTAGAGCTTGACTGAACATCTCTGGGAGCAAGGCTTATGTTTAGAGGAACATCTCTGTTGAAATAAATTTGGTTAGTAGGCACAAATATGATGGCAAATGCCCGAATATTTCTCCTGAATTTCACTTAGATTATTGCCAAATGTTGTAGACACACTAGTCCTTTTACCAGAGAATTAGAAAAAGGATATGAAAAAAAAGAGCTAATGCATTGAGATGTCACTGGAGATTTAGATGGTGTGGTGCTTCTATTTATAATAAAATTAGACACGTATTAGCTAGTATAATACTAGCAGGCCTATATAGCAGTTATTATAAAATGCTTTATGTATTATCTTATTTTTACCCCCAATAAGTTATTCCTATGATTCTTATTACTACCTACTAATTACACAAAGAGATTGCATTGTGATATTTCCATACATGGACATAATATACTCTGATCACCTTCACCTCCTCTATTGTTTTTCCTGCTCTCCTTTCCCCCATTTTATGAACAATTGTGTGTGTGTGTGTGTGTGTGTGTGTGTGTGTGTGTGTGTGTGCGCACGCGCGCACCAATCCTGTGGTGTGACCTCAGGGGACTGGGCACTGTCCCTGAGCTAGTGTTTACCACTTGAGCCAGAGGTCCACTCCTAACTTTTTTTTTTTCTTTTGTTGGTGGTGGTTAATTGAAGGAAAGAGTCTCATAGACTTTCCTGCCTGGACTGGCTTCAAACCACAATCCTCAGATCTCAGCCTCCTGAGCAGCTAGGATTACAAGAGTGAGCCACCGGTGCTCAGCTCTGAACAATTTTTAATGGGTTTCTTCATTTTCATACAAGCATATGAAGTACTCCAATATTCTCCACTGCATTCACCCTCTCCTGTAGCTGCCCACCTCCCACTGGGCCTTGCCCCAAAGAGTCCTCCAGTTTTACTTTCTTTCTTTCTTTCTTTCTTTCTTTCTTTCTTTCTTTCTTTCTTTCTTTCTTTCTTTCTTTCTTTCTTTCTTTCTTTTTCTTTCTTTCTTTCTTTCTTTCTTTCATCTTCCTTCCTTTCTTCCTTCCTTCCTTCCTTCCTTCCTTCCTCCCTTCCTTCCTTTCCTTTTTTCTTTCTCTTTCTTTAAAATTTAGGTCTAGATTTCACATGTGAGCTAGAACTTACAACATTCATCTTTCTCAATCTGGCTGATAACTCTGAAGAATATATATTCTTAGTATTCTTGTTTTAACAGAAGAAAATGGAGGCTTAAACTGGTCAGTTAACCTCCATGAATACATACTCAGAGTTGGGGTTTAAACCCAGGTCGTTTTGACTTACCAGATCACAAACCACACAACCTAAAACCTATGTTTTGGTTGAGAACATAGAGATGAAGTCTTTGTATGTGATAGCCAGGGATAGCCCATATAACAGTCAAGCAGAGAACACAAGGCACTTCCAAAGGCATTCCAATTTAATTAAAGAGCAGCAACAAGAATCCATGACTTAGCAGAACACAGATTGTGATTTAGAAACCAACTGGACTGGGAACTACATGAGGTTGTATCCACCTCCATCCACCTTCATCTCCTCTGTAATGCCACAGTCCCAGCCGTCTCAAAGGGAATGCTCAGTATATGTTGTAAAAATGTATTTATTACTTTGAGTAGCTGTACAAGGAGCATCGATTCAACATGTCAATTTATGAGTATGGAACATCTTGATCAATGTCACTTCTTGCATCATTTTCCCCCACCTCTCCCCAACTCACGCATGCCCTGAAGCTTCCTGGTTCAATTTTCACATCAGTACATTGAATATTGTGACTGAACTCTTCCATCCTTCTTCCTCTCTCCCTTTATCTCCCTCCTCCTTTTGACCCCACCCCCCTGACAAAACATATTTGAATGAAAGATCTAAGAGCTTGTGCTTACTTTCTTCAGAACTATAGTCTTTTTATTATTTAATGTGGAATAACTTAAACATTCCTTTTTTTTTTTTTTTTTGCCAGTTCTGGCTTGAACTCAGGGACTGGGGAGTGTTCCTGAACTTCTTTTGCTCAAAGCTGGCACTCTATTACTTGAGCCACAGGGCAACTTCCAGCTTTTTCTGTTTATGTGGTACTAAGGAATTGAACCCAGGGCTTCATGCATGCTAGGTGAGCACTCTACCACTAAGCCACATTCCCAGCCACCACCAAGCATTCCATTGTTTAACTTATTATGTAAGTTAAACATTCCAACTTTCCATCGTTGGATGATATACTACTGATTACTTGAGGTAATAGTAATTTGGCATTAATATTGTCTAACATACAAGAGCACGCTCACTGGAATATTTCATCATTAATCTTGAAATGTCTTCTACATTATATCAAAATATCAAGGTTGACCTTCCTCCCTCCCTCCTTCCCTTTCTTTCTTCCTTCCTTTCTTTTTTATGTGCCAGTCATGGGGCTTGAACTGAGGGCCTGGGTACTCTTCATGAGCTTCTCTTGCTCAAGACTAGCATTCTACCATCTGAGCTACAGCACCACCTCTGGCTACTTCTGAGTAGTTTAATGGAGATAAGATTCTCATGGCTTTTCTTCAAACCACTAACCTCAGATCTCAGCCTCCTGAGTAGCTAGGATTACAGAAGTGAGCCATCCACACTCGACTTTTCTTTATTTTTTAAAAAATTTATTATTATTACTTTTAAGTAGTTTTACAAAAATGTTACCATTCAACAAATCAGATTATGAATACAAAGCATTTAACTGATGTCAGCCCTTTCATCATTTCCCTATCCTTCTTAACCCTTTCCCTCCCCTCAATTTTCTTAATTTTGCAGGCTATGTATTAAATTTCATGCATTCTCTTCTCCTCTCTTCATTCATCTACTCCCTCCTCTTGGCTCTATGTCCCTACATTTCAAGTACTTGTTTCCTGGTAATGATTTTGTTGGACTGTGAGTTAACCTTTCTAAATGTATTAACTGAAATGTGGTATTTTCAGGGGAGAATTCAAGTGGTGTAATTTCTCAACCATTTGTCTTACTCTGGGTCTGCATGTTAAGAATATGAGTTAGGAAATAAGAAGTTGGAGACAGCAGTTGATGGCCAGAGGTCAAGATGATCTGTAATGCTGTATAGTGGTGCATTTCAGTATTTTTTCACACTGTTGTCCTAGCATTTACAACTCAGATTTGTGAGTATTTCTCTTATCAAAAAACTTGAACATTTTCATTTCTGATTATGGTTCCAATTGACAAATTAAGCTCATGATTGCTGCACCCCATGCTGCAATTTGCCCCTCCCTTTTAAGACAGAGTCTCACAAGGTAGCCCAGACTCTCTTTGATTCTTTTGCCCCAGCCTTCCGAGGGCTAGGATTACAGGTATGTGTCACTATACACATATGTATAATATATGAGCAAGAAGGATGGAATGTTAAAACGGAAGGCCAAACACAGGTATTTAATTTTTATCTCACCCTTTCTATAACCCCATTAATGCTTATTCTTGTAAGTAAATCTAGAAAATAAAAAAATATGAATGACAGAGATCTTGGAAAGAGAGAACAGAATAAATGATGGGTAAAATCATTAAGAAAATAATTTGAGAAAGGAAAGGAACCACTGCAGTTCTGGAAAGTGGACAGAAACTCACCCGTAACAAGGCTCATGGTTGTACAACTTGGAGAGAGCAGTACAAAATGAAGACCTCATTCCCCAAAAAGAAGCCGGCCACATACAGATGATCAGGACATGATGAGCTGACTGACTCATAGGGACCAAAAAGGCCAAATTCAGAAATGACAGGACTAACACATGGTTGTATACTGAGCCAAACTACTATCCCATTATGGGGATAATATAAGGACATTCTCCTATGTGGACAAACACTCAAAAACCAAAAAAAACACAATGCCTTTTTCAGCAAGGCACTGGTGGCTCATGCCTATAATCCTAGTTATTCAGAAGGTTGAGATGTAAAGATGTTCGAAGCCAGCTTGGGCAGAAAAGTTGTAAGACTCTTGTCTCCAATTAACCACAAAAGACATGTAGAGCTGTGGCTCAAGTGGTAGAGCACTAAGCTTGAGCAAAAGGAGCTCAGAGATAGTGCCAGCATCCTGAGTTCCAACCCCAGGACTGGCATACCCACACACAAAAAGTACTTTTCCTGAATCTTTCATTAGGAAGGCATGCTCTAGCTAAATAGAAGAGTGAACCAAGAACATAGACATAGAAAAAGTAATTTCCACTTTGGAAAAAGACCAAAAATATATTTCCAGAAATTTCCTGAGGAGAATCTCATGTGTACAGATATGGAGCAGACACAGAAAAAGCAGGCCACACTGGAGCAGGGGATTCCAGGCTGAACACACCCATCCACTTACCAACCAGCACCATGCAGGGCTCCTACTGTGTACCTCCTGTGCTCTCCTCACCCTTAGCCTGCATTCGTAAATGCTGGCTCCATTCAACAGACATCATGGTGCAGAGAAAAGATTACTCATGTAATGGTACTCAGGTATATGATCGCACATTCATACTTCTAGGTGAGTGAGGAATGAGTTTAATCAACAGATCGGATTAAGCTGTAGAATGTCCAACTTCCATCCTACTCTCTCCTCCTAACTCTTAATGGGGAGGATCTCAGGGCACGAGTACATGGGAGAATGTGCTCATATTATCCACTGCAATGCTGAATCCACAGAAGGTTAAATTGAGAGATTAGTGGGGGAGCATGAGGGAAGGATAGGAGTTCATGCTGGACATTTGAATGTCATACATACATTAGAAATCTCAATCAGTGTGAATCAGGAGTCAGAAAGGTCTGACCCACAGGATAATTTCATAGCTGCCATCATTTATGCCAGTTGTCTATATTTATATAAATGATATATAATTTTATATTCTATATTACACATTATATAGCATATATGTGCAATATATGTTATATATACTATATATATTATATTGCATATATTAAACATAATATATATAAAATAATATGTATATAAATATTTATGCCAGTTCTGGGGCTTGAACTCAGGGCCTGGGTGCTATCCCTGAGCTTCATTTGTTCCAATGCACTCTACTCCTTGAGTCACAGCTTCACCTACAGCTTTTCTTTTCTTTTTTTAAGTAGCTTATAGGAGATAAGAGTCTCATGGACTTTCCTACCTGAGCTCTCAGATCTCAGGTTCCCCAGTAGGTAGGATTACAGGTGTGAGCAGGTAGGCAGGCACCCAGTATTATTATTATTGCTGTTGTTTTAGCTAAAACTCAGGTGACCTTGCTCTTTCTCATATTGCTGACACCTCTGTTTGCCCTTTTCTCCATTATTGGCTCTGCTGGAGGCAGGGGTGGGGGGAGTGGGGTCAGGGGGTGGGGGAGGGTTGGGGGCATTCCTCTTACCACACGGAACCATTCCATCTGGAACTTCTTGGAGCTGGTGTTTGGCACAGTGATCCAAAAAAGAAAAAAAAAGCTAATGAAAGCAATCATCTCTCTATATCTTTATGCAGAATGTCTAATATTTAGTTCATAATGCAGGGCTTTATGATGATCTAGTTGCAACAGTTCATAGATTTCCAGGACTCCCTCGTGTATTGCCATTCAGTTCCCTGGAAAGATCTGAGAAACTCTCAGAGAAGCTGACATGTGACCAGGACCCAGACAGTGTTCACTTCATCTCCCTCCTGGGAGCTTTTATGTGGATATCACCATTTTCTTCCACAGATGAGTTTTTACTTTCTGTCCCCTTTCGGAAGAACTGAACATGATTTAAAGATTTTTAGATAGTTATTAAGTCATAAGGAAAGGCAAGGAAGTTAGTTGGTCATGTAGTGGGATAAGAAGACATTTAAGAGATAACTGGGGGAACTTCTAAGACATTAGTCATCTTCCATTTCTTTGTTTACATGACAATCTCATGAGTATTGTGTGTGTGTGTGTTCTGTGGCTTGAACTCAGGGCCTAGGTGGTGTTCCTGAGTTTTGTGCTCTCTATGGCTCAAGCCACAGCTCCACTTCTAGCTTTTTTGATGGTTATTTGGAGCTAAGAGTCTCATGGATTTCCCTTTCCCAAGCTGGCTTCAAATCACCATTTTCAGATCTCAGCCTCTTGAGTAGCTAGGACTATAGTCGTGAGCCACCAGTGCCCCTTCCCTTTCCTCCTCCTCCTCCTCCCCTTCCTCCTCTTCTTCCTCTTCCTCTTCCTCTTCCTCCTCTTCTTCCTCTTCCTCTTCTTCTTCCTCCTCCTCCTCCTCCTCCTCCTCCTCCTCCTCCTCCTCCTCCTCCTCCTCCTCCTCCTCCTCCTCCTCCTCCTCCTCCTCCTCCTCCTCCTCCTCTTCTTCTTCTTCTTCTTCTTCTTCTTCTTCTTCTTCTTCTTCTTCTTCTTCCTCTTCCTCCTCCTCCTCCTCCTCCTCCTCCTCCTCCTCCTCCTCCTCCTCCTTCTTCTCGTCGTCGTCGTCAATTGTGGGGTTTGAACTTAGTCTGGGCACTATCCCTGAGCCTCATTGTACTGAAGACTAGCATTTTACCACTTGAGCCACAGAGCCACTGCTAGCTTTTTCTGAGTAGTTTGTTGGAGTCTCATGGACTTTTCTTCCAGTGTTGGCTTTGAACCACAATCCTCAGAACTGAGCTTCCTGAGTAGCAAGGATTACAGGTGTGAGCTGCTGGCACCCGGCTAACAGTATTCGTAAGAGTGTATAAATATTTTATGCTTTGGTCTCTATGTGTGATATATTTACTACAACAATTAAAATCTTAAGGTGGTGGATAACAACACACCCCAAAAAGAGTGAGTTTTAAACAGAGTTGAGAAGCTAACGAGGTACTGCAATCTCCCCTTAGGACTGACCGACAGCTAAGAGTTGCATGAAGAGGGAAATTAGTCTTCCTCCTGCCATTCGGGTAAAGGTTACTTAAACTGGAGTTTGCTTGGAGAAAGAACAGGAGTCAGGCATGGAGCAGAAAAATGGGATGATAAATGGAGACAGTTCACTCTCTGATCCTTTCTGGAGCATGTAGAGTATCAGCAGGATGGCAAAAGATGGATGTCTAGAGAAATTGGAGGGCTTATCCAGTGGAGTGTAGGACATGATATATCTTAGGAGATACGGTGGAATATTAGCCTCCAAGAGTATGAAGATGCTTTTAGGCATTTAGGGATGGGTGGGAAGAGTCTATCAGTCTGATAATGAACTCCCAACAACATTTGTAGCTTCAAATAGCAGCCATTTATTCAGCTCCTGACATTGTGAGAGGCTCAGGCTGGCTCTGCGCATTTGTATCTCTACAGTCCATTGCTGAGTCGGCTGCAAGGTGGATGCTTGCACTGTCTCTGCCTCCTGATGGTTAGGCCAGTCCAAGATGATCATATTTCAGTTGACAAGGCTTAGAGAATGAGAAAAGGCTTGTATTACCTGCTTTCTCCTAGCTTAAAGTTGTTGCACAATTCAGTATGTCTGCTTATGAGTTCTAAGGCATCTTGATCAATGTCACCCCTTCCAGTGTTCTCCCCCATCTCGCCCCTCCCCACCCCTCCCCTCGAGTCACCTGGCCCCATTGTCATGACTGCACTTGCCGACCTTTCCTTGCTCCATTCTTCTGCCCCATATCTTGGACCTTACCTCCATCCCAGCAACATATATTCCAGCTTCCTGGTATTCATTTTGTTATGCTGTAAGTTAGTGCTTCAGAGGTGTTCACTATTGGAGTCCTCCCTCACATACGCTGTATTTTAGTATGTTGGTGTATGCATGTATGTATATAACCCTGGATATATTTATATACCTTGATAAGTTAGATCTAACTTCTGCATGAGAGAAAACATGCTTTCTTTGGCTATTTGAACATGATTTACATCTCTTAACATAGTTTGTTATTTCTTCCAGATCCATCCATTTCCCTGTAAATCAGGTAATATCATTCTTCCTGGTGGCAGAGTAAAATTCAATTATAATCTCCATCTCTATATCATCTATATCTATATATAATATAACAAAATGTATAGAACTATGTATTATACAATACACTCACAATTATATTATCATAGAATATATATTTTTATCTATACATACATGCACATACATATATCATATAACATGTGATCATATTATATATAGGTATATAGGTATACACACACATATATACACACACCTACACACATATAATCATAGTTTCTTCATCTATTCCTCCATTGTAGGGCATCTGGGCCCTAGGTTGTCTCCATAACTTGAATAGTGAAGCAATAAACATGGATATGTAATTGTGTTTACTGTACCCTACCTTGTAATCTTTCGGCTGCATGCCCCATGTGATCCATATCCTGGATCACAAGCCTAGCATGGGCTTAGTGTACCAATTCATTGTTGGATCAGCCTTGATAAATTACAAGTCTTCTCAGATTCATGGCATAAGAAAATTGCTAGCCTTTCTCAGTGGGATCATTTGTGCTGCTTTATTAGAAGGAATGTATTTACAGGAAGAGGAAAGATTGCGGTGAAGTTTTAGAATTAATCTACTGTAGAAATGTCTCCGTCTTCCCCGATCGTTCCCTGCCTACTTACACAGCCTAAAGGGAAGTCTGGCAATAAATCGTCCCCACCCATGTGTTCAGTTATACCCTCTGGAGGAAAGAGTAATGGACTTGAACTGTTTTATGGTTTACTGGGAAATAAACATACATGCTAGGAAAGTCCTCTGCCCTGAAGCTACAGCGCATGTTCTTGTGAGTGTCTTAGTACTAGAAGGTACTTACTAAGTTAAGCTGGTATATAATAGGATGAGGACATATGTTATTATCACTTAGGAACATCAAAATGAATTCTTGGACCAGGCTTGGATGTAGTTCAGTGGTAGGGTGCTTGTCTACCATGTACAAGGCCCTGGGTTCGATCCCCTTCTCCATAAACAAAAACAAAGTAAGAATGCTGATAGTTATCTTTCATTGTAGAAGTCAATGGACATGCTTAAAGCTGATACATAAATGAAAAATTTTAATACAAGGAGCATTTTTGGAGTTATTTAGAATCTACCATGAAAAATAAAATCAATTCAGGTGGTCACCTCTAGAAATCGGTCTAGTTTGTGGGAAGGAACATGAAAAATTGTTTGATGATATACTTATTTCTTAAATTTTTGGCTAGGACATATAATATTTTGATAATTAGCACTTTTTTGTATACACTGGTACTGGGGCTTGAACACAGGGCCTGGGCGTTGTACCTTAGCCTATACACTCAAGGCTGTGTTCTGCAATATGAGCCACACCGACTTCTGGCTTTCTTTTTGCTAGTTAATTGGAGATAAAAGTCTCATGGACTTTCCTTCCTGGGATGGCTTTGAACTGTTAATCCTCAGATCTCAGGCTCTGAGTAGGTAGGATGACAGGTGTGACACTTTGTTAACTAACACATTTTAAACAAGCATTTATGCACTGAAAAGTTATATGTTTCAGCCACTTAATTTTTAACTTTTTAAAAAATGTATTTTCAAATCAAAATGACATTGAGATGCCACCTCACTTCAGTTAGAATGGCTAAAATCAAGAACTCTAAAAACAACAGATGCTGGAGGGGTTGTGGCCAGAAGGGAATCCTTCTGCATTGGTGGGAGTGTAAACTTGTTCAACCACTTTGGAAAGCAGTATGGCAGTTCCTCAAAAGACTCCACATAGAGCTCCCTATGACCCAGCAATCCCACTTTTGGGCATTTATCCAAATGATCACAAACAAGACCACACTAAAGCTACCAGCACAACTATGTTTATTGCAGCATTATTTACCATAGCTAAGATATGGAACCAACCCAGATGCCCCTCAGTAGATGAATGGATCAAGAAAATGTGGTATATATACACAATGGAATTCTATGCCTCCATCAGAAAGAATGACATTGCCCCATTTGTTAGGAAATGGAAAGACTTGGAAAAAATTATATTAAGTGAAGTAAGCCAGGCCCAAAGAAACATAGGTCCCATGGTTTACCTTATTTGCAATATCTAGTATATGTCTGAGTCAAGCAGAAAAGGTCAGGTAAGGTGATGTTAGGGAAATGAACCCTAAGATATGTATTCAAATGTTTTTTTTCATGCGATTGTTTCTAACACATTTATAAGATTATTTCTTTGTTGCTTTGTATGTCCCTCCCCCACAGTATAACCCCTGCTTTCATTGTATTTGATGTCGGCATAATTTGTGGAGGGGAAGGGGAAAAACAAATCCTTTAAATAGGGATACAGGTGGACCCATTGCAACAATTAGATGTACAAGTAGTTATGTTGAAAACGAACTTTACAACTTTGGTGCGGGGGGGGGGGGAGAGAGGGTAGCGGGGAGGATTGGATGGGGAGGTGGAGGAGGATGGGAAGGGATGGGAAGAGGAAACAAAGGAGGAGGCTACAATGCTTGATAAGAAATGTACTCATTATCTTGCCCATGTAATTGTAATCCCTCTGTACAGTATTTTCACAATAAAAAAATAAAAATTAAAAAAATGTATTTTATTGGAAAGATGCTGTACAGAGGGGTTACAGTTATATGAGTAAAGCAATGAGTACATTACTTGTCCATCATTGTTATCCCTTCCCTCCCCTACCTCCCCCACTCCTCCCCACTCCACCACATCCCTCCCCCACACTGCCTGAAGTTGTGAAGTTCATTTCCAATATACTGTCCTATGGGTGTCCTTGTTTCAGGGTTTTGTTATTCCCCTTCCCCTCCCCAGATTAGACAAATGTATATACAAGATGCAGGGTACCAAAATCAAGTACAGTGACAACAGGGGATATGTCATAGGGGAAAGAAGATACAAAGGAAACAACAACAATAACAACAAATAAAATCACATGGTACATTTAAAACAATAACAATAAAGACAGACCTCCTGGTCCATATCTTGGAGTTCATTTCACGTAGCATCATCTTATATGGTCATATGTATGTGGCTTTTGAGCATTGCAGCTCAAAATAAGATTATCTTATATGTATACTAATTATTGCAAATAAGGGAAACCATGGAACCTAAATTTCTTTGGGGACTGGGTTACTTCACTTAATATGATTTTTTTCCAAGTCTTTCCATTTCCAAACAAATGGGTTGGTGTCGTTGTTTCTGACGGAAGCATAGAATTCCATATTTATTATATATATGTATTATATATATATATATATATATATATATATCACATTTTCTTGATCCATTCATCTACTGAGGGGCATCTTGGTTGGTCCCATATCTTAGCTATAGTGAATAATGCTGCAATAAACAGTTTTGTTGGTAGCTTTAGTATGGCCTTGTTTGTGACCATTTGGGTAAATGCCCAGAAGTGGGATTGCTGGGTCATTAGAGGAGCTCTATATGGAGTCTTTTGAGGAAACTCCATACTGACTTCCAGAGCAGTTGGACAAGTTTACACTCCCACCAACAGTGCAGTAGCGTTTCCTTCTGGCCACATCCCCTCCAGCATGTATTGTTATTAGATTTTTAGATTATAGCCATTCTAACTCTGGTGAAGTGGAATCTCAATGTTGTTTTGATGTGCATTTCTTTTATGGCTAGAGAAGTTGAGCATTTCTTCATTTGTCTATTGGCCATTCTTATTTCCTCTTCAGAGAAGTCTCTCTTTAAGTCTTCAGCCCACTTGTTGATGGGGCGGTTGTTTCTTTGAGGATTTGTTTTTGGAGGATTTAATTTTTTGATTTTGAAGTATATTTTAGGTATGAGGCCCTTGTCTGTTGTATAGCTAGTGAAGATCTTCCAGTCTGTGGGCTGTCTATTGATCTTACTAGCTATATCCTTTGCCATACAGAAGCTCTTCAGTTTCATGCAATCCCCTTTGTCCAACCTTTCTTTGATTTGTTGTGTTTCTGGATCTTTATTAAGAAAATTTTGGCCTGTGTCAAGAATCTCTAGAGTTTCTCCTATTCCTTCCTATAATGTTTACAAGGTGTCTGCTTTGACTACGAGGTCTTTGATTCATTTGGAGGTGATTCTGGTGATACAGGGTGATATAGAAGGATCTAGCCTTAGTTTTCTATAGGTGTTTAATCCATTTTGCCAGCACCATTTACTGAAGAGGCTGTCTTTCTTCCATTTGGTTTTTTTTTTTTTTTTTTTTGCTCCCTTATTGAAGACTAGGTGGCTATAAGTCTGCAGGCTCATTTCTGGGTCTTCGGTTCTATTCCATTGGTTTTCAAGTCTATTCATGTGCCAGTACCAAGCTGTTTTGATTACAATGGCTTTGTAGTAGAGTTTGAAGTCTGGTATTGTTATTCCTCCAGCACTGTTCTTTCTACTAAGGATAATTTTTGCTATTGGGGGTCTTTTATTGTTCCATATGAATTTTTGGATTGCTTCTTCTATTTCCTTGAAGAATGAGGTTGGGATATTGATGGGTATTGCATTAAATTTGTAGACAGCCTTTGGTAGTATAGCCATTTTCATGATGTTAATCCTCCTAATCCAGGAGCATGGGAGGTTTTTCCACTTGCTTAGTTCTGCTTTAATTTCCTTTTTCAGGTTTTTAATGTTTTCATCATAGAGATCTTTTGCTTCTTTAGTTAACTTTATTCCCATGTATTTTATTTTTTTGTGGGGTTATTACAAAAGCAGTTGCTTTCCTGAGTTTAGCCACACTCTTCTTATTATTGACATGTGGGAAAGCCTTTGATTTTTGAGGGTTAATTTTATACCCTGTTACTTTGTCAAAGTTTTGAATCAGCTTGAGTAACTTGGAAGTGGATTCCATGGGGTTCTTTAAATACAAGATCATGTCATCTGCAAAGAGGGAGAGTTTGACTTCATCTTTCCCTATTTGGATCATTTTTATGTTTGCATTTTGTTTTATTGATCTAACTAGGCATTCTAAATACTAAATTGAAGAGGAGTGGAGAGAGTGGACATCCTGGCCTTGCTCCTGAGTTTAGAGGAAATGGCTTTAGCTTTTTGCCATTAAGTATGATGCTGGCTGTAGGTTTGTCATACATGGTATTTATTGTATTGAGAAGTGTTCTCTGGATTCCTAGCTTCTCCAGAGCTTTCATCATAAAGGGGTGCTGGATCTTGCCAAATACTTTTTCTGCATCTATTGAGATAATTGTGTGGTTTGTATCCTTGTTGATGTGATGTATTACTTTGATTTGTGTATATTGAACTATCTTTGCATCCTTGAAATGAATCCTGTTTGATCATGGTGTATGATTTTTTTTGATGAGTTGTTGAAGTCAACTCACCAAGATTTTGTTGAGAAGTTTTGTACTGATGTTCATCAAAGAAATGGGTCTATAGCTCCTTTTCTTTGATGAGTCCCTGCCTGGTTTTGGCATGAGGGTTATGATGGCTTCATAGAAGGAGTTTGGTAGTGAACTTTCACTTTCAATTTCATTGAAGAGGTAGAAGAGTATTGGTGTGAGTTCTGCTTGGAAGGCCTTGTAGAATTCAACAGTTTACTCATTTGGTTTTGGGCTTTCCTTGGATGGGAGGTATCTTATTGCTGTTTCTATTTCGATACTTGATATGGGTCTGTTAATTTGGTTTGACTCATCTTGGCTTAATTTGGGCATATAAATATTTGTAGAAATTCTTCCATTTCATCCAGATTCTCAAACATTAGCATAAATGTTTGAGAAATGTTCTATAGCTTGGTTATTTCTGTGGTAATGTTTCCATTCTCATCTCTGAGTTTGTTTATTTGGGTGTATTCTCTTCTTTTTCTGATAAGATTTGCTAAGGGTCTGTCAATTTTGTTAATTTTTTCAAGGAATCAACTCTGTTTTGTTGATTCTTTCTAAGGTTTTTTTGGATTCTAATTCATTTAATTCAGATTTAATTTTAATTATTTGTTTCTATCTACTGGATTGGAGTTTGGCTAGTTGCTCTTTTCCAAGGAGCTTTGGGTGCATCATTAAATTGTTAGTTTAATCTCTCTAATTTGTTGATTTAAGAACTCAGACCTATGAATTTTCCTCTGAGTACTGCCTTTGCTGGGTCCCAGAGAAGCTGGTAATTTGTATGTTCATTTTTGTTAAATATCATGGACATTTGAATTTCCTTTATAACCTCTTCCATGACCCATTCATGTGCGTTCAGCCTCCATGTATTATAGAATTGTCTTTGGTGACGAGTTCTAATTTTATTTCCTTGATGTCTGAGAATGAATGCAGGGGATAATTTCAATGTTTCTGAATTTGGATAGATTTGCTTTGTGACCTAAAATGTTGTCTATTTTGGAGAATGTTCCATGTGCTGCTGAGAAGAATGTGTAATACATTGCTGATGGGTGAAATATTCTATAGAGGTCTGTTAAGTCTAGTTGGTCTATGCAGTTGTTTAGATCTCTGTTGAGTTTTTGCTGTTGATCCATCCAGCGGGGAATGTGGTGTGTTAAAGTCACCAACAATCAATGTCTTTGGATATGTGTAATTTTAGGAAAAGTATTGTTTCTTGGATAAATCTGGGTGTGCTACGGTATTTGGTGAATAGATATTTAAAATAGAAATATCCTCCTGTAGTAGAGTTCTTTTTATTAGTATGCAGTGTCTGTCTTATCTCTTCTCACTAATTTTAATTTGAAGTCTATTCTATCTGATGTTAGGATTGCTATTCCACCCTGTTTGTGGGAGCCGTTTCTTTGGTGGATATTTTTTTCCAGCCTTTCACTTTTGGAATATGTTTGTTTTTGTGGGGAAAGTGCATCTCTTGAAGACAGCAGATTAACAGATCCTGTTTTTTGTTTTTTTGTTTTTTTTTTGTTTTTTTTTTTTTATCCAACTAGACAATCTATGTCACTTAATTGTAGAGCTAAGTCCATTAATATTGAGTCAGAATTGAGAGGTGTTTGGAAGATCCTGTCATGTTATCTACCTTGTTAGGGACTGTGTCACCTAGGTTCTGCCTATGCTTATCTAATTGTTTGGGGGCTGTTTCTCTGCCTTCATCATTTTCTAGTTGGTTCTTTAAGTATCTTTTGTAGTGCTGGTTTGGTGGGGACATATTGTTTCTTTGCTGTGGAAGGTTTTTATTTTTTATGAAGTTGAGTTTAGCTGGGTACACTATTCTTGGTTGATAATTGTTTGTCTTTAGGGCATGGCATATATCATTCCAGGGTCTTCTTGCTTTCATGCTGAGAAATCTGTCGTTATCTTGATTGGCTTCCCTTTATAGGTGATTGATCTTTGCTCCCTGACAGCTTCAAGGATCCTTTCCTTGGTTTCTAACCTGTACTGATGACAATGTGAGGGTGGTATGTCCTGTTCTGGTCCGGTCTATTTGGGGTTGCAAAGGCTTCTTGTATCTAAATGGGCCTCTCTTTTTGCATATTTGGGAAGTTCTCTGCTAGGATTCTGTTAAATAAATTTCCTTGACCTTCGGCTTCTATTTCCAGGCCCTCTTCTACACCCATTAGCCTTAAATTAGGCCTTCAGCATATAGGTGTCTTCTATATGCTGAATAGATCTATCATATTTTTTATCATGTTTTGAATATCATATGTTTTGAATATTTGTCTGTTCTCTCTCTATATGTCTAGGCTGTCTTCTATCACAGAGATATGGTCTTCTTCATGGTTTAGCCTATTGTCCAGACTTTCTACTTTGTTTTTTATTTCCCTTTCTAATTGTTCTGTTTTAATAGTTTCAATTTCTTTTGTTTTTGGTTTTTTTTGGGGGGGGTCCGGTCATGGGGCCTGAACTCTGGGCCTGGGCACTGTCCTTCAGCTCTTCAGCTCAAGGCTAGCGCCCTACCACTTGAGCCACAGTTCCACAGAGCCACTTCCGTTTTTTTTTGTTTTTGCTTATGTGGTGCTGAGGAATCGAACCCAGGGCCTCAGGCATGCAAGGCAAACGCTCTACCACTGAGCCACCTTCCCAGCCCAATAGTTTCAATTTTTTGTTGAAGCTTTGTTTTAGATCTGTATGGTTTTCTTTGCCTCCTTGATTTGGTTTTCCATGCTCACTCTCAAATCCCTTAATTGAGTGGCTATGCTTTCACTGGACTCCCTTTGGAATTCATTCAGTTCTGTTTGTGGATTCCATGTATTTGTCTATTAATCTTTTGTTTTCCTCATCATGGTAACATATGGCATTATGTAGGCTTTCAATTTTTTCATTCAGCATGTTTATAAAGCATTTTGAGAGGTATCCTCTGGATTTTTTGTTAACTGTTCTGTTGCCTGTTTATCCTGGGTGGGAGTTGAAATTCTTTGACTTGCATTTTTCTTGTGTTTCTGTGGCTTGTTCTGCCCATTTGGGAGTAAAAGCAAATCCAATTTCTCACTAGAACATAAGTACCAACCTAGAGTCCTGTAGTTGCATAGATTTTGCAGGTTTATAATTAACGATGAGTATTTTCACTCTATCTCACCTTTTTTGGGGAGTGAGTGTATATCCAATTACACACCAGAGCACAATTCTAAGACAAGCACCTACTCAGAACACTGTAGTTGCACAGACTTTGGGAGTTTACAATCAATGATGGGTATTTTTACTCTATCTCACTTTTTGTGAGTGTGATTATAACCCTTAGATAGCAGAAAACACAATTAAGACTAGCACTTACCCAGAGCATGGTAGTAGCACAGACTTTGGGGGTTTACAATCAACAATGGGAGTTTTCACAGTATCTCATCTTTTGGGAGAGTGAGATTATATCAATTGCACACTAAATCACAATTCTAAGTCCTCCCCCACCCCCCAGAGCTCTGTAGTTACACAGGAATTGGAGATTCACACTCAAAATGGGTTCACACTCTTTCTCCTTTTTGGAATTGAAAACATCTCCACTTCCCTACCAGAACACAATTTTATGGCAAGCCTGAACCAAAAGCCCTTCAGTTACACAGACTTTGGAGGTTCATACTCAAAGATAGGTGTTTTCCCTATATCTCTCCTTTTTTGGAGATGAAAGTGTATCCAGTCCTTGGTCACCAGCACACAATTTTAAGATAAACATCAACTCAGAGCCCTGTGGTTGTGCAGACTTTGGGGTACACAATCCAAATAGGAATTTTACTCTATATGTAAGTAGGCCTGATACTACCACTGAGAACAGTTTTAAGACAAAAATCCACACCCAGGCAGTATCTTTGCACTGATTTTAGAGGTTCCCAATCACCAATAGGTATTCCCTTATTTACCTCTGCTTATCTTTGTCAGGGGAGGGGTATTGTGTTTTAGAAGTGGGGATTATAAACAGTTGTAATCAGTGAGTAGCTTTGTTGTGAGGTTTAGGATGGTTTGGGCTGAAGGAATAACACCCTGAGGCACTTTGGCACAGTCTCACTGACCACAGATATATTCTAGCTCAATGTTTCACATTTGGGGATCAACAGAATAAAGAAAGCAAAGAGGGAATGGAGGAGTCGAAATAATTGTAAGTGGCTGAGGTGTAGTTACGGGAAAGATTAAGACATACAATGAAATATAGGAGGAGAAAAATCAGAGTAGAGGGATGTAGCAAAGGAAAGGAATAGAAGGAGAAAAGCTATGACCTAACCTCTAAGTAAGAAAGAGAAGAAAAATTAAAACAAAAACAAGAAAAAACAAAAAAGAACAAACAACAACAAAACCAAAACAAAACCAAAAAGGAAATAAGAAAAAATACATAAAAATAAAAAATTAGAACAATTATGTACATATGAAATAATAATACTAAAATTAAGAATACTAATAATGTGCAGTAGGGAATTAGGTAATCAATTTATACTCTGACTCAAGGCTATACACAGTTGTGGAGGAAGTCTAGTGGTCAAGAAGGCTGTGTATACAGTTGTGAATAGAACATCAACGAGGAAGGAAAAAAAAACCCAGCAAGGTTGTTGCAAAAAGAAAAACTGACAGGAAAAAAAAAGGTAACAGAGAGTTAAACTAGTTGCAAAAAAATAAAAATAAAAAGAGGAGCAAAATAATTTTTAAGAAGTTAAAAAGAAAAACATTAAAACATATAATTGGGGGGAAAAGGAAAAGAGGAGAAAAAATATCTTCTATTTGGGGGCTCTCATGTCTTCCCTAAGTCCGCGTTCCAGTCCCTTGATGGCCTCTTTAATTTGCTTGTAGTGGTCGGTTTTCCCGGTTGCTTGGTTGGTTTCTCAACCAAGTTGGGTGTGCAGAAAACAGTTCTGCTTTACAGGCTTGGGGACATTGTGACCTTCTTCCTCTTCTTCTTTTGTCGGTTGTGGGGCTTGAACTCTGGGCCTGGTTGCTGTCCCTCAGCTCTTCAGCTCAAGGCTAGCACTCTACCACTTAAGCCACAGTGCCACTTCTGGTTTTTCTGATGGTTTATTGGAGATAAGAGTCTCACAGACTTTCCTGCAGGGGCTGGCTTTGAACCTTGATCCTCAAGATCTCAGCCTCCTGAGCGGCTACAGAGGTCAGGTGCCAGGCTTCTTCCCAGACTAAAAAGCACCATCTGCTTTTTTCTTTTTCTTTTTCTCCTTCATGCTGCTGGGAGGAGGTGGCTGGGACTGAGCTTGGGTGTGGTTGGGGTTTTGGCCTGTCTGGAGTCAGTGGCTTTTCCCAAATTAGGGAGCCCCTTTTGGGCCACTAACCTGTATCCTCTCTCGGCTTTTGTAGCCTGTCCAGTTTGTATTAATTATTTTGATGAATTTTAGTGAGATTACTGCAGTTGGCTGAGCTGCCAGGTCGGCTGAGGTATGGGTAGAACTTCTTTGCTGCCTGCAGGGGTCTTGGCTGCCTCTCAGTGAAGGCTGATCGCCCTACTGCCCTTCTGGGTGGGGCCCCCTTACCCTGGGCGGAGCCTACTTTCACAGGTCCAATTCTTTGCCTTGAAGAAAAATGGGGCTGCCTGCTGCTTTTGGGTCCCGAGTTACCTGCTAGCTTCTGTGCCAGTATCCAATATGGCGTCATTCTCTGGTCTCAGATTCTGGGGCAGGTGCTGCCTTCCCTGAGCTGTTCTGTGGGATGAAGTAGGAATACACACACTTTCCCTTGGCTTTTTGGTCCGTCCCAATCTGCACTGGTGGTCAGCAGGCTGTAGAGTTCCGCTCCTGATCGTCCAGTCCACACTGGTGGTGGGTGAAGAGATGTAGCCCTTGGTCTCCGGCTGTTTGCTTCGGCCTTGTCAGGCTGGTCCCACGGCAGCCACTTGTGCTCCAATCCGTCTTCTGGTGACTACTGCCTGAATTTTTTCTTGCTAGGCAGAATCTCTGTACTATTACAGCTCACTTGGTGTGATTTTCCTGTAATGAATTATTCCCTGATGTGCGAAAGCTGGTTTCTTGGAGAGAGCTCACTTAATATAGCCCAGCCATGTCTCCACCATCTTCCCCTGGTCTCCCTAACTTTTTTTTTTAAACACAGAGTGAGCCATAATTTATATCCATCATTCTGGTGATTTTCAGTTTCTCTTTTAAAGGTAGTTCAAATATAGCTTTGGATCAATCTTCATACCCTCGCTCAAACAGGAATATTTTATTCTCTGAGTTGTTACCTGGCTTTGTGTATTTGTATACAGCTTAAGGTGGCTTCTGTGTCTTTCACTCCCAGGCTGGAAGAAGAAACTAGTGTGTGTGTGTGTGTGTGTGTGTGTGTGTGTGTGTGTGTGTGTGTGTGTGTGTGTGTGTGTGTGTGTATTGGTCCTGGGGCTTGCACTCAGGGCCTGGGTGCCATTGCTGAGCTTCTTTGTGTTCAAGGCTAGCATTTTACCACTTGAGCCACAGCTCCACTTCTGGCTTTTACTGCTTAGCGTTTTGGAGATAAGAGTGTGAGCCATCAAAGCCTGGCAGCTGCTTATCTTTTCCCACATACTTGGCACAATGCTGGCACCTCTGGTGATTACAGTGATATAACGTGTGTCTCTCTGTTCCTTTAGATAAGACCCCATTGCAGCAGAGGAAGAGATTCTATCCTTCAAAGGCTTCATCACTGCAAATTCCTGAACAATTCATGGAAGTCCTGAGGCCAGCTTGCTGCCTGCCAGTGATGAAGTCCTGTGTGGCTGACTTTCTTGTTCTTGTGTCATATAAGTGTTTTCTGTACGTTTAGTCTCTTGTTCCAGCACCTGGTAAACTTGAAGTTTGTGAGGTTCACACAGCAACAACTGAGACCACCAATGGGATGGTGTGCCCTCATTTCTATAATTGCATTATGATAGCTTCTGGTGTTCAGGCAGGAGGAGGGCTGGGAGGGAAAATACTGGGAGAAAATGAGGGAGGGAGGGGTGACACCATTCAAAAAGAAATGGACTCATTACCTGACTCATGTATCCCCTCACATTTACATAAAAATTAAAAAGAGAGATTTCATATATACTTATATATTGCTATTGATATATTTATATATAGTGAGAGATAGACCAAGATATACATGCATAAACCTCCAATTATGTATAAAAACACTGATATATTATGGAATATAAAATAGTTTAAATTTTAAATTAAAATTTCAAAGAAAACAAAGACTGGTGCCCTATGACTTGAGCTACAGCTTACTTCTGGTTGTGTGTGTGTGTGTGTGTGTAGGGAGGTAGGTATGTGTGTGTGTGCATATGGTTAATTGGGAATAATCATGATCCTCAGACCTTATGAACCTTGATCCTGAGGTCTCAGGCTCCTGGGCAGTTAGGGTTAAAGGCATGAGCCAATGGTGCCAGCTTATGACTAATTTTTATTATGGAAAAATTCAAATACATACAGATAAGTAACTGATACAGCAAATTGAACACCCTTAAAATGTCTATTTTTATCAGTTTATGCACATGTTATAACCATAAAACTGTATACATAAAATAATCGACATCTTTACCCCAAAATGTCCTCATACCCTTTTATAGTTGCACTCGCACTCTCTGGGGATTTGTGTGTTTGTGTGTGTGTGTGTATGTGTGTACACGCACATGCACGCATGCACATGCACTGGTCTTAGGGATTCAATTCAAGACCTAGGGGCTGTCCCCGAGCTTCTTTTGCTCAGGGCTAGCACTCTACCACTTGAGCCATGGCTCTACTTCTGTTTTTTTTTTTTTTAGTGCTTAATTGGAGCTAAGAGTCTCACACACTTTCCTGCCTGGATTGGTTTTGAACTGTGATCCTCAGGTTTCAGCCTCCTGAGTAAGTAGCATTACAAGTGTGAGCCACTTGCATCTGGTTGCAGATTGTTTAATGCACTCGCAATTCATATTCTCATGTGTATGTGTGTGTTCCTGGAATTGAACTCAGGTCCTCACACATGTTAGGTAAGTACTCTACCACTAAGCTACATCACAGCCCTCTAATCCAGGTTCTTACGAGTGTCCCAGCTAGCCTTCCCACCCACAGGTCCCTCTTTCTCATTCAAAACCCACTTCCTGTAAAGCTTACGCATGAAGACTAGCTTCTCATCTCCTTTCTGTTACGTGTCAACATTGTTTTTACTTCCTTTATTTACCAAGGCTTTTCCTACACACAGTATCATTCCTGGGGACATTGCTTGGTGCAGACGACTTGGTCAACATGAGCCTTTGGGTCCCTCGGACTCCGCATCTTCAACAAGCTCCCTCTCAGCCAACACAGTTCATGGTCCCACTATTTATATTATATGTATATTTACTATATTATAATTTTATTTGTGCTGGTATTGGGGCTTGAACTCAGGGCCTCATGCTCAACTTTCCTAATCACGTGAGCCACACCTCCAGCCCTGATGGTCCTATTTTAGACTTGAGGTGCTATCATCATCTGTAACTCTACCAGGTCTCCCTCTTCCTGACTTCTGCCCGATCTCCTTGTGGTGTTCTTATCCTGCAATGTTTGAAAAGTTGTCATCCAGCTTCAATAACTGCTTGTAACACACACACACACACACACACACACACACACACACACACACACACACACACATCACACTCCTGGATAACTCTCAGATTTGGCTTTCTCAGAACACATGAGGTTTTCTTTTTCTCTTTTCTTTTCATGGTGCCAGTCCAGAGGCTTGAACTCAGGGCCTGGGCACTGTTCCTGAACTTTTTTGGTCAATGCTAGTTCTCTACACTTGAACCACAGTATCACTTTCATTTTTTTTGTCGGTTCATTGTAGAGAAGAGTCTCATGGATTTTCCTGCCTGGACTAGCTTTGAACTGTGATCCTCAGATCTCAGTCTCCTGAGTATTTAAGATTACAAGCATGGGCTGGGAAGGTGGCTCAGTGGTAGAGCGCTTGCCTTGCATGCATGAGGCCCTGGGTTTGATTCCTCAGCACCACATAAGCAAAAAAGAAAAAAAGCCGGAAGTGGCACTGTGGCTCAAGTGGTAGAGTGCTAGCCTTGAACTGAAGAGCACATTAACTAGGTTCTGAGTCAGCTAAGGAGAGGGAGGCTTTCAGAACATTGGATCCTCCACCAGAAGTAGATTGGCGGTGATTTACATGAATGTCATGGAGAGTCATGGAGAAGTCAGTTCAATGCTGGTCTCAGACACGTCTTCTCAAATTTAATGTGAACCTAGGACAGAATTTCATAGGGCCAGACTTCAGGAATGTTCTGTGAGACACTGGCACAGAAACATCATTACGTAGTGCTTTGGGAACAGAATATGATGTTGGATATGGTGATGCTTTCTATTTCATCAAGGGGCAGTTTTGGGTTCTTGGGTAAAGTTGGAGGCAAGGTGCTCTGCCACACTCTAGGCAGCACAGGGGAATATCTGGGAATAGCCAGGGAGGACTAGATGAAGGCCTTAGGGAGCCCTACATAGGACTGGTTTTGTTCCTGAGCACAAGTCCTTCTTTTGTTCATGTGAAATCACTGGTGAGGCCTGGAGAGATCTGGAGGAGCAACGGTGGAAGACACATGATCAAGAGTCTTCATTCAATGAGTCCCCACTCATCAGTCAGGCCTCCCCAGGGATTTCTGTGTCCTCTGACCTGACCTGTGCTTCCCTTGCATCTTTAAACTCTTCCCTCTCTCACAGCTTCTACTCTGTGGGAACTGTGTTATTTACTTCGTTTATTCATAGAAGGATTATAGAAGACTGAAAACCTTACTAACAGCAGGAATTGGATCTGTGTCTTCTTCCTCTTTGTACCCAAGGAGAATTCCCATTCCCAGGACTGAGAATCTACTAAAATATCTAGTAGCCAGCTGCTGGTGGCTCACCCTTGTAATCGTAGATACTCAGAAGGCTAAGATCTGAGGATAATGGATTGAAGTCAGCTAGGTAGAAAAGTCTGAGAGACTCTAATCTCCAAGAAACTACTCAGAAAAGAAATGTGGAGTTGTGGCTTAAGTGGTAGAGCACTAGCCTTGAGCAAAAGAGCTCAGGGACAGTGCCCAGGCCTTGAGTTCAAGACACAACTGATCCCAAACTATTTTTTGAAAAGAAGGGCAGGGAAAGATGCAGGTATGAGGTAACAAATAGAAAATAAAAGATAATGATGATCCTCCACATAGGATTACCAATCACATGACCTCGATCCCATCTCCTTTGGTTCATCTCTCAGTAGTCAACACGAAGTATTGTCATCTTCCCTGTTCAGAGGAAAAAAAAAGTCTGTCATTAAGCTTTTATTATCCAGGCGGCAGTTTTTGAGCATGTAATTTGTGAGGCCGTGCAGTCTAATAGAAGGATCAATAAAACAGCTTCTGCCCTCAAGTAACTAATTATGTAGCTGGGGCATGTAAACAAGTCATTTCTTGTGATAGAATCTGGTTGGAGCCGGAAGCAACATATGAGCTATGTCTCTAAAGGAAAGAATATTTTCTTTAGGTCAGTTTGGAGCTGATTCTCTGTCCTCACAAACTGCAGTTCATCTGAGGTTCAATTTTTCCTGATAACATTAGGATAATTGCATACTTCTCTCTTGGAGACTCACGGTTTTTTTTTTTTTTCCTGATTTTCTAATTCTCTCTTTAGCTAAGGATCTCCCTTTAACCAAGGCAGCTACACACTGACAATTGGTGTTCCAATCTATTTTTCAAGCTGCTGCTGCTTCTCCTCTTCCCCCTCCTCCTCCCCCTCCTCCCCCTCCTCTTCCCCTCTCTCCCTCCTCCTCCTCCTCCTCCTCCTCCTCCTCCTCCTTCTTCTTCTTCTTCTTCCTTTTCTTCTTCCTCTTCCTCCTCCCCTTCATCCTCCTCCCCTCTCCCTCCTCCTCCTCCTCCTCCTCCTCCTCCTCCTCCTCCTCCTCCTCCTCCTCCTCCTCCTCCTCTTCTTCTTCTTCTTCTTCTTCTTCTTCTTCTTCTTCTTCTTCTTCTTCTTCTTCTTCTTCTTCTTCTTCTTCTTCTTCCTTTTCTTCTTCCTCTTCCTCCTCCCCTTCATCCTCCTCCCCTCTCCCCCCCCCTCCTCCTCCTCCTCCTCCTCCTCCTCTTCTTCTTCTTCTTCTTCTTCTTCTTCTTCTTCTTCTTCTTCTTCTTCTTCTTCTTCTTCTTCTTCTTCTTCATCTTTTTTCCTTCTCCTCCTCTCCCTCCCCTTCTTTCTCCTCTTCCTTCTCTTCCCCTTCTTCCTCCTCTTCCTCCTCTTCCTCTGCCTTCTCCTCCTCTTCCTCCTCTTCCTTCAATTTTCAATTAGAATCTGTCCTTACATCCATGTTTGAGCCCAACTATCTATGATATTTGGTTTACATGCTGCCCCTTTATTCTCTATCCTAGAAAACATGTTTAGGAAGAATCTGTTTTCCTGTAATTACAATAGAAAACACACAAATATATGGATTTAAAGGAAGACAGCTAATAACAAGTATGAGCAGAGATGTGGAGATGCTGGGCCCTGGTAGGCTTGCCAAAGGATGAATACACTTTGGAGAGAACTTGGGTAATCCCTCAAAACATTGAACAGTTAGAAATCCCACTCCTACATATGTGTCCAAGGGAAGTGAAAATTTTGTGTCCACATACAAACCTGTATAGGAATATCCATGGTGACACTATTCATTGTAGCCAAAAATAGAAGCAACCCAAAAAATGAATATATAAACAAGTGTGGTACATTCATGTAATGAAATATTATTCAGCAATAAAAAGGAGTAAACTACCAAGGTACAGCATGGTACGGATGAACATTGAATCTATTATGTTAATTGTATAAATTGCATTTATATTGCATGTCAAGACATGGAAATAGATAGAGATGGAGAATAGATTTGCCAGGTTGGGGGGAGGTTGGAGAACTTTAGAGCATGAGCCTGAAGTTTCAAGGATGAAAATGCCTGAATTAAGATCATGATGGTGGTTGTGCAATTGTGCATACGCCAAAGCCATTTAACATCCCCCCCTTGCTGGTCCTGGGATTTGAACTTAGGGCCTGGGAGCTGTCCCTGAGCCTCTTTGAACTCAAGGCTAGTGTTAACAGCCACAGTGCCACTTCTGACTTTTTATGGAGATAAGAGTCTCACAGACTTTTCTGACTGGGCTGGATTTAAACTATGATCCTAAGATCTCAGCCTGCTGAGTAGCTAGGATTACAGGTGTGAGCCACTAGGACCCAGTTCCAGTTAACAATGGGTACTTTGTAGCACACAAATTATGTCTCCATGGAGTTTTCATTTCAAATGTGGATTTCAAGGCTTACCATATGTTTGGCTTGCAAAGCACAACCATGAAACAAAGAGTTCAGACTACGCAAAAGCAGGGGTCAGAGGAACGATTTGATCTCCCGATTGTCTTGTAAAAACCCATACCACATTATTATTTATAAAATAATCCAGATCAACTGAAATGGAGAAAGGAGGTAAAAAGAAAACCTAGTTCAATTCCACCATCAAAATCCTCTCACTCTTCAAAAAATTTAAAATGGGTGGGCTCACACCTGCAATCCTAGGTACTCAGGAGGCCAAGTTCTGAGGATCCCTTTTGAACTCAGTCTGAACAGAAAAGTCTGAGTCTCTTGTCTCCAATAAACCAACAGAATGCTTGCAGTGAAGCTGTGGCCTGAGAGGTAGAATGCTGGCACAAGTGAGAACACAAGGCCCTGAGCTTTAATCCCAGCACTGGCACACAATTTGTTTTCTTAAATGCAATTGTTGTTGCATATTACAGAATTGCTCCACAAGTCACCATTGCTTCACAGCTCCCCACAGTAAATTTTGCTAGTGACCCCTGTCTTTATAGTGAATTTATAAAGAAAGTGTAAACCCTATTTCCAAAATAAGACCTTTTGTTTTGGAGGTGGCCAACACAACCGATGCCCTAAACCACTTATTACTCAGCAGTGGAAATGGGGAAAATGTGGCCCAGGTGGAACAGACTCGATAATACAAACAGAAGAACATTGAATATTCATAGAAAGCTGCAGAATATGGAACGTTTTTCTCATTATGAGGTAATGCAGCTGAGCAGCTGATGGAAGGCAACACCTGCTGCTATTTGTTCTATGAACATGTTGTACAAGTTTAGTGGAACCAATTAAAACACACACTTGGATTTACTGAATTGTATCAGAGGCAGCCAGGGGTGTAAGGGATCCTGTGCCCAGGGAGAAAAGACTCAGTGCTGGCATTCTTGGGGGTTTATGCTATGTCTCCCTACATTTCCTTAATGGACTCATGGCACGCATGCTCACAGGTGATCTTTAAACAGTGCTAAGATCACACAGAAGTAAACATCTTAATAAGTAGGGGTGAAGGGCAATCAGCATTGGGGGTAGGAATTAAGTTTAATCAGAGCACAAGCAAAGCCAAGAACTGCAAATTAAAGTACCAGTGTTGCATGTGGTTATCATTAACAAACTAATCATGAAAATGTATTTGTAGAATTCTCCACAGAGCCATAATTGTGTGCCTTTGGCTATGAGAAGAAGATAAGCAGGATTTTGATTGTCAGGACACATTTGTAACAAACTTCCCAGATGTGTTGGTTTCTGGGGTGGTGCTGGTGGCTAAGCTGCATTTAAGGACAGGTGTCAAGATGCTGTGGGCTCCACATGACCCCTCCCCTTTCCTCTAAATGGGGCACAGCAGTGGTCACAGCAGAGAGCTCAGTTCAGTGCTCTTAGAAATGGTGGGGAGAGGGGCTGGGAAGGTGGCTCAGGGGTAGAGTGCTTGCCTCGCATGCACGATGTCCTGGGTTCGATTCCTCAGCACCACATAAGCAGAAAAAGCCGAAAGTGGTGCTGTGGCTAAAGTGGTTGAGTGTTAGCCTTGAGCTGAAGAGCTGAGAGACAGTGCCCAGGCCCAGACTTCAGGCCCCACAACCAACAACAACAATAACAACAACAAAGAAATGGTGGGGAGAAACAGGTGCCAGTGGCATACAGGAGGCTGAGATTTGAAGATCAAGGTTCAAAGTCAGTCTGGACACAACAAGTCAAAAGACTTCTCTCTCCAATTAACCTGCAAAAATCTGAAAGTGGAGCTGTGGCTCAAGTGGTAGAGCACCAATCTTGAGTGGAAAAGCTCAGGGACAGGCCCTAAATTCAAGGCCAAAGCCACACACACACACACACACACACACACACACACACACACACACACACACACACACACACACACACATTGCTGGGGATGGCTCAGCATCTATTTTTGTATGGGTCAGTATTCAGGTGGTCTTTTAAAAGACAGGATGTGTGATTAGCGTTGTGTCCCATGTCTTAATGTGTCTAAACGTGATTTGGGGAGTGGATGAAGGGTCAGCCATTGTCCCACATTTTTCCTTGGCAGTCCCTCAGCTGAGCACAGTTGTAGATGTGGTTCTGCAGCTTTAGGTGTAGGATGTTCACACACTGCTGTTGTCATTAGCTGACACTTGCTGACAGAGCAGTGGTGACTTCCTAATTCTGTTTGTCAGTAGGCTTCAGGAAAGGGATGCATTGTGTGTGTGTGTGTGTGTGTATGTGTGTGTGTGTGTGTGTGTGTGTGTGTGTGTTTGTGTGTGTGTGTGTGTGTGCGTGTGCATGTGCATGCATGCGTGTATGTGAGCCAGTCCTGGGGCTTGAACTCAGGGCCTGGGTGCTTCTCTAAGCTTTTTAACTCAAGGCTGGTGCTCTACCACTTGAACTGCAGCTCCACTCTTGCCATTTTTTGGTCAGTATGTTGGAAATAGGAGTCTCACAAACTTTCCTGCCAGGGCTGGCTTTGAACTGCTATACTCAGATTTCAGCCTCCTGAGTAGCTAGGATGACAGGGGTGAGCTACAGGTACCATGCAGGTGATAAAATTTTAATGGTCCACATGTGGCAGAAGCAGTGGCTCCGGGGTCTGAGCATTTGGGAGGAATCATTTCTGGGAGCCTGAGTCTCAGTCCCACAGTGCTTTGAAGAGGATCCTTTCTGTTCGCTTACCTCGATGGTGGTTGAGTGGCTGCACTAAGCACTCATGTACTAAAGAGAAGTTATTAATTGTAGGGGCTGAGAGTGTGGCTTGTGTGCTAGAGGGCTTGCCTAGCAAGCACAAAGCCCTGAGTTCAAGCTTCACAAACGCCATAAAACGTTAACACTTTTATAAGTGATGCAGCTTAGTAATTGTTCACCGCACCTGTCTGCTTGTAACTCTTAATCCAGAACAATCACGCAGAGATTTTGTTGCCAAATCTCATTTGAGTGGTCTCTTAATAACATAGGAACTCAATTGAATTTTAAATATCATTGAAATATGAAGTATTTGTCCAATGCTTAAACAGGATTATTGCTATAATAAAGTGTTTCTTCCCCCTCTTTTTTTCCCCAACGAGAAAACTCAAAGCCATACAGGCAGAACACCTACAAACAGAAAAAAATAAGGTGGATTTTGTAAGAGTTGATGTAGGAATATATTTTGTCTATATAATACATGTTCATTTGCATGTAAATGTCTCTATGGTGTGGAATTAATTCTGAAAGTTTGCTAAATGTTATTTTAGTTTTCCTCAGCACAGACACCTGAATATTTGGATTGGCAAAGATCATGCTAATTGTTGGCCTATAATCTTTTGATTAAGTCTTTTAGAACTCATAAAGGAAGATGGAGTTTTTGAAAAAGGAAGAAGAAAGAAGAAGAAGAGGAGGAGAAGGAGGAGGAGGAGGAGGAGGAGGAAGAGGAGGAAGAAGAAGTTTGTGTGTATGGCTCCCACCTGTAATCCTAGCTTTTCAGGAAACTGAGATCTGAGGATTGCAGTTTGAAGCAAGCCCAGGTAGGAAAGTCTGTGAGACTCTTATTGCCAAGTAATCATCAAAAAGCCAAAAGCAGACCTATGGCTCAAGTGGTAGAGCACAGCCTTGAGTAAAAGCAGCTCAGGAAGCTGGATGCTAGTGCCTCACATCTGTAATCCTAGGAGGCTGACATCTGAGGATTGTGGTTCAAAGCCAGCCTGGGTAGGAAAGTCTGTGAGACTTATTTCCAAGTAACCACCAGAAAACCAGAAGTGGAGCTGTGGCTCGAAGTTGTAGAGCACTTGTCTTGTATGGAAATGCTCAGGGACAGCACCCAGGCCCTGAGTTCAAGTTCCTAGACAGGTACCCGCCCTCCCACACACACATCCCCCATTCACAAAGAAACAGTCAGATGTGTAATTTTCCAGAAGAGCATGGGAGAATAAATTATAGAGACTCATACTTTACTGTACAGCATCTTAAATTCTAGGGTTGATCATTAAACATATGAATGGAGCCTTTTGGACGCATTCTACTTATTGGATTTGACTATTAAAGTGTGACTAATAAAGCCTTTCCTATTATCATTAGACTGGCAAATATGAGCAAAATCACAGATATTTATGAAGACATATGGAATGAAAATGACCTTTAGCAATGGTCAGAAAATTGAAAAGGGTATTTCAGATTTTTTTGTAAAATTGCCTCAAGAATACAAATGTTACTAGATTCTCTGTCTTGGAGATCAAGGTTCTGGAGGAAAGCCAGAATTCTGTTAAATGCCACATAGAAGCAGACTGACCCTGGGGTCAAAGTAGAGCTGTTAAAATAAGTGCTTAGCAGGGCACAGGTAGCTCACACCTGTAATCCTCTCGATTCAGGAGTCTGAGATCTGAGGATTTTGGTTCAAAGCCAACCTGGTCAGGAAAGTCCCTGAGACTCTTATTTCCAATTAGAGATAAGAATACTATCCTTGAACAAAAGAAGCTCAGGTACAGTGTTCACCACACCCTAGGGGTTCAAGCCCTAAGACAGACAGACAGAAAGACAGACACACATACATACATACACACAGACACACAGACACACACAGACACACAGACACACACACACACACACAGATTGATATCTTTACCCACAAAATTAGAAGCTGAAGTTCATTTCTTTTGAAATCCTGTTGCATAAGTTTCCATTTTAACATCTGACACATAGAGTTGGACATACCCCTCCCCCACCACTACCTCAGTTCCTCTTTCCTCACTGACCTTCTGCTCCCCTGATCCAAGGAAACCTTGTTCATTCATGACACCACCACCTCATTACAATGGAATCTGCTGAATGCGCTTTATCTTAGCTCATTTATTTCTTGGCAGAATTTTAGATGATACTATTCCTTTGCTTTTTCTCCTATCTACTGCTCATTTTCATCTCAGATCCTTTCTGAGATCAGAAGCAAAATCCAGTCTCTTTGCATGACTACACTACAACCCTCAAACTTTCCTAGTCTTAGGATTTTACCAGCTTTTTTTTCAGAGGGCAAAAAACAAAAGAAACAAAATAACTTCACTGGAGCTTGTCCTAACTTCTCTTTTATGTTGTATGGCTTTCATGTTGAGTGCTGAGTCCTATGTGTTCTTTTTTTTTTTTTTTTGGTCGGGCATGGGGCTTGAACTCTGGGCCTGGGCGCTGTCCCTCAGCTCTTCAGCTCAAGGATAGCGCTCTACCTCTTGAGCCACAGCGCCACTTCCAGTTTTCTAGTGGTTTATTGGAGATAGGAGTCTCATGGTCTTTCCTGCCTGGGCTGGCTTTGAACTTCGATCCTCATATCTCAGCCTCCTGAGTAGCTAGGATTTCAGGTGTGAGCCACCAGTGCCTAGCTCCTATGTGTTCTTGAGACAGAGTTCTGAACTTTCCCCTCTCTCCCTCTCTTTCTCCTTTTCTCTCTCTCCTATTCTGTGTCTCGCACATTTTTTTGTCTCTCTCCCATTTTGTCTCTGTTGGTCTCTGTGTTGTCTCTAACACTTGGAGCCATTTCAGAAGTTGGTCCCTTAACAATATCTGTCCCCTCTTGTCAGAGTCCATGGGCAGGACTGTGCCCTAAAAGCTCTGCTTTCTAGATTATTCCCCCCTAACCCCCCAGTTCCCACCCCCTCTTTTCTTTGCTTTTCCACCTCCCACTTGATGTTGATTTTCCTTTGTTTTCTCCCATTAATCAAAATACCTCATTCCTTTGGCTCATTGTTGGATTCATGGTATATTACCTCGCACATAAGAGAGGTTGAATACAAAAAGATTTGTAGGGGTTGGGAAGGTAGCTCAATGGTAGAGTGTTCACCTAGCATGCATGAAGCCCTGGATTTGATTCCTCAGCACCACATAAACAGAAAAGCCAGAAGTGGCTCAAGTGGTAGAGTGCTAGCCTTGTACAAAAGAAGCTCAGGGACAGTGCCTAGACCCTCAGTTCAAGCCCCAGGACTGGAAAAAAAAGACTTGTAAATTTTTCTCCTGCTGGTCCTGGGGCTTAAACTCAGGGCCTGAACACTGTCCCAGAGCTTTTGTGCTCAAGGTTTTGCACTACCATCTGAGCCATAGCTCTGCTTCCAACCTTTTTGTGGTTAACTGGAGATAAGAATCTCATAGGTTTTCCTGTCCTGGCTGGTTTTGAACCATGTGATCCTCACATTTCAGCTTCCTGAATAGCTAGGATTGCAGGTGTGCACCACCAGTACCCAGTTTAAATTCTATTTTATGCACTATCTTAATTCCTTTAAAGTAAGAGCCAGAGTGAAGGAGTAATTTGGGAGTCGCTAACTGTACCTCATCATGTTCTGGAAAATGAATCTTATGGATTTGTTACGTTGGCTGACTGCAAAGGGGGTTAGCCCGAAGAGAGGAGGTGGATGTCAGTGGAAGGTGAACCCATTCTGGAGCTTTTTGACAGAGACTGAGGCACCTGAGACACCTTTCTGTTTGAAAATGTGACTCATGGCGAACTAACACTTCTCCTGCCACATCTTAACGCTTCAAGCAACACAACTGTAAGTGGCCCTGGGTGTGCACATAAACACAGAAATCCAAGGCAAAAATACTGGTGAGTAATCTCTAACGAGTGCTCCCGTATCCTGGGAACCGTATCATGCACTGTATGTATAAATTTAATGAGGAGACTATACTAGCATATATACTAGGAGACTATACCTTTTTTTGTCTGTTTTTCTGTGTGTGTGTGTGTGTGTGTGTGTGTGTGTGTGTGTGTGTGTGTGTGTGTGTGTGTGTGTGTGTGTGTGTGTGCTGGTCCTAGGGATTAACCTCAGGGCCTGGACACTGTCCCTGAGCTTAAGACTAGCATTCTACCACTTGAGCCACAGCTCTACTTCCGGGCTTTTGGTGGTTAAGTCTCATGCATCTTTCTTGCCCAGGCTTGCTTTGAAATTTGATTCTCAGATTTCAACCTCCTGAGTAGTTAGAACTACACGTGTGAGCCATTAGCCTTTTTGTCTCTTTTTGTTGTTGTAAAATTTTTATTGTTATTATAAAGGTGATATACAGAGGGGTTACAGTTACATAAGTCAGGTAAGAGTGCATTTCCTTTTGGACGATGTCAGCCCTTTCTCCCAGTTTTTCCCTCCCATTCTCACCCAGTAGTTGTGCAGTTCATTTTCTACCATGTCTTGTGAGCACCACTGCTGCAGTTGTTTACTCTCTGCCCCTGCATTTCTGTGCCCCCCTTACCATTCCAAAGAATGATAAATGAGCAAACAAGACAAAAAGAAAAGAAAACAAAATCTCTTATTTCCATTTCCTTGAGTTTATAAGGAAATGAGTTTTTAAGGAAATGAAGAATAAGGATGTTAAATAATTTTTAAGACCACCTTTATAGCTTATAAAGAATCTAAATGTACGTGTCTCTGTATTTAATTACTAAAAATATTAAGGTAATCGCAGAGAATAATATACTTAACAAATACAATACAAAAAAAATTAAATACTTAGCTGGGAGCTAGTGGCTTGTGCCTGTAATCTTAGCTGTCCTGGAGGCTGGGATCTGAGGACTACAATTCAGAACCAGCCTGGGCAGGAAAGTCCATGAAACACTTATTTCAAATACAAAGGCCTAGAACCAGCATGTCCCCTTCCTCCCAAAAGCTGGAAGTGGAACTGTGGCTCAAGTGGTAGAAAACAGCCTTCAGGAAAAAAAATAGGATCAGTGCTTGGCACACACACACACACAGTGATAATTATGCTACAAAGCTTATGAAAAGTGAGGGGTTTAATATTTCAATTGATATATTATGTTTATGTGTAAATGACTTTAGTTTTTTTCTATGACTCATGATGAAAGACTGAGTTGGTTTTGTTGTGATAAATAGCATTTATTTATCAATGCACAATAAAGTATGTAAATGTAGTACTTCAGAAAATATAAATATCTGACAAGAAGATAAAAATGGTTCATACTGACAGCATACAGAGTCAACAAATATTATACCAAAACATCAAAGGCAGTTTGCACAGAAATAGAAAAACTTAATTCTGAAATTCATTTGGAAACCTGAAAGTGCTCATATAGCCAAAGCTATCTTGACCAAGAAGAATAAAATGGGAGGAGTCATATTTCCCAGACTTAAAATTATATTACAAAGCCAACAACCCAAATGAATGAAAGCTAGTATAAAAACAACACATCATGGAACATATGAAACCAAAGCCTAGAATTAAACTGAAGCTGCTGTGATAAGCTAATGTCCAACAAGAGCTCTGGGGTCGCACACTGGGGAGCAGACACCTCTTCAACAAAGATGCAGATAGAGCAGTATGCGCAGCCAGAAGAAATGAAATGACACCCTAATCTTATGCCATGTACTCAAAACAGTTCAAAATGGAATAGAGACTTAAAAATAAGACCTGAAACCACTAAATCCCAGAAATAAAATATGGAAGTTTCAGGGCAGTGATTTCTTGGATCTGATTCCTTTAAAGCTCAAACAATCAAAGCAAATGGAACCGCACAAAACCCAAAAGCTTCTACACAGCAAAAGATGCAACAAAACAACAGAAAAAATAACAACTGACAGATTGTGAAAGTATTTGAAAACCATATAATCCATCAGGGATTAAGATTTAAAATATAGTCAAGGTGCTAGTGGCTCATGCCTGTATTCCTAGCTGCTGAGGAGGATGTGATTCAAAGATGTGATCCACATCCAAGGATGTGTGATCTTGGTTTAAAGCTAACTGGAGCAGCAAAGTTGGTGAGACTCTTACCTTCAATTAACACCAAAAAAGTAGGAAGTGGCATTGTGGTTCAAGTGGTAGACTGCCAGCTTTGAGTTAAAAAGTTGAGAGACAGTACCCAGGCCCTAAAGTCAAGCTCCGGAACTGGCACATATACCTGCCTCTCCCCCAATCTAAAATACAAAAGATGGAAATACAACTCGATAACTAACATACAACTCTTTTACAAACAGACAGAGGTCCTGAATGACATACAAACACAGGCTCTGTCTACCATAAACAGCAGAAGAAACCCATAATATTACTTTGTGAAGTATTTCCTTAGTTGAGTTTTTACTTTTACCTATTGCTTTGAATAAATTATTTTACAAGAACCTGAGATCATTCCCTAGTCTTGGCGCTCACGTACACACACACACACACACACACACACACACACACACACACACACACACACACACACACACACACACACACACACACACACACACACACACACACACACACACACACACACACACACACACACACACCCCTACCTGTGTCCTGCGTACTTCAGGCTGTAGATTCTGAAATAACAATCAAGCCAGGCAAGCCTGCTGCCTGTAGGTAGTGTACATGTCCCTCTAGATACAATAGTCTCATCTGTCCTCCGGGGTGGTCATAGCCACCTACTGCAGGATGCCCACCAAGATGTCTCTGATTATTTCCTGGCATTGGCTTACCTGGAAGAAAGCTGCACATTGGGCTTGAGCTGTGGCTCAAGTGGTAGAGTGCTAGCCTTGAGCACAAAGAAGTTCAGGGACAGCTCCCAGGCTGAGTTCAAGCTGTAAGACCAGCCAAAAAAAAAAAAGAAAGAAAGAAAGGGAAAGAAAGAAAGAAAGAAAGAAAGAAAGAAAGAAAGAAAGAAAGAAAGAAAGAAAGAAAGAAAGAAAGGAAAAAAGAAAGGAAGGAAGGAAGGAAGCAAGCAAGCAAGCAAAAGAAATTTAAAGTCTTACTTCCCTAAAAGAGGGTAGATTCCTTCCATTCAAGTGTTTTCTAGAACTTGGTTCATTGAGCAGCTCTTGAAGCTTCTTTAGACTCTTACCCTTGGGATATAAATATTTTCAAACAGGGCTGGGAAGGTGGCTCAGTAGAGCCACTTGTCTTGCATGCATGAGGCCCTGGGTTCAATTCCTCAGCACCACATAAGCAGAAAAAAAAAGCCGGAAGTGGCTCTGTGGCTCAAGTGGTAGAGTGCTAGCCTTGAGCTGAAGAGCTGAGGGACAGTGCCCAGGCCCAGAGTTCAAGCCCCACGACTGGACCCAAAAATAAAAATATAAAAATAAATAAATAAATAAATAAAATATAGTTTCTTCTGGAACATGTTTGCTGCTGTGGTTCTACATCTGGAAGGGCAAGAAGTATAACTCCACATCCTGGAAAGACAGGAAGTGTAAGTTTTACTTCTTGTGAGGACAGGAAGTAGTTTCACTTCTTGGAAGAGCAAGAAGTACAGTTTCACATTCTGGAAAGACAAGTACTGTAAGGAAATGCCCCCCACCCCAACCCCAGACCTAATCTCTGCCCTCGATGACAGCGCCAGCGCCGTGGGTGAGGCACCTCCCATCTCTGGCCACCCCAACTGTATAAAAGTCCTCCAAGGAACCAGTTGGCGTATCCATTTATTCCTCTCCTCGGGAGAGCTTAAACCTGTTACCTCTGATAACAATACATCTTGTCTCTCCTCTGACTTTTTCGTCACAGTGTGGTCTTTTGGGCACCTTTTTACTTTCATTTTGCTGCCGAACCTAAGATAAGTTCCCCAGTGGATTCGCTACCCTCCCACAGCCAGTGGCAGGGGAGGGGGGTGGGGTAACCAGCAGCCCCAGGACCTAACCCAAGGGCCAAAGAAGCCCCCAAAGCCACTGAGCTAGCTTCCTCCTGCTTGCCCCCGTATGTGACCAGAAGGACAGAGATCCATCCGGGCTTAGGCCGGATCCACTATATTAAGGCCACGTGGGTCTTAGTGGGCAGAGATCCAAGCTTCTGCCATAGTAAGGCTTTGTGGGCCTTGGTGGAGCTGCTGAGCCCCCATCAGGAGGATGGCTTTTCCCACTGGTGAGCTCCTTTATTATTATTATTATTATTTTTAACATTCAACAGCAAGCTTTTGGTTCCAGGTCACTTACTCTGTGTGTATGTGGGGGGGGGGGAGCGGGGTGGGAGACACAATCTTAATATCCCTCAGGACTCCCCTTTAGATTATTTTTAAATAATCTAGAGACGCTCAAAGTTGAATCTGATATTGACCCACAGGAGCTCATGTGTTTCTGTACTGAGATCTGGCCCAAATATTCACTGGACAACTAGTCTACCGTGGCCCACTCATGGGACACTGGATCTATCCAACTTCTGTAAGTGTTTGGGCAGGTTGAAGGAGGCCTGCTTCCTCTCTCTCTCTTTTCCAAACTGAACTTCCTAAATCCTCACGTTCTCCTGCCCAATTCCTAGCCACAAGGCCTCCAGCTTAAAACCCAGATCCAGACTCTTTTCCAGATCCGACAGATGAGCCACCACCACACCAAACATGTGGGACAATAGTCCCTCTCCTTGCTTTGGGGGAACTTACCTCAGCGGAGGACGGACTCCCACCGGCACTACCTCCGCCCTTGCTCTGGCAGCCCTCACCACCAGTCACCCACTCCCACACTCTCCGCTTTTGCACCATCCGAGGCCGAAGCCCTTTTCTGGGGTCACCCTTTCTCCCCCTCAGGCCTCCCTATTTCCCCCACAGGACAAAAGCGTACCTGGCCGGTATCTCAACTTATTGATGCGCTGGAGGTTGTTATGCACTTGCAGAAGCACTGAGGACCGTCCTTACCCAGACCCAGACTCAAGGGTCTGCTGCAGCTCAAAGTTCTACCTCAGCCCACATTCTCCCTTTATGCCATGTGGCAGGGGCCGATGGCCTCCTAATACAGGAGTCAAAGAAGCTAACCTTTGGCATAGCCCTTACCATCCTCTCCCACCATCTCCTCCTTACTAATAAGGGGCTACAAACTATGCCTCCATCCCGGATTCTCTCTCTTCAGGTGTCTCTGGTAGAGGACCCCACCCTAACCTTCCAGTCCTGCCCTCCATTAAATCCTTCCACACTATTACCCATTCCGGATACAAAGACCTCACCAGTACACTCCTGTGTGAAGACTCTGGAGGACCTGCTACCTCATCCAGACCACATTAGCGAAGGGCCATTAAAGGACTCCCAGCTTACCTGGTTTACTGATGTCAGTTCCTTCCTTTGGGAAGGTTCAAGGGTGGCTAGATATGCTATTGTGTCAGTCTCTGGTGTTGTGGAGTCTGGCCCCCTGCATCTGCAGACAACCAATCAACAGGCTGAGTTAGTAGCCCTAACACAGCCTTGGGACATTCCCTGACAGTATACACAGACTCTAAGTATGCTTTCCATACAGTCTTTTGTCATGCAGCTATTTGGAAGGAATGAAGCCTGTTAACAACCAAGGGGGCCTCAATAATAAATGGTTCATATATTATTGAGCTATTAAAAAGCCTCTTTTCCTCCCCTCAGCCACTGGCATAGTTCACTGCAGGGGCCACAGGTCAGATGACTCAATTATAACTAAAGGAAACAGCCTAGCAGATGAAACTGCCAAATGGGCTGCAATATCCTCAAAACAATGGGCATTAACATTACCAATAACAGAGGATTCTGCCCCTCTCTCTAGGCAAGATGTCCTTAAATACCTCCACCATCTTTTCTACCCCCAGATAGGGGCCTTAAGGGAGTTCCTAAAAAGCCTTCCCCGAACCCCAGCTGACACACAATTCCTCACAGACCTGTGAACTATGCCAGAGGGCAAACCCAAATACCAATGTGTGCCTACCTCCCTTTCCAACCCATCAGGCTGGAGGTAACCTCCCAGGAGTAGATTGGCAAATTGATTTTACCCATATGCCAACCATCTGCAAATACAAGTACCTGCTAGTGCTTGTGGACAGCTTCACAGGATGGATAGATGCGTTTCCCACTACCCAACAAGAGAGCCTCTTCTGTGTCTCAGCATCTCTTACAGGAAATAATTCCCTGCTTGGGCCTACCTGCTTCCATCTAGACAGACAATGGCCCAAATCCATCTGCTCCTGGCCCAGCTATTGGCCAAGTCTCTAAATATCTCCTGGTCTTTTCATCTTCCCTAACACTCTCAGCCCTCCGGGATGGTGGGACATGCCAAAGGCTCCCTTAAGCAAACTCTGACCAAACTGTCAGTTCAAGGGACAGTTTGGATTGGCTAAAGCTTTTACCTTTGGCTCTTTTCCCCTTAAGGGTCTTGCCAAAAAAAAGCCTCTAATATTAAGTCCTTTTGAAGTCATGTATGTCTGCCCATCTTTGCCTCCCCTATTTCAGACTTCGTACTCCCCTTTCCCCTCCAACCCTGTCTCCTTCCGCACCTGTGCACTTTTCTCGGGAAATATGTGGATCAATATAGTCCTAAGCCCTCCACATTGTCCTCCAGGCCCTCCGTCAATGCTGGGGACCTAGGGCACATTTCAAAAAATTACCTGCATGGGCACCTAGTTCCACCAAGCTGTCTGCTAAGTGGGAAGGACCCTATTCAGTAATTCTCTCTTTTTCCATAGCCGAGCAGGTTCAGGGCTATACACACTGGATTCATCTCCACCATGTTAAATGTCACCTGCCTGAGGAACCTTCATACACCTCCGAGCCAACTGGACCCCTGTCTCTATGGTTAAAAAGAGATTGGACCCAGTCTTCCTCCCGTCATGGAGGAACCAGAGGACCCCACTCTGACAAGTGATATCTTCATAACCATCATGGCCTTGGTCAACTTCATGTACTGTATCTGGCATCTCTCATTGGCCACCTCGCCCCCTCTCAGCAGGAAATAAAAAACGTAAAAGTAAAAGACATGGTCTTTTTGGCACCTTTTTTACTTTCAAGTACAGTTTCACTTCCTGAAAAGACAAGAAATATAATTTCCCATCCTGGAAGGGCAGGAAGTACAGTTGAGACTCAAGATAACATCAGAATTGAATAGATATGAAGCCAGCCACAAGCAGCCTGAACTAATGAGGAGGTTTCAGATTCTTCAAGGCCTCCTTCATGTGGATACACTTCTATCCTACTGTCCAGCACTGAAGAGTCTTTTTCCCAGGTCCCTTTTCATCAGGGCCTTCATGTTGGAATGGGCACAGCTTTGGTTATGTTTTCCTAAGGCCTGGTCCCAGAATTGAGAACCTAGTTATCACCTTACCGGCTTTGTTATCCTTAGTGAAGTAAGCCAAATAAATCACAGTATCTAAGATGTGAGATTATGCTGAGCCGATTAGAAGTCCTTGCTCCATGGAATATTTTAGCCAAAATAATATTTAAAAAAAAACTCAAATGTATTTGTTAAAGGGAAGAAATAGTGCTATGTTCTGTACCAAAAGGTTTAATAAACATAAAACTCATAAGAAGGTAGATAATCAGATACAAATTTCAGAGGACAATATGATATATTGTTTTGGAAAAATTCTTCAGAAAAATCAATATAATTTCAAACTTTTAGAATATTTCTCTTTCTGTTTGTTTTTATGTTCATCATTAAAAAAACATTTCTTATCTTTAAATGCATATCCATCTATTTAAATACAAATTACAGGCTAGATAATTTATGTCCATGTACTTAAATAGAGTAGATAATATGAAGGTTTGTTATGAGATATTAGTTTGTTTCTTTTATCAGGGCTACAATTGGGAAATGGAATTTTTGACAAAATTGATGTTGGCTATTACCAGTTTTTTTCTGGGTACAAGTTAGAATGATGAGTTCTTAGAGCAAGATAAAAAGAATAAACCATTTTTCATTTTTTATTTCCAATCCAACATTCTGAAACATTTTGAATTATGTGTATCATCATGATAAATTTTCCTGCTAGTATTAAAAATAGTGCCAAATTATTCACTATCGATAAAAATGAGAATGTATTAGATGACTTGGAGGATAAAATTTTTTAAAAAATATTTTTACGCTTGGAATAACTGATTTATATGAAATACACTTATCCAAACAAAGGCTTTGAAGGGCCATATGTCAAAACTGCCTCATGACCAACTGAATGTTCTACTAGATGGGAAATTTTCAGGTGAAAATACAAACAAATCCAGCTGCTGTGAACTGAATTTTTTCTTCTCTAAGAAAAATAAGTGATCATAAACTTTAAAATTATTCTCATTGATTTTCTCATTGATCTGGTGCCTCACACCTGTAATCCTTGCTACTCAGGAGGCTGAGATCTGAGGATCACAGTTGAAGCCAGCCTGGGCAGGAAAGTCTGTGAGACTCTTATTGCCAATTAACTACCCAAAAGCCAGAAGTGGAGTTATGGCTCAAGTGGTTGAGCACTAGCCTTGAGCCCAGGCCCTGAGTTCAAACTCCAGAAAACAGGGTTTTCTCTGGGCTAGCGCAATATAGGAGTATCACGTTCATTCTTTAAATGATTTAAAAACTTACTAATACAAGCTTTTAAAGGCTAGTTTGTTCAGTGATTACTCATCATATAGGAAAATATAGGTTATTTGAAAGGTTCTTAACTCTTTTCATACAAAATAATGTGAAACTTTAAAGCCATGGAAGATCTGAACCTAACAAATTTTTATTGAAAAATTGTAAGTTAATACATGTTTAAGCCAATACATTAAATTTCCTATGAATAAAAAGGTGGCAAAGTTAGACAGATTTATCATGAAGATAAAATTTACAATAAGAGATGTATAATAGCTCAAATAAGTCTGGGATTGTGGCAGGCTAGAAAGATAACTGGTGGATTTCTGTAACTGCTATGTGCTATATAATAAGACTTAAAGTTAATAAAAGAGAAAGCAGAAGTCTAAGTTTTATTTAGTCCAAGGAAATTCATCTTTTCTGCTGTCTCTCCCATTACAAATTGAGAACAGAAATGAATTCCACTTGACCCTCTATCAATGACTGTATCAGTCACTAGTAACTGAAATACTCTTATGCAAAGGTATAAATGGAAATCCCTTCTCCAATGGCCTTGGAGAAACACAAGAAACAACAGATAAGATTATTTATATGCTTAGATCACCTGCCTCGAGTGGTAGAGCAGTTGCTTAGCAAGTACAGGCTCTGGATTCAATGCCACTATTGCCAAAATTGAAAAATGTAAATGATTATGTCAAGGACATCCTTGAATTAATGTCTTCTGAATTCATAAGTGCTGTTTACCTATTTGGTCACTTCTGCAGCACAGCTTTTGTACAGTTAATATTATGGTATGAGAATACTTGCATTCAAAGAAGTTATATCATTCAGCTAAGTTTCCCCAGCTCATAAATTGCACTCCATAAGAATCATGTTCATAGAAGGATGACCTGAAGGTTGTATTGTAATGTACAAAAGAGCACTTCATTCTTTGTGCAGTGTTAAGTCAGTTCTTTCAGGACTTTGCCAAAGGAAGAGCTTCTGACAAATTAGATTCAGCAGATCTCAAAATCTGGGCAAAGAGCCATTGAAGGATTGGCTAGTGGCTCAGGCTGGGAAGGTCTGTCTGTCCCCATTCACATGTGGGTCAGTCTTTTACTTGCTGAAATAGATAAGGTTTTGTTATTAGAGGCCGGGGCCATCCTATAACTGTTCATAAAGGGCCCAGCTGTGCTTTCCAGCAGGTGGCCCTACCTGCTATACCCAGGCTCTGCCTTTGACAAGGCTAAGTGATTAGCTCTGCCTAATGTCACAGTGTCTGCAGCTCTGTATCCCCAGCTTTATCACAGGGCCAGGTAAATAAGGACTTCTGTCACTAGGGCTTGTGCCAGGCAAATCCCATAAGGAAACCCATTTTCTGAGGTGGGGAGGGAAGGAGGCAGAGAGGAGTCATCCTAGGATTTGAACTCAAGGCCTTGGCACTGTCCCTGAGCTTATATGCCCAAGCCTACAGCTTGAGCTACAGCTCCACTTCCAGCTTTCTTGGTTGTTAATTGGAGATAAGAGTTTTATGGACTTCCTTGCCCGGGTTGGCTTTGAACTGTCATCCTCAGATCTCAGCCTTCTAAGTAGCTAGGATTGAAAGCGTGAGCCCCCAGCCCCAGCTGTGGAAACCTATTTTCTTTTTTTTGGGGGGGGGTCCGGTCATGGGGCCTGAACTCTGGGCCTGGGCGCTGTCCCTCAGCTCTCCAGCTCAAGGCTGGCGCTCAACCATTTGAACCACAGCACCACGTCCGGCTTTTTTTCTTTCTGCTTATGTGGTGCTGAGGAATTGAACCCAGGGTCTCAGGCATGCAAGGCAAGTGCTCTACCACTGAGCCACCTTCCCAGCCCTGGAAACCTCTTTTCTAATAATCCCTTAGCTACTACCAGATTATCTCTCTCCTCACCTGAGAGAGCTTCAGACTGTGGCCATTCAATGAAGCTCATCTGTCAGTGATCCAGCAGGTGTGAGTAATGTGTCACACCCCTGTGATTATTTCGCTACCAGACTTATGGGTTTGACAAAACAAACATTGGTCACAAACCACATTAGCCTTGTTAGAACACAGAAATCTCCCCATTTCATGATAAGTCCTAGAGTGCAGATCTTTTGGAAATGGAAGGTTTATGGACTCAGGAAGGGCCAGGCACCATCATGGCTTCTTGTGAGCCTACATGTAGCATGTCATATATCATGCTAAATTCCAGTAGATTCCTTTCATTTGGGTTCATTCCTATCTTTCATTGAACACTATGATTTCTTAGCAAAATCATACTGCACAATGATGATCTAAGTACATGCTGGTTTATCATGAAATTCTACAAAGCATTTCATTGTTATTTAATTAATTCTTGCTCTGTTGGATATTTGATTAGTTTTTTAAAATTTTACATTTAAATTGATCAGTTTCTGGATTAGAGTTTGGAAATTGTGACCTAGTCCAATGGCATGAACTTAATGTTATCAGAAATCTGTTCTTATCAAGATCCTTTCTTGGAATCTCCTTCAAGATGTGACACTTTACATTTATAACTGCTTTCAATAACTTTCAGCAAAAGTATAAGAACTAGCTAGGTGCTGGTGGTTCATACTTGTAATCCTACCTACTCAAGAGGCTGAGATCTGAGGATCATGGTTCAAAGCTTAGCCCAGGCAGGAACATCCATGAGATCTAATCTCCAATAAGCAATAAAGAAAAAACTAGAAGTGGTGCTGTAACTCAAGTGGTAGAGCACTAGCTTTGAGCAGAAGAAGCTCAGGGACCGCTCCTCATCCATTTGTTCAAACCTCAGGACTGGCAAAAAAAAAAAAGAAAAAAATACCAGATTCAAACAATAAACTGGCTATGGATAGCAAGACTTTAAAGGGAGTGGTTAAAGATCAGGTGACAAGGAGATTTGATTTTTTCCATAGCATATACTATTTATTTGTGCATTTTCTGGTGCTTGAAGTCGGCCTAGGCACTGTCCCTGAGCTTTTTGTGTGCTCATAAGTAGTGCTTACCACTTGAGCCACAGCTCCACTTCTGGCTTTCCTGATCTTTTCTTTCCTTCCTTCTTTTTTTTTCTGTTTTTTTTTTGGTGGTGGTTTGGAGATAAGAGTCTCATGGGATTTCCTGCCTGGGCTAGCTTTGAACCATGATCCTCAGATCTCAGCCACTTGAGTAGCTAGAATTACAGGCATGAGCCACTGGCACTCAGCACAATAGCATATAATATCTTATAACCACCACTGGGTTTGAGGCTAATAAGTTTATAAGAATATTGTTATATTTCTGTAAGTTTTATACCATGTCTAAAACACATTTTTGAGGATCCATCTATGCACATGTAATTCACAGGGTTTATTGGGCATTGCTTTTTGACAATGTTGCCTATATTCTTTAATATGTAACATAGTTTAAAATCTCTACTTCCATACAGAGAAATATTCTTTTGAGATACTCCAATGGTCCATTTGGGAAAGTCCCAGAGTTAATTCAAGGTTAATAAAGAGATTAGTTCATAATTTAGGGAATTACAAATTTATAATTTCCTAAAAGTCCTAATCAAAATAGGACCACAAGGTACTGTAACAATAGTCAATACCTTTTTTGGGGGGGGAACAGTACTAGGATTTGAACTCAGAACCTTAGCCTTGCTAGGCAGGTGCTCTATAACTTGGTTATTTTTGAGACCAGACCTTGATTTTTGTAGCCCTTCAATGGCCCTTCAATGGCCTGGCCCTTCAATCTCCTGTTTGTGTTTTATGCCATAGCTGCAGTGACAGATATGTGACACTATGCCTGGTTTTCTCTGTTGAAATGGGGTCTTGTCAACTCTTTTTTTTGCCAGTCCTGGGACTTGATCTCAGGGTCTGGATACTGTCCCTGAGACTCTTTGTACTCAAGGCTAGCACTCTATCACTTGAGCCACTGCTCCACTCCTGGCTTTTACTGAGTAGTTTATTAAAAATATGAGCCTCACAGACTTTTCTTCCTGGGCTGGTTTTGAACTGTAATTCTCAGATCTCAGGAACCTGAGTAGCTAGGATTATAGGTGTGAGTCACTGGTGCCTGGCTTTTGTCAACTTTTTGCTTCAGCTGGCCTCAAACTATGTTCCTCCTGATCTTAGCTTCCTGAGCAGCTAGGATTACTGTTGTGAGCCATTAGCAAACTTATCAGAGTGAAAATCACTTTTCTCAAGTGGTTAGGAAACTAATGAGACATCATTAAGTTCAGGAAATTTTCTTGATGAAACATAGAAGCAACCAGACACCAGTGGCTCACATCTCTAATCCTAGCTACATAGGAGGCTAAGAATTGGAGGTCAGACATTCCAAACCAGACAGCCTAGACATGGCTCAAGTGGCAGAGTGCCATCCATGAACAAGAAAGCTGCAAGTGTGTTGAACTTGCTTTTTTGGTTAGACAAGGACTATGTTGATTTTCTGTCATTTTTGCAGAGAAAGGGATTTGAGACCAGGAATCAAACTCAGTATGCTTTCTATCATTGCTTGGCACTTTACTACTTTACTACTACACCTTGAACCTCTGTACTACTTTAATATATATTAGAGTATGCTTCTGTTTCACCATGATCCAAGTGGAAGGCCTTAGTATCAGAGAGACAAAAGTTGAAGTTTCTGTACAATCTTTCTTTTTACTTTTCCTTTAAAAAACACATATGTGTATATATATTTTTGTTGTTGTTGTTGGTTGTGAGGCTTGAACTTTGGGCCTGGGCACTTCAGTTCAAGGTGAGCACTCTACCACTATAAGCCACAGCTCCATGTCTGATTTTCTGGTGGTTAGTTGAAGAGTCTCATGGACTTTCCTACCTGGACTGGCCTTGACCATGATCCTCAGATCTCAGCCTCCTGCATAGCTAGGATTACAGGTATGAGCCACTGGCAGGTAACCCGCTAAAATATATTTCATTGTTATTATAAAGGTGACCTACAGAGGGGTTACAGTTATATAAGTCAGGTAAAGAGCACATTTTTGGGGGGACAATGTTGTCCCTTCACTCATTCTCTCCCAGTTTCTCCCTTCTGTCACCAACCATAAGTTGTATAGTTCATTTTCCACAGTGTCTAGTGAGTACACTGCTGCATTTGTTCACCCTTCGTCCCTCCATTTCTGTATCACCATCCCCTCCCATTCATGGTAACTAGAGTGTGCCTATAAATTGACAAGTAAACACACTGGATGGTAAATACACACACACACACACACACACACACACACACACACACACACTGGGACATGACACACACATACACTGGGACATGATAAATTATGCAGGACTCTAGACATTCCCACAGCAAGATCAAAGGAGGAAATTCATAGGAGGGGATCACAAAGGCTCAATACCTATGTGTATATGATCATACAAAAAATTTTGAAATGAACTCAAGGAAATAGAAAGAGATTGATTGTTGTTGTTGCTGCTGCTTTGTTGCCATTATTTTTCAGCTCTGGGAATTTAGACAACTTCAGCTTTGTGTTTTCTTTTCTGAAAGTGTTAATTTGACCTATTAGACAGAGGCAGGGAATGAGTGAGGAGTGATGGCAATGCAGGTTAGCTATAGGGGAAAATAAATGCTCAAGCAAACCCCTCTCTTAGTTACACTGTGGGAAATATGGGGAGTCCCATCTCCTCCCTTGCTCATCCTTGTAGGTTGTCAGTGGGCACTGTGGTTAGAACTTCTTCCTACATGTAGAAAAACTCCAGGCCAATCATCAATATGACTTGTATTTTTTTAACAAACCCCTTCTTATGGTGTTATTAAATATGAGTCACATCTCATATTTAAAATATTAAAATTATGAGATGGCAACCTTCCAAAAGTATGCTGAGCCATCACCTGCCATCCCTAAGATCAACCATGCCACTCTTTTTAAACCCTGGAAAGCTGAAGTTTTGTCATCATATCCTCACCATTTCCCCAATGATATTCTTCAGCTTCCTCTATTAAACTTCTTACTTTGCCATTTTACTTTTTTGGTTTTTTTGTTTTGTTTTGTTTTTGTACTGGTACTAGGGCTTGAATTCAGGGCCTGGACCCTGTCCCTGAGCTCTTTGCTCAAGGCTAGTACTCTACCACTTTGACCCACAGCCTCTCTTCTGATATTTGGTGGTTAATTGCAGATAAGTCTCACAGACTTTCCGGGCTGAGCTGACTTTGTACCTTGATCCTCAGATTGCAGCCTCCTGAGTTGCTAGGATTACAGGTGTGAGGCACCAACACTGGGCTTTTGCCATTTTACTTTTGTGTATGTATGTATCTTCATTCAATTCCTTATTTGAAGTGCCAGAACTCTAGGATCTTTACCTTTGAGACCACTACCAGTAACAAAATCAGGTCAGTGAAAGCAATTGGCTTCATTATGTCCAGCTTACTACTAACAACAAGTACACATATGGAGTTGGTACCATGGTCATCGTTACTTCACAGATAAGAGAACTGAGGATCAGGTGATATGCCTCCAGTGATTCAGAACACAGGTGATTCTGTACATAGAAACTGGTTAAGAACTGTGAGGCACAGAGCAAGTAAGAGCAAAATGAAAAGTCATGAAATAACAGAGCAGTAATTATGTAAGTCATGAGCTTATCAAGAGTGTAAGTTGTATAACCATGAAAAGTTACCACAATTGGGATGAAGCATTGTCTCTGTGAAGTTTTCATGGGATTCAGCATACCCCACTCTGAGAAAGAACAGACAACAAGGCCTTAACAAAGGAGAATTTGGAACTGGGATCCAATAAATCACGCCTGTAATCCTAGCTACTGAAGAGGCTGAGATCTGAGGATTGTGGTTCAAAGTCATTCTGGATAGAGAAGTCTGTGAGACATTAATTTCCAACTGCATCCCAGAATAAAAGGGGAAAGTGAAGCTGTAGCCATAGTGATAGAGTAATAGCTTTGAGCACAAAGATTTAAGGATAGCACCAAGGCCCCAGGACTGGCACAAATAAACAAACAATAACAAAAAAACAGGAAAATGTGGATGAAACAAAAGGTAGTTGAATGCAAGGAGGTTTAAGAATATAGGGTACAGGGGCTGGGAAGGTGGCTCAGTGGTAGAGCGCTTGTTTTGCATGCCTGAGGCCCCCTGTTTGATTTCTCAGCACCACATAAGCAAAAAGAAAAAAGCCAAAAGTGGCACTGTGGCTCAAGTGGTAGAGCACTAGCCTTGAGCTGAAGAGCTGAGGGACAGCGCCCAGGCCCAGAGTTCAGGCCCCATGACTGGACCCAAAAAAGAAAAAAAGAATATAGTGTACAGGAACAGGAGGAAGATGTCAGAGGAGAAGCTGGGGGCTAAACAAGCTCTTGCACAGAAACCAGTATTAGTGTTCGAGTGAAACTAGAGAGTCACACCAAGTATGCCAGCATACTACAGAAAGTTTGGCCAGAGAAGAAAAATTCAGGGTGCTTGGTTAAGGAGATAGATTTGAGCCCTCATTGGTGGTGTTCAGGGTGATAACAGTAGCTACTGCTACAGCCACCATATCAATAGGGAGCCTGGGACAAAGGCACCAGAGGCGGTGTGTGAGTAGATTCTACTCACCATCAACAAGAACTGACAACGTGAAGAAATCATCCTGCTGACCATAGAAAATTGCAGACCGTGGATGGCCTAGAAACCAAGGGAAAGGCATGAGTACCACACAAGACATCCTCACTCCTTCCCACAGAACAACGGTGGGAAGGTAGGCCCTCTCTCACCACCAGAGAATTCCATCTTTGATACTGACAAAGACCCTGCCAGAGCAGCTAACCAATAACTCAGGCCTTGGAAGAAGACAATAGGAGCCACTCAACAGGTCAAAGGAACCTGACCTGTGAAGCTCAGCTCCACCCCAGGAGAAAGTTGCCCATCCCAGGCAAAGGAAGCTCCATCCAAGGAGGAGTGACTTTCTTCACTGGGCAAACAGAACCAGAGGATGCCCCAGCCCACTGTAGCACAGGCAACAGACCCAGCTGCTGAAGGGTAAAAGAAAAACAATTGGAAACTCAGTTGATATAAATCCTGAGAATGGCTCCAGGCTGGGCTATGTGAGTGTCTCAGGAGCTAGCCCCTCAGGGAAAAGCTACTGATTGCTGACAGGCCTCAACCCTACCCAGAGCCTAGCCCCATCATAGCAACTCCAAGCTAGAGAAAACAGCCATCTCTCTCTTTTGTGATACGCAAAGCAGATCCCTCCACCACTGAACCAGCCTGGGAAGAGGATCATAAAGTCCCTGGTAAGGCAGAGCTTCTTTCTGCCTGCTCAAACAAACTGATTTAAGAAACCAATCAAGCCACAGAAAACCCAAACAGCCCAAGCAAACCAGAGACTCCACCAAGAGACTAGTTATGGACACAGGGGAGACACAATATCCCCCCCCCCACCCCCAGACACACAGAAAATTTAAGAACTCTTTTTTCTACCTAATTTTTAAATAAAATATTTTTAATTAAAAATTAAATTAATTAATTAATTAATTAATATTTTAAATTAAAATTGGCTTGCATTTTTTTCATTTTATTTTATTTTATTTTATTTTTTGTGAACATACTGTACAGAGGGGTTACAATTACATGGGCAGGATAATGCGTACATTTCTTATCAAGCATTGCAGCCTCCTCTTTTGTTTACCCTTCACATCCCTTCCCAGCCTCCCCCCACCACCCAATCCTCCCTTCCTCCTCCCTCCCCCCCCGCACCAACGTTGTAAAGCCCTTTTTCGACAGGACAACTTGTACTTCCCATTATTGCAACAGGTCCACCTGTATCCTTGAATGACTTGTTTTTCCCCATCTCCTCCACAAGTTATACTGACAACAATTATAGTGAAAGCAGGAGTTGTACTGTGGGGGAGGGACATACAAAGCAACAAAGAAATAATCTTATAAATGCGTTAGAAACAAATGCACGAAAGAAAAAAAAAACGTTTAAATACATATCTAAGGGTTCATTTTCCTAACATCACATTATCTGACCTTTTCTGCTTGACTCATACATATACTAGATATTGCAAATAAGGGAAACCATGGGACTATGTTTCTTTGGGCCTAGCTTACTTCACTTAATATAATTTTTTCCAAGCTTTTCCATTTCCTAACAAATGGGGCAATGTCATTCTTTCTGATGGAGGCATAGAATTCCATTGTGTATATATACCACATCTTCTTGATCCATTCATCTACTGAGGGGCATCTGGGTTGGTTCCATATCTTAGCTATGGTAAATAATGCTGCAATAAACATAGTTGTGCTGGTAGCTTTAGTGTGTTCTTGTTTGTAAACATTTGGGTAAATGCCCAAAAGTGGGATTGCTGGGTCATAGGGGAGTTCTATGTGAAGTCTTTTGAGGAACCTCTATACTGCTTTCCAAAGTGGTTGAACAAGTTTACATTCCTACCAACAATGAAGTAAGGTTCCCTTCTGTCCACATCCCCTCCAGCATCTGTTGTTGTTAGAGTTCTTGATTTTTGCCATTCTAACTGGAGTGAGGTGGTATCTCAATGTTGTTTTGATTTGCATTTCTTTAATGGCTAGGGATGTTGAGCATTTCTTCATGTGTCTATTGGACATTCTTATTTCCTCTTCAGAGAAGTCTCTTTATAAGTCTTCAGCCCACTTATTAATTGGGAGGCTGTTTCTTTGAGGATTTGTTGTTGGGGGATTTAATTTTTTGAGTTCTAAGTATAATTTAGATATAAAACCCTTTATTTTTAAATTTTAAATTATCATTTTTAAATTCTCTTTTTAGTCTTTTCTCTATTGGTCATTTTTCTTTTTTTTTTTTTTTTTGCTTCATTTAATTGCTGTTCTCTTCATCACCGGATATAAACCCATCTGTGGTTATTAGACCTTATCCTTCCTTGTGTGCACACTTAATTCAGATAACAATTATTCAATTCACAAACTCTCAGCCTTAACTGTCTTAATTGAATTATTTCTTCATGCTTATATAATTTTAAGTGTTTTATTTTTAAATTTTTTATTTTTATTCTTCTTGTTCTTTATCTCTCTTCTCCTTTCCCTCTATCCTTTTCTCTCTCTAAATTTAGGTCTTGGTTATATTTCCTCTCTCTCTTTCCTGCCCCATGTTCTTCTAATCTCATTTTCTCAGCACAATTATCCCTTAACCTATTAACTTCTGGTCTGCTGACTCCTTCTTTGATTTTCTTAGTCCCTTGATCCCTAGTTGTTTGCTGTTGAACTAGATTGTATCTGTTGCACTAGATTGTATTGGTACTCATTTTAACTGCATCAAACAATCTGTGCAACTACAGGGCTCTGGTTGATGCTTGCCTTAAAATAATGTTCTAGTGAAGAATTTGTTTTGCTTTCATACCCAAATGGACAAGACAAGTGGAGAAACACAAGGAAAATGGAAAGTATGGGTATCTCAAATCCTGCTCATGATAATCAGGCAACAAAGTAGTTAACGAATAATCCAGAGGAAAGTTCACAAAATGCTCTAGAAACACTAATGGTGAACATGCTGAATGAAAAGATTGAAAGCCTGCACAAGACTCTGTATGAGTGTGATAGGGAAATGCTTCAGCATGATGAGGCTAACCAAAGATAATTACAGGAATTTCACAAGCATGAGGAGGCTAAACAAAGATTAATAGAGGAATTGCGGGAGTGGGATGAGAATCAACAAAGATTAATAGATGCACTCATGGAATCCACAAACAGAAAGCTAGAGGAATCCGTGGAGGCCATAAAGGGAATGCCGAATGAAGCCTAACAGAAGGAAAGGGAATCCAATGAAACTATAAACAATCCACTAAGGGATTTGAGAATGGACACTGCAAACCAAATTGATGAGATAAAGAAGTCCATACAAGATCTAAAATAAAGCTCTAACAAAGAACTTGACACCATAAAATCTGACCAATTAGAAGGAAAAGAAATAAAAAACAAAGTAGAAATTCTTGACAGTAAGTTATACCAGCAGAAGAACAAATCTCTGGGATTGAAGACAGCCTAGACATTATAGAGAAAGAACAGACAAGTATTCAGGACAAAGCCAAAAAATAGGCTAGATCTATTCAACATTTAGAAGACAGCATCAGAAGGCCCAATTTAAGAATAATAGGTGTAGAAGAGGGCCTAGAGACAGAAGTGAAAGGTCTAGGAAATGTATTTAACAGGATCCTTGCAGAGAATGTCCCAAACATGCAAAAAGATAGGCCCATTCAGATACAAGCATCCTTTAGAACCCCAAATAGACCAGACTAGAACAGGACATCCCACCATCACATTGTAATCTGCACAGGATCAATTGAGACCAAGGAAAGGATCCTTAAAGCTGTCAGGGAGAATAGATCAATCACCTATGAAGGAAAACCAATCGAATAACTTCAGATTTCTCAGCAGAGATAATGAAAGCAACAAGAGCCTGGAATGAGGTGTGCCATACCCTAAAGACAAACAACTATCAACCAAGAAAACTGTACCCAGCTAAACTCTCCTTCATAATGAAAGGTCAAATAAAAACCTTCTACAACAAAGAAAAATGGAAAGAATATATCTCCACTAAATCAGCTCTACAAAAGATACTTAAAGATGTCCTACACATAGAAAACGAACAAAAACACAAATTAAAGGCCAAGAAACAGCCCCCAAACAGAGAATGCAAGAATCATAGGAAGGACCCTGTTGGCACAGCCCCCAAGAAAATGGATTTCATGGCAAGAACTACCAAAAACCTCTCCATCCTAACTCTCAATATTAATGGATTTAACTCTCCAATTAAGTGACATAGATTGTCTAGTTGGATCAAAGAGAAAAAGCCTTTTATCTGCTGCCTTCAAGAGACACACATTGCCCACAAAAATGAACATTCTGAAAGTGAAAGGATGGAAGAAAATCTACCAAGCATATGGCCCCCATAAACAGGTGGGAGTTGCAATCCTAATATCAGATAAAATAGACTTCAAATTAAAATTATCAAGAAGAGATGAAGAAGGTCATTGCATATATATTACGGGATATCTCCTTAAGGATGATATTACAATTCTAAATATATATTCACCAAATAACAGAACACCCACATTTATGCAAGATACACTGCTTTCCCTACAATCTCACATAGGTCCAAAGACATTAATTGTTGGGGATTTTAACACACCACTTTCAACCCGGCAAAACTGAACAGAGAAACCTCAGACATAAATAACCAGACTTAACCGACATCTATCCAATATTTCATCCAGCAGCATCAGAATACAGGTTCTTCTCAGTAGCACATGGAACATTCTCCAAAATTGACCACATTTTAGGTCACAAAGCAAATGTGTCCAAATTCAGAAACATTGAAATTATCCCCTGCATTCTGTCAGACCACTAGGAAATAACATTAGAATTCAACACCAAGAGCCACCGAAGAAAATCCTGTAACACATGGAGGCTGAACAACACTGTTGAACTACCAGTAGGTTATGGAAGAGATTAAAAAGGAGATTCAAATGTTCATCATATTTTTAAAAAATGAACAAACACATTACCAGCTCCTCTGGGACACAACAAAGGCAGTACTCAGAGGCAAGTTTATAGCTCTGAGTTCCTACATCAACAAATTAGAGAGATCTGAAACCAACAACTTAACAAGGCACCTGAAGCTCCTTGAAAACAAGCAACAAGCTAAACCCCAATCCAATAGACAGAAACAAATAATTAAAATTAAATCAGAATTAAACGAATTATAGTCTAAAAAAACATAAAAAGAATCAACAAAACCAAGAGTGGGTTCTTCAAAAAATTAACATAATTGACAGACCCTTAGCAAATCTTATCAGAAAAGGAAGAGAACCCCCCCCAAATAAACAAACTCAGATATGAGAATGAAAATACCACCACAGAACAATCATGATTCAGAACATTATAAGGGAATATTTTCTCAGACCTTTATGCTAATAAGTTTGAAAATCTGGAACAAATGAACAAATTCCTAGCAAATATTGATATGCCAATACTAAACCAAGATGATTTAACCCACCTGAACAGACCCATATCAAGCATCCAAATAGAAACGACAATAAGAGACGTCCCACCCAAGAAAAGCTCAGGACCGGATGGATTTACAGCTGAATTCTACAGGGCCTTCAAAGCAGAACTCACACCAATACTCATCCAACTCTTCAACGAAATTGAATGTGAAAGCTCACTACCAAACTCTTTCTTCGGACCCATCATAAGCCTCGTCTCAAAACCAGGCACGGGCTTATCAAAAAAAGAGAACTATAGACCCATTTCTTTGATGTAAACCGATGTAAAACTTCTCAAAAAAATTTTAGCCAATCGACTTCAACAACTCATCAAATAAATCATACACCTACACCATGACCAAACAGGATTCATTCCAGGGATGAAAAGCTGGTTCAATATGCACAAACTCATCAATATAATTCATCACATCAACAAGAGCAAGGATAAGAACCACATGATTATCTCAAGATATGCAGAAAAAGTATTTGACAAGACCCAATAGCCCCTTATGGTGAAAAACTAGGAATTCATGGAACATTCCTCAATATAATAAAAGTTGTGTATGACAGACCTACAGCCAGCACCATACTTAGTGGCAAAAAGCTAAAGCCATTTCCTCTAAATTCAGGAATGAGACAAGGATGTCCACTCTCTCCACTTCTCTTCAATTGGGTATTAGAATGCCTAGCTAGAGCAATAAGACAAAATACAAACATAAAAATGTTCCAAATAGGGAAAGATGAAATAAAACTCTCCCTTTTTATAGATGTCATGATCTTGTATTTAATGTACCTCACGGACTCCATGCCCAAGTTACTCGAGCTGATTCAATAGTTTGGCAAATAGTGGGGTATAAAATTAACCCTCAAAATCAATGGCTTTTCTGTATGCCAATAACAAGAAGTGTATGGCTGAAATCAGGAAAGCAACTCCATTTATAAGAGCCCCACAAAAAATTAAAATACCTAGGAGTTAATTTAACTAAAGCAGTGAAGTACCTCTATGATGAAAACTTTAAAAACCTGAAAAAGTAAATTGAAGCAGAACTAAGGAAGTGAAAAATCCTCCTATGCTCCTGGGGCCATCGTGAAAATGGCAATACTGACAAAGGCTATCTACAAATTCACTGCGATACCTATCACTATCCCAACCGCATTCCTCAATGAAATAAAAGCAACCCCAAAATTCATATGGAACAATAAATGACCCCAGATATCAAGAACAATTCTTAGCAGAAAGAACAGTGCTGGAGGAATATCAATATGAATGTCAAATTTCAAATTCTACTAGAAATCCATAGTAATCAAAACAGTTTGGTACTAGCACAAGAACAGACCTCAGGACCACTGGAATAGAACTGAAGACCCAGAAATGAAACCACAGCCCTATATCCACCTAATCTTTGATAAGGAAGCTAAAAAAAATACAATGGAAGAAAGACAGCCTCTTCAGTAAATGGTGCTGGCAAAATTGGTTAAACATCTGTAGAAAACTAAAGCTAGATCCTTCTATGTCACCCTGTACCAGAATCAACTCCAAATGGATCAAAGATCTCGGAGTCAAAGCAGGCACCCTGAAAACATTACAGGATGAAATAGGAGAAACTCTAGGGCTCCTTGGCAAGGGCCAAAATTTTCTTAATAAAGACCCAGAAACACAACAAATCAAAGAAAGGTTGGACAAATGGGATTGCATGAAGTTGCAGAGCTTCTGCATGGCAAAGGACATAGTTAGCAAGATCAATAGAAAGCCCACGGATTGGGAGATGATCTTCACTAGCCGCACAACAGAGATGGGTTTTATATCTAAATTATACGTAGAACTCAAAAAATTAAATCCCCCAACAACAAATCCTCAAAGAAACAACCTCCCAATTAATAAGTGGGCTGAAGACTTATAGAGAGACTTCTCTGAAGAGGAAATAAGAATGTCCAATAGACACATGAAGAAATGCTCAACTTCTCTAGCCATAAAAGAAATGCAAATCAAAACAACATTGAGATACCACCTCACCCCAGTTAGAATGGCTATAATCAAGAAATCTTACAACAACAGTGGCTGGAGGGGATGAAGCCAAAAGGGAACCCTACTGCATTGTTGGTGGGAATGTAAACTCATTCAACCACTTTGGAAAGCAGTATAGAGGTTCATCAAAAGACTCCACATAGAACTCCTCTATGACCTAGCAATCCCACTCGGGTATTTACCCAAATGATCACAAAAAACTTTACCAAAGCTATCAGCACAACTATGTTTATTGCAGCATTATTTACCATAGCTAAGATACAGAACCAACCCAGATGCCCCTCAGTAGATAAATGGATCAAGAAAATGTGATATATATGTGATGGGATTCTGTGCCTCCATCATAAATAATGACACTGCCCAATTTTTTAAGAAATGGAAAGATTTGGGAAAAAAATCATATTAAGTGAAGTAAGCTAGTCACAAAGACTCACAGGTCCCATGGTTTCCCTTATTTGCAATAACTAACATATGTATATATATTAGTTATATATATATAAGCAGTAAAGGTGAAAATCTATGCACATATGAGCATATAATGTGATGTTAAGTTAAATGAACCCCAAGATAGGGACACAGTTGGTTTTATCTTTCTTGCTGTTGTATTTAATGTACTTAAAATGTACTATGTAATTTCTTTTGTTTCTTTTGTATGTTCTTCCCCCATGGTATAATCCTTGTTTTCAATGTATTTGATTTTGGTGCCCTGCGTCTTATATATACACGTTTCTACTTTGGAGATGGAAAGCAAAAAAAAAAAAAAAAAAGTAAAGAAAAGAATATTATATATAAGGTCTTTGTAGTAATATCTTCACTATTCTCTGTAGTAATCTGTATAAATTATGTCTGTACTGAAGTTCCCACACCAGATTGATATTTCCAAAGGAATACAATCAAAATGTCATTTAAAATTCTCTTTAGAAAGTGTATTTTGTGCCCATTTCTCAGGGCCAGGATAGCTCCTTCCCAGATTCCCAGGCAGTGCAGAGCAGATTATCTGTTTGACAATGGCTTTGCCTTGGAGAACTTGAGTCATCTGTCCAGAAAAGTCAGAAAAGCTTCTTCCAATTATGTCCATGGAACAATATTACTGTAAGGTAGCTCACCAGACTCTCCAAGGCAGACATTTTAATGCCAATTTCTACACATGCTATTTAAAAAGCAGTCATGTGCACTCTGAACATTCTCTCCTCTCCCTATTCTGGAAGAGAAATAATCTGCTTTATAAGAAAAGTCATAATCCTAGCTACTCAGGAAGCTGATATTTGAATCCTCGCAGACTATCCTGAGCAGGATAGTCTGTGAGATTCTTATCTCCAATAAACTACAAAAACAGAGCCAGAGTGGAGCTGCTGTGGCTTAAGTAGTAGAGCGTTAACCTGGAGCAAAAGAAGCCCAGGGCCAGCAAAAGAATAAAAACTAAAAGTAAACAGCCAAGAAAGGACATAAAGAGTAATTCAGTTTTAAGAATAGCCTGTGCTTTGTTTCCAGGGGAGTTTTCTTAATTTCTTTGTTAACATTAATTTAGAAATATACTCTTGGCAGAGTAAACATTAAGCAATATAATTTATGGTAAATCACCATCTCTGGGCCATCTAGCACCTCCATGCAGCTTAAATCTGACTTGTGAGGCTTTCATATAAATAGATTTACTTTTTCTTTTTCCTCAGATTGCAGTTTTGGAAACAAAATTAACTGAAAAAGGTAGAAAGAGATAGCTCATGGATCTGGCTTTTAGTCTGTGACATGGAATGAGTAGGCGGTACTTGTCTAATGTCTACAGCCATTACAATTTTTAAGGGAAGTAAACATTTCTTATTTTACTCTTAACAGTTTGCCTAATACTACACAAATTGGTTACCATATGACTCTAGAGGTCAGAAATCCAAACCATGTCTTGGAACAAACATTAAAGTGTCAGCAAAGCTTTCTTGAAGCTTTAGAGGAGAATTCTTTTTTATTTATTTTATAAGTCATGGGGCTTGAACTCAGGGTCTGGATGCTGTTCCTGAGCTCTTTTGCTTAAGGCTAGCAGTCTACCACTTTGAGCCACAGCTCCACATCTTATTTTCTGGTGGTTAATATGAGATGAGTCGATAAGAGTCTCGTGGACTTTCCTGGCTGGCTTTGAAACAGGAGTAGCTAGTATAACGGGCAGGAGCCACCAGCACCTGGCTGAGAATCCTTTTTTTCACCCAGATACTCCGGCTTGTGCTTATCTTCTATTTTCAAGGCCAGGGATAGGGCATCTTCTAACCCCTAATTCTGACCACTGCTTTCTGTCATTGCCTCAGTTTTCACTTTGTTGCTCCTCCTGCTCTCTTAAAGAGCTCTGGAGTTTACACTGGGCCACTCAGATCATCCAGGAATGTCTCACAATCTCAATTGTTCTTAGTTGGATTGTCAAAATCCCCTTTGCCATGCAAGGCAGTGTCATCTCAGACTTCAGAGATCAGGATGTGGACAGCTTTGGAGGCAGCCTTGCCCAGCGCAGAGGCTCAGATTAAGTACCTAGCTATCATCTATCTATCTATCGATTGATCGATCGATCGATCTATCCATCCATCTATCTATCTATCTAATCTATCTATCTATCTATCTATCTATCTATCTATCTATCTATCTATCTATCTATCTATCTATCTATCTATCTATCTATCTATCTATCTATCTATCTATCTATCTATCCATCCATCTATCCATCCATCTATCCATCCATCTATCCATCTATCTATCCATCTATCTATCTATCTGTCTGTCTGTCTGTCTGTCTGTCTGTCTGTCTGTCTGTCTGTCTGTCTGTCTATCATCTAATAATTGTAGCTAGGCACTGTGGTATGTGGTGCAAGAATACTTAAAGAATACCTTAGAATACCTAAAACAATTTTGCAGATCATGTGGAAGGACAGACTCTGACTTTTCTGGAATGGATTTCCTTCTTTCCTTCCTCCCTCCCTCCCCTTCCTCCCTCCTTTACTGTATTTTTTCCTTCTATTCTTTCTCTCTCTCTTCATTTCTATCTTTTCTTCTTTTCCCCTATCTACTTTTTTCTCCTCCTCCTTATCCTCCTCCTCCTCCTCTTTCTCTGCCTCTTTCTCCCGTGCCACTGTTGGGTTGAGCTCTTTCTCAGCTATTTCAATCAAGGCTTGCACTTTGCCACTTGAGCCACAGCTCCATTTCTGGAGTTTTGCTGGTTTATTGGAGATAAGAATCTCATGGACTTCCCTCTCTGAGCTGCCTTTAAACTATGATCCTCAGATCTCAGCCTCCTGAGTAGCCATGATTATAGATGTGAGCCACATCAAGCTTGTGCCTAGCTGGAATTGGCTTTCTTTTTTTTTTTAATTTAATTTAATTTTATTTGTGAACATACTGTACAGAGGGGTTACAATTACATGGGCAGGATAATGAGTACATTTCTTACCAAGCATTGCAGCCTCCTCCTTTGGTTTACCCTTCACATCCCTTCCCAGCCTCCACCCTCCCCCCCAATCCCAATCCTTCTCCTTCCCCCCCTCCCCGCCGCCCCCCCTGCACCGACGTTGTAAAGCTCGTTTTGGACATAACAACTTGTACTTCTCATTGTTGCAACAGGTCCACCTGTATCCTTAAACAACTGGTTTTTCCCCATCTCTTCACAAGTTATACTGACATAAAATATAGTGAAAGCAGGGGTTATACTGTGGGGGAGGAACATACAAAGCAACAAAGAGATAATCTTATAAATGCGTTAGAAACACATGCATGAAAGAAAAAAACATTAAAATACATATCTAAGGGTTCATTTTCTTGACATCACATTATCTGACCTTTTCTGCTTGACTCATACATATACTAGATATTGCAAATAAGGGAAACCATGGGACCTATGTTTCTTTGGGCCTGGCTTACTTCACTTAATATAATTTTTTCCAAGTTTTTCCATTTCCTAACAAATGGGGCAATGTCATTCTTTCTGATGGAGGCATAGAATTCCATTGTGTATATATACCACATTTTCTTGATCCATTCATCTACTGAGGGGCATCTGGGTTGGTTCCATATCTTAGCTATGGTAAATAATGCTGCAATAAACATTGTTGTGCTGGTAGCTTTAGTGTGGTCTTGTTTGTAAACATTTGGGTAAATGCCCAAAAGTGGGATTGCTGGGTCATAGGGGAGTTCTATGTGAAGTCTTTTGAGGAACCTCCATACTGCTTGGAATGGGCTTTCTTAATAGCCCAGCAAAGGCAGTGTCTGAGGGTTGCCCTTTCCAGGAATAAAGAAATGCCTTATGGGGTCAGGAGAGCCATTGTTTGTCTCCCAAAGGAATGAGATTTAAATTGTATGTCTTCCTACAGTTCTAAAGTTTCTTGAAGTTTGAAAGTTTTTGACTTAGCACAAAGTTGTTTTGTAGATCACTGAATATGTCAACTCCTTGAACATTTTCTGCTCACCCCAGGGTCTCTCCCTTCAGCTTTGGAGGCATGGTAGACTTAGTGTGCTAGAACAGAGGAAGCAAATGTACAAAGTTTAATTAGCCTGTTGAAAGTCACAGAGGTGGAATCTGAGCTCCAGGGGCCTGACTTCAGAGCCTCTGTTGTCTGGGGCATGCTCCCAAAGGCTGCTGAGCCAGAAAAGAATGTGACATGATGTTGCATTTCCCTGTGGGAGCTTCCCTTTCATGGTGATCCTATAAGAAGAAATCATCTGTTTCTGAAATGTGAGAACACTCTCTTTGATCTTGGAACGAAGAAATAATGTGATTACAGGAATGATGAATGAAAAGGAACATGGCATTCTTGTACGTGCATTTCTTTCCCACATGTCTGACAAATGAGAATTGTTGGGGAAGAAGGACTGCAGGTAAAATTGTCATTGGTCTCTACTGCTGATTTCACCCAAATTATTTTATTTTTCTTTTGTCTTTTGGTAAAGTTTCATGCATTGTAGAGTTAAAGCAAAGGTTAACCTTTCTTTCTTGTCAGCAAAATCAGTGACATACAACTGTTTACTAAGGGAAATCATACATTTAAAAAAATATTCCCTTCTGGGGAAAATGTCAGCTTCCTAGGATTTGAGATGATATTTGCTGGTTAATTTTACATGAATATAAGGTCCTTGGGCTTCTTCAAAACTTGGTTACAAATGAGGCCAAATAAGAATCAAAAACCTAGATTTCTATGGTTGTCCAGGCTTCCATCGCTGTGAATTTATAGATAGCCTTTGTCAGTATTGCCATTTTCACGATGGTCCCAGGAGCATGGGAGGTTTTCCCACTACCTTAGTTCTGCTTTAATTTATGCTTTCAGGTTTTTAAAGTTTTCATCATAGAAGTACTTCACTTCTTTAGTTAAATTATTTCCTAGGTATTTTAATATTTTGTGGGGCTATTACAAAAGGAGTTGCTTTCCTGATTGCAGTCATACTCTTCTTATTATTGGCATACAGAAAAGCCATTAACTTTTGAGGGTTAATTTCATACCCCGCTGTTTGCCAAATTTTTGAATTAGCTGGAGTAACTTGGGAGTGAACTCCACGAGGTACATTAAATACAAGATCATGTCATCTGAAAAAAGGGAAAGTTTTATTTCTTCTTTCCCTATTTGGATCATTTTAATGTTTGCATCTTGTCTTATTGCTCTAGCTAGGCATTCTAATACCAAATTGAAGAGAAGTGGAGAGAATGGACATCCTTGTCTCATTCCTGAATTTAGAGGAAATGGCTTTAGTTTTGCCACTAAGTATGACACTGGCTGTAGGTCTTTCATACACAGCCTTTATTATATTGAGGAATGTTCAATGGATTCCTAGTTTTTCCAGAGCTTTCATCATAAAGGGGTGTTGGATCTTGTCAAATACTTTTTCTGCATATCTTGAGATAATCATGTGGTCCTTATCCTTGCTCTTGTTGATGTGATGAATTACATTGATGAGTTTGTGCATATTGAACGAGCTTTTCATCCCTGGAATGAATCCTGTTTGGTCATGGTGTATGATTGATTTGATGAGTTGTTGAAGTTGATTGAGAAGTTTTGCATCAGTGTTCATCAAAGAAATGGGTCTATAGTTCTCTTTCTTTGATGAGTCTCTGCCTGGTTTTGAGATGAGGCTTATGATAGCTTCGAAGAAAGAGTTTGGTAGTGAGCTTTCACTCTCAATTTTGTTGAAGAGTTGGATGAGTATTGGTGTGAGTTCTGCTTTGAAGGCCCTGTAGAATTCAGCTGTAAATCCATCCGGTCCTGAGCTTTTCTTGGGTGGGATGTCTCTTATTGTTTCTATTTGGATGCTTGATGTGGGTCTGTTCAGTTGGGTTAAATCATCTTGGTTTAGTTTTGGCATGTCAATATTTGCTAGGAATTTGTCCATTTGTTTCAGATTTTCAAAGTTATTAGCATAAAGGTCTGAGAAAATATTCCCTTATAATGTTCTGAATCATGATTGTTCTGTGGTGATGTTTCCATTCTCATCCTTGCATTTGTTTATTTGGAGAGGTGTTCTCTTCTTTTTTCTGATAAGATTTGCTAAGGGTCTGTCAATTTTGTTAATTTTTTTGAAGAACCAATTCTTGGTTTTGTTGATTCTTTTTATGTTTTTTTGGACTCTAATTCATTTAATTCTGATTTAATTTGGATTACTTATTTCTGTCTATTGGATTGGGGTTTAGCTTGTTGCTTGTTTTCAGGGAGCTTCAGGTGCCTTGTTAAGTTGTTAGTTTCAGATCTCTCTAATTTGTTGATGTAGGAACTCAGAGCTATAAACTTGCCTCTGAGTACTGCCTTTGTTGTGTCCCAGAGGAGCTGATAATGTGTTTGTTCATTTTTTTAAAATATGATGAACATTTGAATCTCCTTTTTAATCTCTTCCATGTCCCACTGGTGGTTTAACCATGTGTTGTTTGCCCTCCATGCATTACAGAATTACTTTGGTGGCTTTGGGTGTTGAATTCTAATATTATTACCTTGTGGTCTGAGAGAATGCAGGGAATAATTTCAGTATTTCTGAATATAGACACATTTGCTTTGTGACATAAAAATGTGGCCTATTTTGGAGAACGTTCCATGTGCTACTGAGAAGAATGTGTATTCTTATGCTGCTGGATGAAATATTGGGTAGATGTCGGTTAAGTCTAGTTATTTAGATCTGAGGTTTCTCTGTTGAGTTTTGTGGGGTTGATCTATCCAGAGGGGATAGTGGTGTGTTAAAGTCCCCAACAATTAATGTCTTTGGACTTATGTGAGATTGTAGGGAAAGCAGTGTATCTTGGATAAATGTGGGTGCTCTGTTATTTGGTGAATATATATTTAGAATTGTAATATCATCCTGAAGGAGAGATCCCATAATATATCTGCAATGACCTTCTTCATCTCTTCTTGATAATTTTAATTTGAAGTCTATTTTATCTAATATTAGGATTGCAACTCCCACCTTTTTATGGGGACCATATGCTTTGTAGATTTTCTTCCATCCTTTCACTTTCAGAATGCTTGTATTTATGGGCAAGGTGTGTATCTTGAAGGCAGAAGATATAAAGCTCTTGCTTTTTGATCCAACTAGACAATCTATGTCACTTAATTGGAGAATTAAATCCATTAATATTGAGAGTTAGGATGGAGAGGTTTTTGATAGCTCCTGCCATGAAATCCACTTCCTTGGGGGCTGTGCCAACAGGGTCTTTCCTATGATTCTTGGATTCTCTGTTTGGGGGATGTTTCTTGGCCTTTATTGTGTTTTTGTTAGTTTTCTATGTGTAGGACATCTTTAAGTATCTTTTGTAGAGCTGGTTTAGTGGAGATATATTCTTTCCATTTTTCTTTGCTATAGAAGGTTTGTATTTGACCTTCCATTATGAAAAAGAGTTTAGCTGGGTACAGTTTTCTTGGTTGATAGTTGCTTGTTTTGGGGTGTGGCACACATCATTCCAGGCTCTTGTTGCTTTCATTGTCTCTGCTGAGAAATCTGAAGTTATTCGATTGGTTTTCCTTTATAAGTGATTGATCTTTTCTCCCTGACAGCTTTAAGGATCCTTTCCTTGGTCTCAATTGATCCTGTGCAGATTACAATGTGACGGATGGGATGTCCTGTTCTAGTCTGGTCTATTTGGGGTTCTAAAGGATGCTTGTATCTGAATGGGCCTGTCTTTTTGCATGTTTGGGACATTCTCTGCAAGGATCCTGTTAAATACATTTCCTAGACCTTTCACTTCTGTCTCTAGGCCCTCTTCTACACCTATTAGTCTTAAATTATGCCTTCTGATACTGTCTTCCAAATGTTGAATAGCTCTATCCTATTTCTTGGCTTTGTCCTGAATACTTGTCTGTTCTTTCTCTATAATGTCTAGGCTGTCTTCAATCCCAGAGATTTGTTCTTCTGCTGGTATAACTTACTGTCAAGAATTTCTATTTTGTTTTTTATTTCTTTTCCTTCTAATTGGTCAGATTTTATGGTGTTAAGTTCTTTGTTGGAGCTTTGTTTCAGATTTTGTATGGACTTCTTTACCTGGTCAATTTGGTTTCGAGTGTTCATCCTCAAATCCATTAGTTGATTGTTTATAGTTTCATTGGATTCCCTTTCCTTCTGTTGGGTTTCATTCGGCATTCCCTTTATGGCCTCCACGGATTCCTCCAGCTTTTTGTTTGTGGATTCTATGAATGCCTCTATTTGTCTTTGTTGATTCTCATCCTACTGAAGCGATTTCTCTATTAATCTTTGCTTAGCCTCGGCATGCTCCTGAAATTCCTGTATTAATCTTTGGTTAATCTCATCACTCTGGTGTATTTCCCTATCTCACTCACAGAGAGTCCTGTGCAGGCTTTCAGTCTTTTCATTCAGCATGTTTACCATTAGTGTTTTTTTAATTAATTAATTTATTTATTTTTATTGTGAAAATACTGTACAGAGGGGTTATAATTACATGGGCAAGATAATGCCCATGTATTATGAAGCATTGTAGCCTCCTTCTTTGTTTCCCCTCCCCATCCCATCCTCCCCCACTCCCCTTTCACCTCCTCCCCCCCACCAAAGTGATAAAGTTCATTTTTGACATACAACTTGTACATCTCATTGTTGCAATGGGTCCACCTGTATCCCTATTTAAACGACTTATTTTTGCCCTTCCCCTCCACAAATTATACCGACATCAAATACAGTGAAAGCAGGGGTTATATTGTGGGGGAGGGACATACAAAGCAACAAAGAAATAATCATATAAATGTGTTAGAAACAATCCCATGAAAGAAAAAAATACATTTGAATACATATCTTAGGCTTCATTTCCATAACATCAACTTATCTGATTTTTTCTGCTTAACTCAGACATATACTAGTTATTGCAGATAAAGGAAACCAAGGGACCTATGTTTCTTCAGGCCTGGCTTACTTCACTTAATAGAATTTTTTCCAAGTCTTTCCATTTCCTAACAAATGGGGCAATGTTATTCTTTCTGATGGAGGCATAGAACTCCACCGTGTATATATATATATATATATACCACATTTTCTTAATCCATTCATCTACTGAGAGGCATCTGGGTTGGTTCCATATCTTAGCTATAGTAAATAATGCTGCAATAAACATAGTTGTGCTGGTAGCTTTAGTGTGGTCTTGTTTGTAAACATTTAGTTAAATGCCCAAAAGTAGGATTGCTGGGTAATAGAGGAGCTCTATTTGGAGTCTTTTGAGGAACTTCCATCGTACTTTCCAAAGGGGTTGAACAAGTTTACATTCCCACCAACAATGCAGTAGGGTTCCCTTCTGGCCACATCCCCTCCAGCTTCTGTTGTTATTAGAGTTCTTGATTATAACCATTCTAACTGGGGTGAGGTGCTGTCTCAATGTTGTTTTGATTTGCATTTCTTTTATGGATAGAGAGGTTGAGCATTTCTTTTATGTCTATTGGCCATCCTTCTTTCCTCTTCAGAGAAGTTTCTCTTTAAGTCTTTAGCCCGCTTATTTATTGTGCAGTTGTTTCTTTGGAGATTGGTTGTTGGGGGATTTAATTTTTTGAGTTCCATGTATATTTTAGATATGAGATCATTGTCTGTTGTATGGCTAGTGAAGATCTTCTCCCAATCCGTGGGCTTTCTATTGATCTTGCTAGCTGTGTCTTTTGCCATGCAGAAGCTCTACAATTTCATGCAATCCAATTTGTCCAACCTTTCTTTGATTTGTTGTGTTTCTGGGTCTCTATTAAGAAAATTTCAGCCTGTTCCAAGGAGACCTAGGATTTCTCCTATTCCATCCTGTAATGTTTTCAGAGTGTCTGCTCTGACTCTGAGATCTTTGATCCATTTGGAGTTGATTCTGTTACAGGATGATATATAAGGATCTAGCTTTAGTTCTCTACAAGTAGTTAACCAATTTTATCAGCATCATTTACTGAAGAGGCTATCTTTCTTCCATTCTATTTTTTTAGCTCTGTTATCGATCTTTCCAATGCAGGAGCATGTGAGGTTTTGCCACTTTCTAAGTTTTGTTTTGATATCATTTTTTAAAGTTTTCATCATAGAAGTCCTTCACTTCTTTGGTTAAGTTTATTCCTAGGTATTTTTTTTTGTGGGGCTATTACGAATGAAGTTGCTTTCCTAATTTCAGCCACACCTTTCTCATTGTTGGCATACAAAAAAGCCATTGATTTTTGAGGGTTAATTTTATACCCTGCTACTTTGCCAAAGTTTTGAATCAGCTTGAGTAATTTGAGAGTGGAGTCTATGGGATTCTTTAAATACAAGATCATGTCATTTGCAAAGAGGGAGAGTTTTACTTCTTCTTTCCCTATTTGGATCCCCTTTATGTCTGCGTCTTGTCTTATTGCTGTAGCTAGGCATTCTAATACTAGATTGAAGAGAAGTGGAAAGTGTCTCGTTCCTGAGTTAAGAGAAAATGGATTTAGTTTTTCACCATTAAGTATAATGCTGGCTGTAGGTTTGTCATATACAGCCTTTATTGTATTGAGGAATGTTCCATGGATTCCTAATTTTTCCAGAACCTTCATCATAAAGGGGTGTTGGATCTTGTCAAATGCTTTTTCTTCATCTATTGAAATAAACATGTGGTTCTTATTCTTGCTCCTGTTGATGTGATGAATTATATTAATTGATTTGGGTACATTGAACCAGATTTGCATCCCTGAAACCAATCCTGTTTGATCTTGGTGTATGATTTTTTTGGATGAATTGTTGAAGTCGATTGGCCAGAATTTTGTTGAGAAATTTTGCATCAAAGTTCATGAAAGAAATGGGTCTATAGTTCTCTTTCTTTGATGAGTCCCTGCCTGGTTTTGGGATGAAGGTTGTGATGGCTTCATAGAATGAATTTGGTAGTGAACTTTCTCTTTCAATTTCATTGAAGAGTTGGAGGAGTATTGGTGTGAGCTCTGCTTTGAAGGCTTTGTAGAATTCTGCTGTAAAGCCATCCTGGGCTTTTCTTAGATCGGAGGTCTCTTATTGCTGTTTCTATTTCAATGCTTGATATGGGCCTGTTAAGATGGTTTAACTCAACTTGATTTAGTTTTGGCATGTCAATATTTGCTAAAAAAAAAAAAAAAAAAAAAAGATCCATTTCTGCCAAGTTCTCAAACTTATTAGCATAAACTTTTGAGAAGTATTCCCTTATAATGTTCTGAGTCTTGGTTGTTTCTGTGGTGATGTTTTCATTCTCATCTCTGAGATTATTTATTTGGGTGTGTTCTCTTCTTTTTCTGATAAGATTTGCTAAAGGTATGTCAATTTTGTTTATTTTTTCGAAGAACCATTTCTTTGTTTTGTTGATTCTTTCTATGTTTTTTTTTGGATTCTAATTCATTTAATTCTGGTTTAATTTAATTATTTCTTTCTGTCTACTGGATTGGGGTTTATCTTGCTACCCTTTTTCAAAGAGGCTCAGATGTCTAATTTAATTGTTGGTTTCAGATCTCTCCAAATTTGTTGATGTAGGAACTCAGAGCTTGCCCCTGAATACTGCCTTTGCTGTGTCCCAGAGGAGCTGGTAATTTGTGTGTTCATTTTTGTTGAATATCATGAACATCTGAATTTCCTTTCTAATCTCTTCCATGACCCACTTGTGATTCAGCAGTGTGTTGTTCAGCCCACATGTGTTACAGGATTTTCTTTGGTGGCTTTTGGTGTTGAGTTCTAATTTTATTCCCTTGTGGTCTGAGAGAATGCAAGGTATAACTTCAATGTTTCTGAATTTAGACAAGTTTGCTTTGTGGCCTAAAATGTGGTCTATTTTGGAAAATGTTCCATGTGCTGCTGAGAAAAACGTGTATTCTGATGCTGCTGGTTGAAATATTCGGTAGATGTCTGTTAAATCTAGTTGATCTATGCAGTTGTTTAGATCTGTGGTTTCTCTGTTGAGTTTTTGCTGAGTTAATCTATCTAGTGGTGTGTTAAAGTCCCCAACAATTAATGTCTTTGGATATATGTGGGATTGGAGGGAAAGTAGTGTTTTTTGGATAAATTTGGGTGCTCTGTTGTTTGGTAAATAGATATTTAGAATTGTAATATCCTCCTGAAGGAGAGATCCCTTAATTAGTATGTAGCGACCTTCTTTATCTCTTCTCACTAATTTTAATTTGAAGTCTATTTTATCTGATATTAGGATTGCAACTCCTGCCTGTTTATGGGGTCCATTTGCTTAGTAGATTTTGTTCCAGCCTTTCACATTGAAAATGTGTTTGTTTTTGTGGGCAAGATGTGACTCCTGAAGGCAGCAGATAGAAGGATCTTGCTTTTTAATCCAACTAGACAGTCTATGTCACTTAATTGGAGAGTTAAGTCCGTTAATGTTGAGAGATAGGACTCAGAAGTATTTGGGAGTACCTGCCATTTTATTCACCTTCTTGGGGGCTGTGGCAGCTGGGTTCTTCCTATGGTTCTTGCATTCTCAGTTTGGGTGCAATTTCTTGGACTTTATTGTGATCTTGTTTGTTTTCTATGTGTAGGACATCTTTAAGAATCTTTTGTAGTGCTGGTTTGGTGGTGATATATTGTTTCAATTTTTCTTTGCTATAGAAGGTTTGTATTTGACCTTTGGTTATGAAGGAGAGTTTAGCTGGGTACAGAATTCTTGATTGACAGTTGTTTGTCTTTAGGGCATGGCATACATCATTCCAGGCTCTTCTTGCTTTGATTGTCTCCGCTCAGAAATCTGAGGTGATTCTAATTGGTTTCCCTTTCTAGGTGATTGATCTTTTCTCCTTGACAGCTTTAAGGATCTTTTCCTTGGTCTGAATTGATCCTGTGTGGCTTATAATGTGACAGTGGGATGTCCTATTCTGGTCTGTCTATTTGGAGTTCTAAAAGCTTCTTGTATCTGAATAGGCCTATCTTTTTGCATGTTTGGGAAGTTCTCTGCTAGGATCCTGTTAAACAAGTTTCCTAGACCATTAACTTCTGTCTCTAGGTGCTCCTCTACACCCATTATCCTTAGATTAGGCCTTCTGATGGTGTCTTCCAAGTCTTGAATAGATCTATCATATTTCTTGGATTTGTCTTGGATGGTTGTATGTTCTTTCTCTATACTATCTAGGCTGTCTTCAATCCCCGAGATTTGATCTTCTGTCAAGACTTGCTACTTTGTTTTTCATTTCTTTTCCTTCTAGTTGGTTGGCTTTGATGACTTCAAATGTTTTGTTGGAGCTTTATTTTAGATCTTGTATGAACTTCTTTACTTCCTTAATTTGGTGTTCAGTGTTTATTCTCAAATACTTATTTGATTGGTTATGGTTTCCTTGGACTCCCATTCCTTCTGTTGGGTTCCATTCAGCATTCCCTTTGTGGTCTCCCTGACTTCTTTCAGCTCTCTGTTTATGGATTCCATGAATGCGTTTAGTGATCTTTCTGTATTCTCATCCCACTCTATCAATTCCTGTATTGCTCTTTATCTTCTTCACGTTCACGCAGTTCCTGTAGTTCTCTTTGACTGATCTCAGCCTGCTCACGCCATTCTTTTATTTCTCTTTGAGTGTTCTCATGCTGCTCACGCAATTTCTGTATCAATCTTTGAGTAGCTTCCTCACGCTCATGATATTCCTGTATTAGGAATTTTTTTGTTTTGCCTCCTCTCTCTCACTATCATGCTCATACAGAATCTTTTGCAGGTTTTCAATCTTTTCATTTACTATGTTTACCAGTCGTGTCTGTAGAGCTTTTTGGGAACTCTCCTTTGGATTATTCATTATCTGTTCTGTCCCCTAATTATCATGAGTGGGAGTTGAGATACCTGGACTTGCCATTTTTCTTGTGTTTTTCCGGGTTTCTCTGCCCATTTGGGATGAAAATAACACCAGTTTTGTGCTAGCACATTTTTATTTTAAGGCAAGCATCAACCAATGTCTGTAGTTGCACAGTCAAAAGTCTGCAGATACAATCTAGTTCAACAGATATACCTGTTCAACATCAAACAACTATGTATTAATGGGCTACAAACTGCAAAGAAGAATTTGGCAAAAAGAAATTACTAGGTTTAGGGAGAGATGTGGGTAAAAATAGGCATAGAACGATATGGAAAGGCAGTGGGAGAGTTAACAACTAAATCCTAATCTCAAAGTGGGAAATAGGTTGGCTAGAATGATAGTAGAGAAAGAGAAAAAAAGAAGAAAGAGAAAGGAAAAAAGAGAAGAAAAAATAGAAAAACAAAAATTAAAAATTAAGAAGTGCAACACAAAAATTATGCAAATTTGAAAATGTAATATTCAGAGAAGAACGTGGATAGAATAAGGGGAAGGATAGAAAGGATATGTGAAAAACTTAAAAATAAAAATGCTTTGGGGCTGGGAAGGTGGCTCAGTGGTAGAGCGCTTGCCTTGCATGCCTGAGGCCCTGGGTTCAATTCCCCAGCACCACATAATCAAAAAGAAAAAAGCCGGAAGTGGCACTGTGGCTCAAGTGGTAGAGCGTTAGCCTTGAGCTGAAGAGCTGAGGGATAGTGCCCAGGTCCAGAGTTCAGGCCCCACGACCAGACCCAAAAAATAAATAAATAAATAAAAATAAAAAATAAAAAATGCTTAAAATATTATATAGGTATAAAGAGATACTGCTATTAAGAAATTTAAGACTAAGAGGTTTTAAATTGAGTAATAAATTTCTGGATTAAGTGTGTACACAATCGGGCTAAGGTCTAATAATCGACTACAGGTATATCTGAGAATGAGCAGAACAGCAATTAAGTCACCCAAAGAAGAAAGAAAGAGAAGAAAAAGTGAAAAGAATGAGAAGGAAAGAAAAAAAGGATCAATAGTCAGTAGAGCTAAACAAAAATTTTTAAAGAAAAAAAGAAAAAAAAAGTACACACATATATCCCTAAAATAAAAATTATAAGAGGAAGAAAAAAAAGTTAATAGAAAACAAACATTTCTTAAGTTAAAATTAAAAATTAAAAAAAAGTTTTAGAAAAAAATTTCTTATAAACGGTACAAAAAAGAGTTCTTTGATTTTTGCGGGGAGGATGGGAAGATCCTGTATCTCCCTTGTGTCCATAACCAGTCTCTTGTTGGAGTCTCTGGTCTGCTTATGGAGTTTGATTTTCCTGTGGCTTGGATGGTTTCTTAAGTTAGTTTGTTTGAGCAGGCAGAAAAATGCTCTGCTTTACCCAGGATTTTGTGATCCTCTTCCCAGGCTAGTTCAATGGGAAGGAGATCTGCTTTGAGTATCACAAAAGAGGAAACTAGAGGAAACAGACATCCTCTAGTTTGGAGATGCTGTGATGAGGCTAGGTTCTGGGTAGAGTTGAGGCTTTTCAGCAAACAGCAGCTTTTTCCTGAGCTAGCTTCTGAGACACTCACAGAGCCAGCCTGAAGCCATTCTCAGGGTTTATGTTTACTGAATTTCAATTGATGGTCAAGGCTGCGGTAGGGAGAGACATCCTCTGGCTCTGTTTACCCAGTGAAGAAAGTTACTCACGGGGCTGGGAGCCTGAGCTGGGTGACTTTTCCCCAGGGGAAGCTGAGCCTGGCAGGTCAGGTTAGGTTCCTCTGACCTGCTAAATGACTCTTGTTTTCTTCCAAGGCCCGAGTTGGAGCTAGCTGCTCAGACAGGCCTTTGTCAGTATCAAAGATGGAGATCTCCGGTGGGGGGAGGGGTGGCCTTCCCTCCTCTGCTCCCTGAGAAGGAGTGAGGACGTCAGGCTTCTACTCACACCAGAGTCTTGGTTCCTGGGTCGTCTCTGGTCTGCGAACTGCAGGATGAAGATGTCTGCTCCTTGTCAGTTCTTGCTGGTGTTGAGTAGAATCCGCTCGCCTGCCACATCTGGCACCTTTGTCCCGGACTCTCTGTGTTGTAGTTATGGCAGCTACGGCCACCGCCGCCGCAGCCACAGCTACCCACAAGTGCTCAGATCTATCTCCTTGCCTGGATTTTCCCTCTCTGGCCTGACTCTCTGTACTGTGGTGGCACACTTGGTGTGATTCTCTGGCTTAGGACTGTTCCCTGGAACACTAAAACTGCTTTCTATGTGACAGCTTTTTTAGCCTCCAGCTTCTCCTCTGCCATCTTCCCAGAACTTACCATTAGTGTTTGTAGAGCATTTTGTGAACTCTCCTCTAGATTATTTATTAATTGCACTGTTCCCAGATTATCATTAGCAGGATTTGAGATACCTGGACTTGCCATTTTCTTTGTGTTTCTCTGGCTTGTTCTGCCCTTTCGAGTATGAGAGCAAAACAAATTCTTCACTAGAACATTATTTTAAGGCAAGCATCAACCAGAGCCCTGTAGTTGCACAGATTGTTTGATGCAGTTAAAATGAGTGCCAATACAATCTAGTTCAACAACAACAACTAGGGATCAAGGGACTAAGAAAATCAAAGAAGGAGTCAGCAGACCAGAAGTTAATAGGTTTAGGAAGAATTGTGAGGAAAAAACGAGTTTAGAAGGATGTGGGGAAGGAAAGAGAAAGAGGGACTATAACCAAGACCTAAATTCAGAGAGAGGAAAAGAATAGAAGGAAAGAAGAGAGATAAAGAAAAATTTAAAAATAAAAAATTTAAAAATTAAACTTAAAATTATATAAGCATGAACAAATAATACTACAATTAAGGGAGTTAAGGCTGATAGTTTGTGAATGGAGTAATGATTTTCTGAATTATGTATGCACACAAGGAAGGTTAAGGTCTAATAACCAAGTGGGTATAAATCTGCGGATGAACAGAACAGCTACTAAGTGAAGCAAAAAAAGAAGAAAAAGGACCAATAGTGAAAAGAGTAAGAAGAGAATTAAAAAAATAAAAATAATTAAAAAATACAAGGCGATTTTTAAATTAAAAATGTTTTAATTAAAATGTTTTAATTAAAAAATTAGGTAAAAAAAAGAGTTGTTCCATTTTACGTGTGTGTATGGGGGAGACGATATCATGTCTCCTCTGTGTCCATAACCAGTCTCTTGGTGGAGTCTCTGGTTTGCTTGTGCTGTTTGGGTTTCCTGTGGCTTGATTGATTTCTTAAATTAGTTTGAGCAGGAAGAAAGAAGCTCTGCCTTACCAGGGACTTTATGATCCTCCTCCTAGGCTGGTTCAGTGGGAGAAGGATCTGCTTTGAGTATCACAAAAGAGAGAGATGGCTATAGAGATGGTTTTCTCTAGCTTGAAATTGCTGTGATGGGGCTAGGCTCTGGGTAGGGTTGAAGCCTGTCAGCAATCAGTAGCTTTTCCCTGAGGGGCTAGCTCCTGAGACACTCACACAGCCCAGCCTGGAGCCATTCTCAGTATTTATGTCAACTGAGTTTCCAAATGTTTTTCTTTTACCTTCCAACAGCTGGGTCTGTTGCCTGAGCTGCAGCCCCAGTGGGCTGGGGCATCCTCTGGCTCTGTTTGTCCAGTGAAGAATGTCACTCCTCCTTGGGCAGAGCATTTTTTGCCTGGGCAGGGCAACTTTCTCCTGGGGTGGAGCTGAGCTCCACAGGTCAGGTTCCTTTGACCTGTTGAGTGGCTCCTATTGCTTCTTCCAAGGCCTGAGTTATGGGCTAGCTGCTCCAGTATCAAAGATGGAGTTCTCTGGTGGTGAGGGAGGGCCTACCTTCCCACCACTGCTCTGTGGAAAGGAGTAAGGATGTCTTGTGTGGTAATTATGCCTTTCCCTTGGTTTTTGGGCCTTCCAAGGTCTGTGACTTCTGTGGTCAGCAGGATGAAGATTTCCTTACCTTGTCAGTTCTTGCTGATGGTGAGTACAATCTGCTCGCACACTGTCCCAGGCTCTCTCTGTTGATATGGTGGCTGCAGCAACAGCTATTGTTGTCACCTTGAATACCACTGATGAGTAGTGCTCAAATCTGTCTCCTTAGCCAAGCACCCTGAATTTTTCTTCTCTGGCCAAACTCTCTGTAGTATGCTGGCATACTTGGTGTGACTCTCTAGCTGTGAACTTTTCACTCAACATTAAAACTGGTTTATTTGCAAGAGCTTGTTTAGGCCCTGCTTCTCTTCTGCCGTCTTCCTCCCTGGAAGGTAAAGCACTTGGTTCAAGCCCCAGTATCACCCATCTATCCCAATTCTCCCATACAGACCACTACCACCACCACCAATAACAACAGTAAAAAAAAAAAACTCTACATCCTAAATAAGAAATCATGGAGGCATGGCTCAAAAGTAAAGTTCCTTCAAGCAAACAGAAGATCATATCACAAAACCCATATCACACAAAAATAATAAAAATGATAAAGTATAAAGAAAATTATATATTAGTTTCATATTTCATGTATATTTTTCATATATATAATTTTCATGTTTAATACATATGAAAATAACATACCATGTGTATACACACATGTATATGAGTTTATTCAACTCTAAAGGGCAGGATATACATGAGACTCTTATCGCTAATTAAGCATCAAGAATGTCCAAAGTGAGGTTGTGGCTCAAGTAGTAGAGGGTTGGCCTTGTTCACAAAAGTTTAGGGGCAGCGCCCAGTTTATAGTTCAAGCCCTAGGACTGGCACACACACACACACACACACACACACACACACACACACACACACACACACACACACCCCACATGTACCCATACACAGACAAGAGTAACTTCATTCTTAGTTTCCTTTGTTTTTTAATAACTCCATGCCTTTTTTTACCCAAGTAGAATCAAGGTCTTTGAATAGTTTGTCTTTTACTTCCAAATTCCACCTGCCAAAAATCTAAATCACTTAGATTTTTTTCGAGTGTTTTTCAGATTCCTTTAAATTACTTATACATACTTTTCATCTCTACCCCATAGCCAAGATCACATACAGGTGGCTGGGGAAGTGTCCTCAGTGGATGTGGGACGTGCTCTAGGCCTCAGTCTCTGAGCTTCTTCTCTCCTGGGTCTTCTTGACGGTACAGTAGCTGGCCTTGATGCTGAGTTACAACTTCAAAATTTTATGTTTTGGTTTTCAATTTCTTCCTGTGCTCTGGGCTTTGTTGAGATTCAGGACACGTTTTCTGCAGCTGTTTCTCTCAGGTTTCTTCTTCTATCAGCATGGGATTTATGTCAACTCTCATCTCTGGGCTCATATGTCTCATGGGGAGAACTAAGCAGCTACTTTGGTAATTGATTTGTTCATGTCATTTTTTTGTTATGATGTTCCATTTCTGGTTCTTTGAGATTAAATTCAAATGTCTCAGTCCTATGAGTTTATTTCTTTCTTCTGAATTGTATTTAAAGAAATGGAGACTTTTTAGGTAGGCAGAAGAAAAGGAATGAGAAAGGAGATATTCGTATTTTCTTCTAACCAATATTCAAATATTTAATAACTACAGACTACAGACTACATGCAGCCACTTGTGACAATGGTACAGAATTAAGATACAATCTTTCCTCTCCCAGGAGGTATAACCTGAACTATTTGTGTCTAGTGGTGTTTATCAGTGGATTTAATTTTTAGTTAGTGTTTTCATTCCTGGCAAACTAAAAATGTAAGTTGCTTTAATTAATGAATGAGCTAATATTTATTTTTATTGGTCATGGGCCTTGAGCTTAGGACCTGAGAGATATCTCTGAGCATTTTTTGCTCAAGGCTAGTGCTCTACCACTTTTAGCCACAGTGCCACTTACAGTTTTCTGGTGGTTAGAGATAAGAGTCACATGGACTTTGCTGCCTGGGCTGGCTTTGAACCATGATCCTCAGATCTCTGCCTACTGAGTAGCTAGGATTACAGGCATGAGCCACACCAGCACAATATACAAAAGTTTCATAGTGTTTCTTCCATATATGAATAGATATAATGGACTTTGGGCATAATTTCTCAAGCTCTCCTTCTGAGTTACTCAATGGAACCTTGTCATTTACAGAGCTCAAGACTCAAAGACCAAGATTTCTCATGGCTAATGCTCTTCTGTTCAGGGAAGGAGTGCAAACTACCAACTTGTATTTCACAACGTTGAGACAAGAACAAGGTCAAAGCAGAGGGCGAAGAGCTTGTGTCCTTTACTTGCTGCAAGGCTCTGACCATTCAGCCTGCTTCCAATAGTCTCATTCTGAAGACAGTTCCTTACATGATATAGAGGTTCCCTATTGTCTATATCATATTACCTGTGTGGTTTTCTAAAACTTTCCAAAATGTCTTCTGGCATGCATTCTCCTTTTATATTAGGACCACAGAGAAAGAGGCAGAGCAGTTTTTTTGTTTTTTTGTGCATTTTTGGAGGGTCCGGTTGTCTGGGCCTGGGCTCTGTCCCTCAGCACGTCAGCTCAAGGCTAGCGCTCTACCACTTGAGCCACAGCGCCACTTCCGGCTTTTTTTTTCTACTTATGTGGTGCTGAGGAATCGAACCCAGAGTCTCAAGCATGCAAGGCAAGTGCTCAACCACTGAGCCACCTTCCCTGCCAATGGCAGAGCAGTTTTGAAGCCTCACTTTAAAACATGAGAAAATCTTAGTGTTGGAGGTCTGAACGACTTGCAGTTCAATCTATATGGTTGTAGCTTGGTAAGTACTCAAAATTGGACCAAAGTTTGCTCATGTTGACCCCTGGCATGATTTTCTTTCATCTTTCCAGTCTTTCCAAAATTTAGTCATGCTGGGATAACATATTTTTCTTTCTTTTTTTTGGGGGGGGGGGGATCCGGTCATAGGGCCTGAACTCTGGGACTGGGCGTTGTCCCTCAGCTCTTCAGCTCAAGGCTAGCGCTCTACCACTTGAGCCACAGCACCACTTCCGGCTTTTTTCTTTTTTGCTTATGTGGTGCTGAGGAAGCAAACCCAGGGCCTTGGGCATGCAAGGCAAGCGCTCTACCACTGAGCCACCTTCCCAGCCCTAGCATATTTTTCTATATGGCTCACTACTATCCAATTTTTAATGGGCTCAACTTTTTTCTCCAACTGAATTTATGAGGAACTTCATGCTATCATAAATGTAAAACTTATACTTGTTTCCAAATGGAAGTTAAGTGACTGTATATGCATCAAAACAAAAATAACATTATTGAAATATAGCTAAATGTATTGGCCTTTGTGTTGACAGCCAAAAGACTTTGAATTATATTCCCTATGTTCTGACAAAGAAAAGCTAAACATTGTTAGAAGTTAAATCTATGCTAACATGAACTTGAGACTTTTTTTGGGGAGAATATAAAATTGACTGAAAGAGAGTTCAAGCCAGGTGCCAGTGACTCACACCTATAATCCTAGCTACTTGGGAGGCTGAGATCTGAGGGTTGCACTTCAAAGCAAGCCCAGGCAGGAAAATCTGTGAGAGTCTATTTGTAATTAACCACCAAAAGGCTGGAAGTGGAGCTGTAGCTCAAGTGGTAGAGGGCTAGTCTTGATCAAAAAGCTCAGGGACCTTGCCTAGGCCCTGAGTTCAAGCCCCATGAACAGGAGAGAGAGAGAGAGAGAGAGAGAGAGAGAGAGAGAGAGAGAGAGAGAGAGAGAGAGAGAGAGAGAGAGAGAGAGAGAGAGAGAGAGAGAGAGAGAGAGAGAGAGAGAGAGAGAGAGAGAGAAAGAGAGAGAGAGAGAGAGAGAGAGAGAGAGAGTTCAAAAGAATAAAAAGCTGAACCACCAAGATAATGATTGGTCTTCAGCCCACATGACTGTGGACTCACAGGTTGGACCCACAAATTAGGACCTCTCCTAAGAGGTAGATGAACTCCAACCATTTTTTGGGAAAGAGCTCTGTATTTTATTTACTTACATATGATTCACTTCAATAATATTCTTCAGTGAATTTAAAGCAGAAGTTCAGACATAGAAGTGGTCTTCTTTCTCCCTTATCCCAAGATTGAATTACCACTGAGGGCTCTAACCCCAGCCATGCTTTCTGGCTCATTGCTGCTTTGTCTGAATCCTTACATGTGTTTCTATGCAACTGCAGAGATGGCTTTGCCTGACAGAGATGTTGACAGAGCAATGACTAAAGAGCTTGAAGCAAGCACTTTTCACAAACACTTCCTAATTACTGGGCATATTTCTCAACTGCTGAAGGAAACCAAGCAACATGGTTATGCATAAATAGGATATTCTTCTCAGTAGAATTGTTCTTATTTGAAAGAAATTGCTAGTTTAGAAAATAGATACTTTTGCAAATACCAGGTATCTTTTGTAAGGAAAAGACTTAAGATTTTGGAATAAATTAAAAAGTCTACTTAGACATTTTCCTGTAGGATCCTGGAGTCTCAAGGAAAGTATTTGATTGTATAAAGAATTTTGTATATTTTAAATTTCCTTTCAGATATTTTAGAACTGTATAAATTGTAGATAGCTAATAGCAACACAAATAATTCATTTTCTATAGGAATTCTAATTCTGATTGGTAGTAAAAGCTGTGTTTGTGTTCAAGCATAAATTCATTTCAATATACCTATATTCCAAATCATGATTTGTTTTTATTCTTACCGTCAAACAGCCTGCGACATTAGTATCATTTCCTCAGAATTCATGGGTTAAATAAAAAAATTTCACATGTCTTACTTTATATTGGTATACAAATTGTGATTTTATTATTCTCTTTAAAAATTTCTCTTTTTGCTATCCAGTATGGCATTTTGAAATTAAAGCGTTGAAGACTTACTGGTGTGAGTATGTTCTTTCATTCTATGTTATCAACATTTGAAGTGACAATTGCTCCTGTTTCTTCAATGACATGATAATTATTGCCGTGATTAAAAACATCTGCTTACGGACCTACCAAAACTGATTAGGCCTTTTGAGAAACAAAGAAAAACAAGAAACATTTCCCATAATTATCACAACAGGTTGTCTGATTATTTGTTATGCGAAATTCAGTGGGAAAGGTCCTTCCATATTTATATCTCATCAAGTTGGTATATGTCTTAGTCTGTTTTCTGTTGCTTTAAGTACCACAAACTAGGTAATTTATGAAGAATCAAGGTTTCTTTAGCTCACAGTTCTAGAGGCTGGGAGATCCAAGCTCTTGGCACTGGCATGTGGCTGAGGTTCTTCTTGGTCAGTGAGACAGACCAAGTGTGCTACCTTCCATATCTTTCTCTTCTGATAATCCTCTAATATTCTCAAGGTACTTGAATCTCATTACTTAATCATCCTCAATTTCATCCTGATTTGAATACCATTCACACATACATTTAGAGATAAAGTTCCCAACGTATGAACTTTTGGGAAACATGCTCAAACTATAGAAATATAGAAAACCTGCCCAGATCAAACTATGTTCCAAATGAGATGATACTCAGTAATGGAGATTACCTAAAGCAAACTGAGATGGTGATATTTCATCTTTACACATATTCTATTTTATTTTGCTAGTCCTAAAGCTTGACCTCAAGAGCTGGGGGCTGTCCCTGAGCTTTTTTACTCGAGGCCAACACTCTGCCTTTTTAGTCACAGCTTTACTTCCAGCTTTTTTGGTGGTTAATTGGAGACAGGCATCTCACAGACTTGCTTGGGCTGATCCTCAGGTTTTAGAGTAGTTAGAATTATAGGAGTGAGCCAGAGATACCTGGCTACACATGCTCTTTTTATGCACCACCTGCTGATAGTTTCCCATCTCCAAGACATCCCTTTGCCTCATTTTTATGAAACTACTTCTCACAGGCAGTATCCACCTGCCTAGGAAATGTGGAAATCACATTTGAATTTGAGCTTCACATATAGGTGGAATGCATGTTCTCACTTCCCACTTCCTCATCTTAGACAAGGAGATGACAATCACCATAAGTGTATAGTGTTACAGGATGTTTAAATGATGCTGAACACAATCTGTGTACATCAGCTAATTCTCTTTACAGGGATGTCTTGCAGGAACACAGCATCAACTCCCATGACATGGTTTTGTGCACTCAAACCTATGTGAAAATTGTTTCCAACGCTTAAATTGGATTAGACAAAGGAACAATTAGGCGGGTAGGTTTATGGCATGTTGAATCCAACAGAATCATGTGGCTAGTGGCATCAACAATGACTGAGGACTGAGCGGGTCCTCCTGAGGCCTGGCTTTTGACAGGATTTCCAGCACCATCATAGAAAAGTTAGCCCCCAACCCGAGCTACGTTCATGTAAAGCTGAGTTGTTCACCATGTGCCTTAGTCCTTCTGGGAAGGGTAGTAGCAAGTGAAGTCCCTTCCCGGTGGGTTTGTGGTGTGTCCAGTGGTTTCCAGCTCTAGTGAGCCTCTCTATTTAAAGGAAAATTGGCAAGGAATTAATAACGTCTTCAGTTGTCTGTCTATGATCTTAGCTGGTACCTGGCAGATGGCTGGTATTCTCCAAGTCCTTGGGTGGACTTACAGGAATTCTTACCTACTTGGTACTAACAAAGCTATCAAATTGCAAATCCTTTTGCAAATTCACCACATTCTCCCTTATTATTATTTTTTAGCTTTTATTTTCATGAATTGATAGCATTTGCCTATTGTTTTGTAAATTATATACCTATTTCCTGATTTTCATCGCAGCATCTTTTTCTTTGGTGATACCAGGGTTTAAATTCAGGACCTCATGCTTTATGGGCTTGCTTGCTTAGCTGATGCTCTACCACTTGAGCCATGCCTCTTGCCAGACTTTTTTGCTTGTTATTTTGGGAGATAAGAGTCTTGTTTGGATTTTCCTACCCAGACTTGTTTTAAATAGTGATCCTCTGAGTCTCAGTCTCCTGAGTGGCTAGGATTGTATACATGAGCCACTAGTCCCAGCTCAACACTACATCTATTAAAAAGATTATTTTTAGCTAGGAAAATTTTGTATGTATTTCTACTATATACCATATAAATTTTTGGTACTAATTTAATATATTATTTTAATTGGTAAATTTGTAGCATTTATTATATACAATATGCTATTTGAAATATTGGCACACTTGTAACAGTTTCCCTTCCATAAAGATGGAGTCTCATGGTCTTTTCTGCCTGGGTTGACCTGGATCCCTGATCCTTCCAATATTAGCCTCTGAGTAGCTAGGATTACGAGGGTGAGCCTCTGGGATGAGGCTCATTAGCTGTGTCCTTTAGTCTCCAGTCTGTATAGAAATTAATTATTCCTGCAATAACTCAGGGAAAACGAGTTTTGATTGTCTTTTAGAATTCTGTCTTTGAATTCTTAAACACTCTGAACCACTAATCAGAATTTTATCAAACCTGAAAATCCTTCATGAGAAACCCAGAGATTATGTAATCACAGCATTTCAATCTTTCCCACTGAGCAGGAGAAAACATTGAGGTTAATTTCTGACTTCTCTTTTTCTATTTGCTTTAATTATGATGGGAATAGAGTGTAGCTCTGATTAATAAATCTTTTAGAGATGAGATTTACTTATCAAAAAGTTTTAAAGTGATGTATACTGTGTATTTATGAATAGAGTGAAATAGTTGTATATTCTGTTTAATGGTCAAGTTTGAACAAAGTGAGTAATTAAGATGTTGATGACCTCAAATTCCTTCCATTTCTTTGTGATGAGAACATTGAAAGTCCTCTTTTCTAGCAATTTCAAATAAACCACATATTATCATTAAATATAGTGGAAACACTATGATTGTAGACTAAAACAACAATAACAAAACCCCCCACCTTATTCCTACTCTCCATAACTCTGTAACAGTGTTAGGTCCTGACACAATTTTTGTTGTTGTCAAACCTGAGGCTTGAACTCAGAGCCTGAACACTGTCCCTGAAATTTATCATACAAAGCTACTGTTTGAGCCACAGTCACAGCTCCACAGCTGGCTCCCCCCCCCCGCCCCCCCCCCCGGCCCCCCCCTTGGTTAATGGGAGATAAGAGTCTCACAGACTTTCCTGCCCAGACTGGCTTTGCACCATGATCCTCAGATCTCAGTCTCCTGAATAGCTAGGATTAGAGGCATGAACCACTGGAACCTGGTATGAAACAAAATTTAACAAATATAAGTTGGTTGAAATTTTGTTTGAGTACCTCTCCACTAGCATTGTATGATTCTAAAAATAAACAACAGGGGGAACTTTCCTTCAGAGACTCTGCAAATACTTGAACATTGATCAACATGCTTGGGAACAACTAAAAGAAAATGAAGAAATTTAACAGGTAATAAAGCTTGGAGCTAGAGGCTCATCTCTGTAATCCTAGATACTCAGGAGGCTGAGATCTGAGGATTGTGGGTCGAAGCCAGCCAGGGCAGGAAAGTCTGTGAAACTCTTATCTCTAATTAACCACCAGAAAACTGGAAATGGCACAGTGACTCAAAGAGATAAGGGTGCTAGCATTGAGCAAAAAAGCTTAGTGACAGCACACCGGCCCAGAGTTCAAGCCCCACAACTGACAAAAAGGAAAAGGCAATTTAAAAAATTAGAGAAAGGAAAAAGGAAACACAACATATTCCAACCCAAGGGATACTATGGAGGAAGTTTACAGCAATAAACACCTATGTGTGTGAAAAGTAAACAAGTCCAAAATAAACACTGTTAACATTGCAACTCAAGGAGCTAGAACAAACCCAATGCATAATTAGCAGGAATGTCACCAGAGGAGAGGGGAGAGCAAAAGAATCCCCAGAAAAAGGAGGCCCCTCTGTTGACTCACCCAGTCACTCACAAGGCCAACAGGCCCTTAAGATCCACAGTGGAAAGAGTTTCAAAGCATTTCACAAAACTGAATAGGTACAAGGTCAGCACAGATTTATTTAGCAAAGCAGGATAAAGCAAGAGAAATAAGAGAGAAAGGGGCATGCCTGCCATGGAGGAGGGGCGAGCTAGGGGCACATAACTCTGACCATCTCAGATATTCTTCTCCCTCTGGATGAAGCTGGAGCTTACAGCTTAAACTTTTCCTAGTAACCAATTAATTATTAATTATTTTGTGAAGCTCCTGTTTATGGCTATTACCCAAACAAGATGATAATGGATGTAACCTTTTCAGACATTCCCTTTCTCCCCAACAAATTGAAACAGCAAAATACTTCCTATTCTAGACTTTCATTACTCACCTAAGGAGATAGCAATTCTCTTAGCATCTAAATAAAACCTCAGCCTAATGGAGAGAAAGCAACTTACTTAATGTCTAAGAGAAGAAGATGGAGAGAAGGAACACAAAAAATTCCCTTTTGGATGACTCAGTCAATTCCTGCTGCATTAGTGTCTTTTATATTTAGTCCTCCAATTCAACTCAGTTCCTGAATCTGGCTTTTTTCTTCTTCTAATTTCTGTGTCACCTCTTCTTTCATATCTCTTCTACCTCAGATAGAAAAAAGAACAGCAGAACTAAGTGAAATAGAGTCTAAAAACATACGAATGATTCATAAAATGACATATGTAACAGGCATTTAGGTCGCTGACTCCTGCTGGGCCTGAAAATATCCAAGGAGTAACAAATCTAGAACTAAGCATGGCTCACCAGTCTCTATTTGGAGTCTGCACTGAGACATTCTTTCCTGCTGTCACTCTGCAGTCATCTTGAATTCATTCAAGGACAGGACTGATGGCTAAATAACCTGGGACAAAAGGCAAAGTTACCCTCTTGCCAGGCAACAATGACTTTGTGTGTGTGTGTGTGTGTGTGTGTGTGTGTGTGTGTGTGTGTGTGTGTGTGTGTGTGTGCTGGTCCTGGGGCTTGAATTTAGGGCCTATACACTGTCCTTGAGCTATTTCATCTCAGCTCTACCTCTAGTTTTCTGGTGGTTAATTGGAGATAAGAGTCTCATGGACTTTCCTGCTCAGGCTGGCTTTGAACCGCACTTCTCAGAGCTCAGCCTCCTGAGTAGCTGGGATTACAGGCGTGAGCCACTGGCACCCGGCACAATGACTTCTTAAAATAGCAACAAGGTGCCACCTGACTCATCCTGAGCATGAGCAGCCTGACCACACACGGGACCACCTCTGAGCCCATGATCACTTGGATCGGTGTATTATTGAGCATGCCTGCCATCCATCTTCCCAGTTCTTCCTCTGTGCAAACCTGAAGTTCATCTTTGCACCTGAAGAAATGGCCCCTTCCCTTGGCTCTCTCCCGGTGCACCTTGGAAGTCCCCGCCCAGCACCTGTGGCCCAGGCAGCTGGCATGCTGGGGCAGAGGGAGGGCCCGGTCTCCAAGATCATTTCCGCTTCTGCTGTGGCCTTGCCAGCTTCCCCGCTCTGTAGAATCTCTCCTCCCACCTAATCCCTTTTGCTCCACCTTGACTGGGCAGCAGTTTGGTGTCTCTCTCTATAAGCCATCCTCTGCCTGAACCGCGTGGGAGAGTCCTTTTGCCCACCCTTACATTTGACTCAGGAGGGGAGTGGGTCAGGAGCCCCTGGAGCCCCTGGAGTTTCTCCAAGGGTCACTCCGCCTCGACCCCCTCGGAAACCCGTCCCCGGACCTCTGCCTTTTCTACTCTCGCCGCGGTTTCCTGTCTGCACCTGGTGAGCGACCCCTATTTACAGGCTCTCTCTGTCTAATTTAACTCACACCCCCACCCCAAGGGCTCCATCTAGTTGAAACCCCGGCAATATGCTCCTCAGACCTGATCCCTGCTCTCCCCACACTCAATTTTGCCGCTCTACCTCCTACGTCCTCACTGACTCCACCCCCATGTCCTCACTGACCCCACCCCATGTCCTCACTGATTCCACCCCCTTCACTGACCCCACCCCATGTCCTCACTGACTCCACCCCCATGTCCTCACTGACTCCACCCCCATGTCCTCACTGACCCCACCCCCATGTCCTCACTGACTCCACCCCCCATGTCCTCACTGACTCCACCCCCATGTCCTCACTGACTCCACCCCCATGTCCTCACTGACTCCACCCCCCTCACTGACTCCACCCCCACTCCCCTCACTGCCTCCACCCCATGTCCTCACTGACTCCACCCCCATGTCCTCACTGACTCCACCCCCACGTCCTGACTGACTCCACCCCCACTCACTGACTCCACTAGTGCCCCACACGTCCTCACTGACTCCACCCCCATGTCCTCACTGACTCCACCTCCATGTCCTCACTGACTCCACCCCCATGTCCTCACTGACTCCACCCCCACGTTCTCACTGACTCCCACCCCCACGTCCTCACTGACTCCACCCCCACATCCTCACTGATTCCACCCCCCATGTCCTCATGACTCCACCCCATGTCCTCACTGACTCCACCCCCATGTCCTCACTGACTCCACCCCCATGTCCTCATGACTCCCCCCATGTCCTCACTGACTCCACCCCCATGTCCTCACTGACTCCACCCCCACGTCCTCACTGACTCCACCCCCACGTCCTCACTGACTCCACCCCCACGTCCTCACTGACTCCACCCCCACTGTCCTCATGACTCCACCCCCATGTCCTCACTGACTCCACCCCCATGTCCTCACTGACTCCACCCCCACGTCCTCACTGACTCCACCCCCACGTCCTCACTGACTCCACCCCCATGTCCTCATGACTCCACCCCATGTCCTCACTGACTCCACCCCATGTCCTCACTGACTCCACCCCCATGTCCTCACTGACTCCACCCCCCCTCACTGAGTCCACTCCCATGTCCTCACGGACCCCCCACTCCCCCACACACACACGTCCTCACCAGACTCCCTTTTCTTGTTTCTTTTTCCAGTGAGTTCCCAACTGTCTCTCTAAAGCTGGGATATCCCTTTGGGATACCTTTTATGTTCTCTAGATATTCTTTTACTCAAGGGCTCCATAAAGCCAAAACACCTTTTATTGCAATAGAATCTGGGCACACTATATGAAGGATTGACACCCCCCCCGGGGGGGCAGTGTCCCAGGCCCATACAGATGCCAGGCAAAATCCCAGGTATGTGTCAACTTGTTTGAAGTGCAGGCCCATTCTGGGCCCAACTGAAAGGCCTCCCCACCTTCCTTGACCTAATGGCTTTTTCCTTAACCTCTGACCTCCTATAATAACCCAGCTCCTGTCCCAACTCTCCAGCACAACCTCCAAACCGGCAGGAAGGTCTGTGCCCCTTGCACAAACTGTCTATTGTTCCTCAATAGACAGTCCTCGCCTGTTGATGATGGAGTCTGGTCTATTCCTTTTCTGTTCTCGTGCATTTTCCTTCCTAACACTATAGTCTACACAATCTGTCTCAATGGCCCCCAAACAGGACTTTTGACTATAATGTTCTCAGAAATTTGGACAGTGTCTGCCAACGCAATGGCAAATGGCCAGAGGTTCTATGTGTTCACTTTCTTTGCTCTCCATGCTTGTGTTTCTCTTTGCCAATCCTGCCAAACTTCCCCTATCCTCCTGGCATGGGGGCAGTCCATCCCTGCCAAATCACCTAAGAGCCTGGAGCCTCTTCCTGAACCTGAGTACCCGACCCCCTATTCGACCTTGAAGACTCTGCTCCTCCACCCCAAGCTGAACCTTCTGCATCTATTCTTCCCCCTTCATCTCCTTTTTACTCACCTCCTGAAGCTCACACTCGATCCCATAGTGGTGGCTCACAGCCTTGGACAGCCCCCTTATATCCTCCCTGGGGGAGGTGGCAGGGGTGGAGGGAGTCATTCATGTTTATACCCCCTTTTCAATAACCAAGCTCTGCCAGATAGAGAAGCAAATGGGATCATACCCCCAAGAGCCTAATATTTATACCAAAGAGTTTAAATACCTCATTCAGATCTATGACCTCACTTGGCATGACTTGTATGCAATCCTGTCCTCCACTCTTACCCCAGAGGAAAAGGAAAGGGTTTGGGCTCCCAGAAGGGGAAACAGAAATAGGATGGTAACCTGCCTGGTGGCTGGCCTTCAGAAGGCAGCCTGCCATGCAGTCAACTATGATGACATGGGGGAGGTTACCCAGAGACCCACTGAAAAGTGGGCCGAGTTTCTGGATTGCCTTGCGATAGTGGTGCTCCAACTTATACTAAGTTGAACTAGTGATCCTTAATACCCATTTCTATCTCCCAATCAGCTCCTGATATTATAAGTTGAAGAAGGCTGAGGACGGACCTCTAAACCCCCAATGAGATTTGGTGAGCATGGCCTTTAACGTTTTCAACAGCTGGGAGGAAGAGGAAAAAGCTGACAAAGCTGCCAGTGATAGGAAAAATTGCCAGCTCCTAGCTGCTGCCCTCTAGGATTCTCAAAGAGGAGGCACCTAATGCATGCCACCCAGACCATGCTCCAAGTATGGCAAGGAAGGCCACTGGGCAAGAGCTTTCCCTACTCCTCAACCACCATTTGGGCCCAACAAAATGTGGACAACCAGGACACTCAGGAGTTAACTGTCCCTTCTCATCTCTACAAGGGGGTCCGGTCCCTCCCACCATCCTCCCCCTCCCCCTGCCCACACACAGGGAAGAGCCCAAATCATCTGAGATACTTGGCTTGGCAATGGAAGACTACCGTACTCTGGGCTGCTGGATCCCACAAACATTACAATAGAGGAGCCCAGCGTATCTCTTCAGGCTGCAGACAAACTACTCCTTTCTTTTGGATATGGAAGCCAGTTATTTGAATATTCCAGCCTGTCTTTTCCCTCCCAGATCTCGGTGGTGGGTGTAGGTGGCCTTCCTGTTTGCTCTGCAACTACCAGACCAGAACTATGCAGAATAGATAACTTCCCATTATCACATTCCTTTCTAATACCATCCCACTGTCCCATACTCCTTTGGGGGAGGTTCTTACTCTCTACATTTCAGGTCTCCTTCAGCCTTATCAGGGCCCCTTTCCTTCTCTCCCAATTTTGTCTGGAAATCAAGTCTTTCTCAAGACCCTTAATCTCTCTGGTTTATATCCTAAGTGGACAGGCCCTCATGAGGTCCTGCTGGTAACTCCCACTGCTCAATAGACAGCCACAGTGGTTTCTTCTGTCAAGAGTAAGAAAGGGTCCTGCTCCTACCCCTTCTATATTGATGATGACTACAAGGTACAACTGCTCTTCTTTCCCACCTACCAGGCCCCTGACTCATAAGACTTCTTTCAGCTTTCATTCAAAGGCACATATACATGCTCACTGCCAAATAACTGTTACTGCTGCATTCTCCTGGACTGGACAACATCTCCAACTTCTACTTGCAATGTTGAGGCCTCTTGTCAGCAGGAAATAGCCAGAAAGAGTCAGTGTCCCTTAATAACTATCAAAAGGCTGGAATGTTAGGTCTAGCCTGGAGAAATGGCCCCTTCCCTGGGCTCTCTCCCCTTATACCCTAGAAGTCCCCACCTAGAAACTGTAACCCAGGCAACTGGCATGCCTGGGGTCAGTGGGAGGTTCCCCTAGGCTCTGAGGTCATTTCCCCATTCTCTTAGGTCACCTCTGCTTCTGCTATGACCAGACCCCTCTCCTTCTGCCATAACTCTCTTGCTCTGCCTGACTCCATCTTGTGCAGCTGGAGGTTTGTTCTTTCCCCCTCTCAAAAACCCTCTTCTCTTGTGTTAGGTTTTTAAAGAGGAAGTGGCTGAGTAAGAACAGCACCACACACGTGGTATTCAGATAAGGGGTAGGTTTATTCATTGTTCCAGTTGGCACCTCGCCATGTTGGCATTCCATGTGGCTGGGAAAAAAACCTGGGAAAGAGAGCATCTGGCCCTGGTATAAGCTTTATCTAGGGTAGGGGCAGAAAAAGGTGTGGCCACAGTGAATCCAGATGTGACCTCTGCCGATGCAGATGTGACCTCTTCCAGGTATGCCAGTTGCCTAGGTAATGGAGATAATGGGTGGAGACTTTGCTGCGAGGAGGGTGGAGTCTGCTCGCCATCCAGGAGCAGACCTTACATCTTGAACCTTGTGGGAGTTTCCTTTCAGCAGCCCATACAAAGACTATCTCAAGTGCTTACATTTCTTCTCCCTGCAGAATATCCATGGTGGATAATAAATCTCCTTTTCCTGCCATTTATCAGGGCTTGCCTGATTATGGTTTATGAGGGCGAGCAGCTGAACCTGTTAGAACCTAGGGTGTAAGACTTCTGGTCTAGGATTTCTGCTTGCAGTGTCTTTGAGAAGATAAACCAAATCAGCAAAACTTCAGCTAGACCAAGGAAAGAGAGAGAAGACTCAAATATATAAAAATCAGTAAGGCAAAAAATAAAAAGCCATTACAATTGGTACCACAGAAATATAAAAGGATCATTAGGTACTATATAAGCAACTATATGACAGAAAATTATATAACCTCAAAACATGAACACATTCCTGGTCCTGTATCACTTAGCAAGAGGAAATCAGAAAGAAATAAAAAACCTATATATATTGAATCACTAATGAAGACTCCTATTGAAGAAAATCTCTGGATATGATATCTTCACTGCTGAATTCTACCAAAACATCTATCTATCTATCTATCTATCTATCTATCTATCTATCTATCTATCTATCTATCTATCTATTGTGCTAGTTCTGGGGCTTGGACTTAGGGCATGGCACTGTCCTTGAACTGTTTTTATTTTCAGCTCAGAGCTAACTTTATACTTGACCCACAGCTCCTCTTCTAGCTTTTTATGGTGATTAATTGAAGGTTAATTGGAGAATCTCATGGCCTTTCTTTCTTACCTGGGCTGACTTTGAACTAGAAGCCTCAGATCTCAGCCTCCTGTGTGGCTAGGATGACAGATGTAAGCCACAGGCACCTGTTGGTGGTGGTGTTGTTTTAATATATAGTTGAATTGGGCACTGGTGGTGGGTGAGATTCTTTGCATCTCACGTCTTCTGTTAGTGATCCATTCCCTGGGTTAAAGGAAGGAAAGGTGCCGAGTTTGCTCTGGATTATGAAATTTAGAACTATCTTCCCCTGCTACAACTCTGGTCTTCTGTGGACTTAGATTATTTGCCTCAGCTCTTTTTTCACTTTACCCTTTAGCATAGCAGAGAAAGAGGGCTGTGGGGTTCACACAGAGCGCTGATCTTAATTTTCTATATTCTTCTACTTTATGTTTGAATTATAGGCCTCCATTTTTCTTATCTGAAAAAAAGCACAGTACTTTCTGGCTCAAGATCAAGGGAGCACACACAAAGTCTTTGGTGAATAAATGCTGGATGTTTTTATTTCACATACTGTAGATATTCCTTTCCCCTACTCATGTACTTAACAACCCATCTTCCTGCTCCCAAAACTACCAGCTGTATCACTTCTTTCCTAAAACATCCAACATTAAGGCAGTTAGTACTTTTGTGACTTTGCTGAACCTCTAGAATGTATAGTTAAATATGGCATAATCTCCTTAAATGCTCCCAGGAAATTTTAAACTTCTGTCTGTACCTCTGAGCATTTTCATTTTCATTCTCAAAGGATTTAAATATCTATTGATTTTTTGGGGTTCATGGAAACAGCACATTTTCTTGTTTTGAAACAACAAAAAGAAGAAATGTCTTCTGTGGTGAGAGATAAAGGGCTTTGTTTCTCCTTCAAATATTTAAGAGCAGAAAGAGATTTTAAATGCTCAAAACCACTCAACAATGAGCTACCGGAGAATTTTGTGGAGGTCAATGTACATGCTTTTTCCCCTTTTTTCTATGTTCAAAGGTTGTGATGTTTCTTGTTTATCAAGCCCAAGAAACAAACTCTGTGCAACCTACAAAAATAGATCACATGCAATGAAAGGAGTATATATGGTGAGATGTTAGACCCAGATCCTAAGCTTAACTTTTAAATTTTGTTCTATATAACATCAGTTTAGTCATAAAATTGGACTGGATATGTTGTTCTCAAATGTATCCAGGCAGAGTTACTGGAAGTCGGTATAATTTTATGGAATATTGATGTTAAATTTCATCAAGCTCACGTGTAACAAATTTAGGAACAAAAGAGATTATGCAGTTACAAATAGTAAAAGCTAATGTTAAAAGACTATATGATAGCATTAATCACAATTACTAAAAGCAACTTATCCTTCTAATTGGTCAAGGAGAACAGCAGGCGGTGAAGAAATAATAGCATGACAACGTTTTTCTGATAAAAGTTAAGAAACTATCAGTGTATCATCCTCTGCATTTTCCCTTGACATGAAGGAAATTGTCAGTATCTAGGATTAGATGTCAACTCCTTATGAGGAACTTAAAAAATAAAATCTCTGGATTCCAAAGATTCCATTTAAGAACCTGTGTCCATCCATTTTCTGTCACCTGAGAGGAAGAATGGGATCTGGCCCAGAGTTTCAGGGAGATCGGCTATAGCTACCTGTCTATAGAAACCTGGGATGTCTCAGTGTGGCAGTTCCATCATGGCGGCTGGAAGCCCAGAGGAGGCTGGGGTCCCAACATCCCCTTCAAGTGTACACTCAATTTCCTTCTGCCATGCCCCATAGGCAATAGCTCCTAAAGGTTCAGCTCCTTCCCCTGTCCTGAGGACTAAGCCTTCCAGGGCCCACCTCATTTCCTCCCACTGGGGCCCATCTCCTAAAGGTCTCCCCCCCTACCTCCCCCCCTCTGCCTTCCCATCTTGTCCTAGGCTGAGGCCCAAGCTTTGAACACAGAAGCATTGGAGAGTTCATTGAAGCCACAGCACACCATTTGGATTGCAGTTTCCAACTCTGAAACCTCTTCGTCCATAACCTCCAGTTGGAGGTCACTCAGTTTGAATAGGATGGCCTTCACAATGGAGTTTCAGGTAGGAATTGTGCCATGTTTCCATGGAAACTCTCCTCACAGAGGAGTGCCCAGTGGCACCCCAGCATCTAAGCTTTCAGACACCCATTGTAGGTATGGGATAACTTCCATCTACATTTATGTAGAAACTTTCATAAAACTTGGAAATTACCACCAGAGGTGGTGTGGAGTCCCGCTGAGAAAACTTCCAGAGGAATCAATTGTTCCTTTAGAAATAGATGATACTCTCCAGAGCAGTGGACAGAGGTGAGGTTTAGTGAAGCTCCCCTTTAAATACAGGAACTCTTCACTTGGGGTCCTTGACTTGGATGGCAGAGTAAGAATTTCTGGACGTCACAATGGTAAAAAAACAAAAAACAAAGAACAAAAAACAAACCCAAAACTTGGCAGGGCTTTATTGAGTAAGTAAACAAGCAGGCAAGCAGACAGACAAAAAAGCAGACAGACAGGGGCACACTCTAGCATAGGAACACAAAGACACAGACACACACATAAGGAGACACCCAGAGACACACAGCTCATTGGATATTTATAGGGTAAAGGCAGGGGGTCTGGCTTTAAGTTATGCAAAGCTAGGTGCTTTGTCATTGCTGTAACTACACCTGGTGTTATTCTCTGAGTTTCCAGGTAAGAATGTATTCTGCCATAAAACAGATCCTTATCCTTGAAACAAGGAAACCCTTGCTATCTGCATTTGGGGGCATCCTGTCAGGCAGTTGTGAATCTTTGAGTGAGAAATGCATCCCTCAGGAAAGAATGCATTCAGTTGTTGCTCTTTGAAGCAAAGATAGTCTTTCTAAGTTTCTAAATACCATATGTCTGAATTGCCTTCACCGGGGCTCAGTTTCTTTGAGTTATGCTGCTTCATTTTTCCCCTAAATGACTTTTTTCCTTAATCTTAAGGGAAGTACATGAAGGAATATCTGTTATATTAGCCATTAGCTGACCGTACCTCAAATTTCCTAGTCTATCTGGCTTCAGTGCCAGCCATGTGAATCCTCAGCCTTGCTCCTCCTGGTTCAGGGCTTTTTCATGTATTCAGGATCCTGCTGTCATGAAAATTCCACAGAGTCTTGTGTCATCCACAACACACGATGGTGGGGGGCAAAGGAAATTAAGGACAAACTTCGATAACAATCACATTCTGTGTCCACATGAAACAGACTGGTGTGTCCCTTCACTGACTCAGTTCTTAAGTGATTCATTTCCTAACCTTGATATTCTGTTGTTGATACGAATTGAAAAAAAAAACATAAACTAACCTTTTCATAAAAGAAGTGCCTATCTTTTGTGAATGTCTTATTCTTGGGTGGGAAAAAATGGTATAAGACAAAAGGGGAGGAGGAAGGAGAGAGCTGAGTTGAAAGAATATGTTAGATCCTCCTTCCAAGTAATTCTGTCAAAGCAAAATTGTTACCATGAAAATCCCTAAAACTTCTTCAAAATATTGCTGAAATATTGAGGCAATCGGAATACCAAATATGCTTTTATTTTAAATTACTTACACCAGGTTTTCTCTTTACTTTCCATAAGAAGTAAAGAGATACATTTTATTTACACATATAAAGAAGGGAAAACAGAAAAGAAAGGGAATAATTTACCTATTTATCTTTTTTGTAACTTCAAGAATTAAAAGAACCATGTTCCAAATTGGCACACTTCTATTGCTACCCCAAAATACCTTCCCTCTTTGATGTTTTATGGGAGTTATTCATTCATGCATGCATTCATGCATTCAACAAATAATTTTGAAGTACCTGCGGCCTTTCAAAGATTGCTGTAGGTTGCTGGGGAAACAGAAGCAAAGTCTCAGACCTCAAAAAAAATTCTAAAATAATTCCAAACATGTATATGCATGTGCATATGCAACCTAAAATCTACATGTTTAAAGGGTCTTTGCTTCCTCTAATTCCTGATTATTGATTCCCATACACAATTCTGATTCATCCTGGAAAGAATATTAGAATTCAAAGAAAAAAGTGTACTGTCTCCGGACAAATAGATCAAGTCCCTTAGAAAGTAAAGGTTAATGGAAGATTGCTTTTCAGGAGTAATATATTCAGGAGTAATATGCAAGAACTCAAGATGTTTTATCTGCAAGTACTTTCTATGGAACTGTCACCGGACAGAGCTGAGGTTTAGTGAAGCTGCTCTTTAAATATAGGAACTCTTCACTTAGGGTTCTTGACTTCAATCGCAGAATAAGAATTTCTGGACAAGTCACAATGGTAAGAAAACTTGGCAGAGCTTTATTAAGTAAACAAGCAAGGAAGCAGACAAACAGACAAAAAAGCAGAGAAACAGAAGGACAGGGGCACACACTAGCAGAGTGTGGGTACTCTCATAGGGACACAAAGACACAGACAAGGAGACACCCAGAGAGACGCACAGCTCCTTGGTCTGTTGGGTATTTATAGGGTAAGGGCAGGGCTTTAAGTTATGCAAAGCTAGGTGCTTTGTCTTTGCTTTAATTACACCTGCTGTTATTCTCAGTGTTTGTATCCTGCCATAAAACAGCTCCTTATCCTTGAAAGGAGGAGACATCCTGCTAACTGCATTTTGGGGTATCCTGTCAGGCAGTTGTGAATTCTTGGGTGAGAAATGCATCCCTTAAGAAAGAATGCATTCAGTTGCCTTTGTTTGAAGCAGAGATAGCATTTCTCAGTTTCCATAAGTTTTCCTGCTTCATTTCCTCCAAAATGACTTTTGTTCCCTTAATCTTAAGGGAAGTACATGAAGGAATAGCTCCTGTATTTGCTATTAGCGGATCATACCTCATTTTTCCTAGTCTATTCTGCTTCAGACCAATCCAAAGCGTGATTGCACCAGAGTTGATTAGGGAATCTTATTAAAAAAAATATTGTGGAGACTACTTAAAACTGAATGAATAATGGAAGAAAAGCATATCAATATAATTGATAACTAAAAAATGGGGGGAAAAAGGAAAGCAGAGGTGAAAAGGGAATTACTCTGTAGATTGGCCTGTGTCACATGGTAGGCAAGCTCTGTACCACTGAACCAAGCACTTTTTTTTTTGTCGGTCCTGGGGCTTGAACTCAAGGTCTGGGCGCTGTCCCTCAGCTCAAGGGTAGTGCTCTACCACTTGAGCTATAACACCACTTCCAGTTTTCTGGTGGCTTGTTGGAGATTAGAATCTCATGGACTTTCCTGCTCGGGCTGGCTTTGAACCATGATCCTCAGATCTCAGCCTCCTAAGTAGCTAGGATTACAGATGTGAGCCACCAGCACCTGGCTGAACCAAGCACTTTTAAAGGGCATTTTTTGTGTGTGTGCCAATCATGGGGCTTGAATTCAGGTTATGACCCTGAGTGTTTTTGCTTAAGGCTAACATTCTAGCACTTGAGCCACAACTCCACTTTGGGCTTTATTATGGTTAATTGGACATAGAGTCTCATGGACTTCCTATCCCAGGATGGCTTTGAACAATGATCCTCAGTGTTCAGCCTCCTGAGTTGCTAGGATTACAGGTGTGAGCCACTGATGTCCAATTAAAGGGCAATTTTAACGTTTACAAACTTAACAGTCAGAGCTTGAATAAAGAAAAAGTAAGGGCTGGGAAGTTGGCTCAGTGGTAGAGTGCTTGCCTTGCATGCCTGAGGCCCTGGGTTCGATTCCTCAGCATCACATAGCAAAAAGAAAAAAGCCGGAAGTGGCACTATGGCTCAAGTGGTAGAGTGCTAGCCTTTGAGCTGAAGAGCTGAGGGACAGCGCCCAGGCCCAGAGTTCAGGCCCTATGACTGGACCCCCCCCCCAAAAAAAAAAGAAAAAGTAAAACTATGAAATTGGATTAAAGATACTAGGATACAGTAACCAGAGGTGTTAATTTGATTGTGAAGTCATTATATAATAAACACATATATCAATCATTATGTTGTACAATGTGAATAGCTAAGTTTTTTGTTGATTAAATACTTCAAAAAATTTAAAGCCATTGTTAAGCAAAAAAAAAAAATGAGCCAGGCCCTGGTGGTTCATGCCTATAATCTATTACTTAGAAGGCTGAGAGCTGAGGATCTAACCCAGCCCAGGCAGAAAAGTCTGTGAGACCCATATCTCCAATAAACTACCAAAAAGCGAGAAGTGGAGCTGCGGCTCAAGTGGTAGAACAATAGCCTTGAGCTGAAGAGGTGAGGGACATCACCCAGGCCCAGAGTTCAAACCCCACGACCGACAAAAACAAAAAACAAAACACAAAAAATTGATCATTTAAATAAATATAAATGGTTTCAATTTGCCTGTTAAGATAGAATTTAGTTTGACTTAGAAGCCAACTCCATACCATATACAGAAATACAATTAAAAAGTTATTTAATGTAAGTCTAAAAGCAAAGGGATAGATACTAATGAAGAAGACAGCATAATGCAGATGAAGGAGAAACTAAAATTTGAAGCTCTGATTTCCGAGGAGATGTAGAGAGGCAAGAGATCTATAAAGAGCTGGGTGCAGGTGGCATACACCTAGCTAGCTACTCAGGAGGCTGAGATCTGAAGATCACAATTTGAGGTCATCCTGGGCAGGAAAAGTCCAAGTGACTCTTATCTCCAATTAACCACAAAAAGCCAGGAGTATGGAGCTGTGGCTCAGCCTTCAGCAAAACAGCTCAGGGACAACACATTGGCCCCTAGTTCAAGCCCCAGGAGTGGCCCACAAAAAAAGCTATCTAGGAAGAAGCAATATATGCATATATAAAGTAGAAAATACAGGAAATAGAAATATCCCCAAATGTTGAGACTGTAACTTACTATTAAGGGGTCAAGTATACAACAAGTAAACAAGAATATGATGATCTGAACAACATAATACATAAAGGTCTTATATTTGTATACATGTCAAATATATAAAAATTAAATCAGAATAGAGAAATTGTCTAATGTTTATGATGGTTTAATTTCTTTTTACTTTATGTTATAGCACAAAGCAAACGTTTGTAGGAAGAGTCATGTCCAGAAGATGTCAGTGCTCGACTGCCTGACCTGTGACAATTGTTGCATCAATTGTCAGCAAGGACTCGTGTTGGCATTTGCCCTGAATCTTTAGGTTCTTTTCTTTAATATAGCCATTTGTGACAGAAATAATTCTACCCATGAACATAAGAGGGCTTCCTGTAAGGTCCGCTCCTGGATGTCGAGCAGGCCCCACCCACTATCTGTGTTACTAGATTAACTGGCACACCTGGAAGAGATCACATCCACTGCTGAGGTCACTTGTGGATCTGATGTGGCCACACCTTTCTCCCACCTGTCCCACCTCTTCTTATCTGGTCCCACCTCCCTTTACCTGGCCATACCTTTCCCTGCCCCTACCCTAGATAAGGCCTAGCCCAGGGCCAGATGCTCTTTTTGCCAGCAGCATGGAGTGCCAACCTGACCTGGTGCCAGCCCGTCTACTGAATAAACCTACCCCTTACCTAAATACCATGTGTGTGTGTCGTGTGGTTCTTACTCTGCTACCTCTCTTTAAAAACCTAGTGTGTGGTGTGGTTCTTACTCTGCTACCTCTCTTTAAAAACTTAACACTTCCCATCTTCTAGGGCCTTCTTCAATTTCTTTCTTTAGGAGTTAATAATTGTCTTTGGAGAGGCCTTTCATCTCCCCCATTAGGGTTTTACCTTGGCACTTTTTAGGCTACTGTGAATTGGATTGTTTATCAAATTGATTTCTAAGTGATTTATTATTTGGAATATAAAAGAGTTACTGAGTTTATATGTTGATATTGTATCCTGCTATTTTGATGACTTTTCTGCCAAGACTGGCTTCAAACCCTGATCCTCAGATCTCAGCCTCCTGAGGATCTAGGATTACAAGTGTGAGTCATCAGTGCACAGCAAATATTTGGTGTTTTTTAAAAATAAGATCATGCCAACTGAAATTTAGAGATTATTTGACTTCTCTCTTTCCTATTTTTATTTTTCCTGTCTGTACTCTGAATCACCAGCACTCTTGAACAGATGAGAATGGAGAATGTCTCACTACTGGTTATCAAGGAAATGCTTCCAGCTCTCTCCTCACTGTGTATAATGTGAGTTTGCCATTGATAGCCTTTATTGTGCTATGATGGCATCTTTCTGTTCCTTCTTAGCATTTATCACAAAGGTGTAGGGTTTGCTCCTGGATGGCGAGCAGACTCCACCTCCTCCTGTTAGAGTTTTCAGGGGAATAAGGGGACTGCACGTCCCTTTCCCTTCAGATGAGGGGTTCTAGGGAATGAGACAATGCATCCCTTTCCCTCCAGGAACTCCAATGAGGGTCCTCCCTCGCCCTCTAGGGGGTCTGGAACATCTTCCAAGACCCTCCCCTCCCCCACCCAGTTGGCAATGTTACCAGAACGTCCCCCTGAGTCTTAAACCAACTCCTGCAGATTCAGATTTAGGGCCCCAAAACAAAACAATCAAGCTACCAGATGAGACAAAGAAAACAGACAATAAAACTCACTGATCAGGTCTGACTCTCCGGTTCAGGGGTCCTGGGATCCAGGGGGAATCCCGGACGAGCCCCCAGCAATGTTGTGCCAGGCTGCAGACCCCCAAGGAGCCAAATCCAATGCAAGTACACGAGAGCCATTTATTGCAAGCTGGAGCCTGGACTAACAATTGTCACGGACCCAGCGGGTCAGAGTTGTGAGTCCCGGCCACATGTTCAGCAGGGTTTTTATAGGGTTTCCAGCAAGAGGAAGGGGTTTTCATCCTAGCAGTTACATGATTGGCTTAAGGTTCATGGGCTTCTACATAATTGGTCAGCACTTTGTGGGCAAGTTTCAGGGTAGGCCATTGGTTAGGGGCATAATCATTTCCAGTAAGGGTAGGGGATTTCCAACTTAGTAATTACAGGATTGGTTAAATCATATATAGCATGCAGATCATTGGTTGGGATGCATAAGACTAACCACTGGAATTCAGGCAACAATATATTTTTTAACTGTTTATGATGCTACAGCTGCTTTTTCCAGGAACTTGACCAACTTGTCCGTTTTCTAGTAACTGGGGTGGTCCCTTCCCATAAGTGGCTAACTTGTGTTTTGCCTCAACAGTGTCACTCCCGAGCTGCGAAACCCCTCTGAAATGCCTCCTGTGTCCCCTGGAAAGCCAGGGCCCCTAATTTTTTATGCCGTTCTCAGATTTAGACAATTTTTGCCACTGCAATGGTACATGGTCAGAAGCCTGTTTACTTTCGGCTGTCTTTGCTCTCTGCTAATCATGTCCAACTTTCTGAAAGTAGCTCTCCCTTTCTCTTTTCTACAACTTTTTGGCTTGTGCCCTGAAGAGTATAATGCAGACTGGGTCCCAGGGACCCGCCTCTAGGTTCCCTCTCAAAGGCTAGCCACTCTAGGTTTGAAAATTGAGTTTCCATTTGTTCAGGTTTTCTTTGCGTTTTTTCATCTTGAGTTTGCCATCTTGGCCACATGGTGGGTTAAGGGTTGGGCCCTATCTGATCCGTACCCTTCCACCAAGCTTACTACTCTGCCATCCATCTATTCTAATGTGCCTTGCTAACAAGTTGCTTCCTCTTCACAGGCCCTTGAAACTGAGGCCTGACCACCTGATGTGCTTTGTTAGCAAAGATGTCTCAACATTGTTGTCAAAAATTCTAGGTTTTGAGTTTGCCTTTTTTGAGTTGTATATTCTAGTACTGACGACATGGTTCAATATTGGGCATAGCTGTGCTAAAATTCTCATCACATCTAACAAATCTTGTCATTGTAAAATATTTGTTGGTCAATTCTTGATAAGGAGCAGGTAAGCTCTACTTATTCTATTTAATCTCCTTGTTGCTTTAATTGGAAATAAAGGGTTTTTGTGGCAAAGATTCAGTTCAAAGCCAGCCCTGGCAGAAAAATCTCTAAGACTCCACCTCTCAACTAACCTGCAAAGAGCCAGACTGGAAGCATGGCTCAAGACTCTTAGCTCTAATTAACCAGCAAATACTGGAAGTGGTACTATAACTCAAACCGTAGAATGCCAGCTTTGAGCAGAAGTACTCGGGGACAGTACCCAGGCCTTGAGTTCAAACATCCATGAATACTAACTGTGACAAGCCATCCCAGCAATGAGCACCTAGACTCAGCCAGTCTGGGGAACAAGGAGAGGAGTAAGAGGAGATGATGTCACATCAGCCACTTTGTGCCTGCTCTTTCAAAATTAACTGGAGCTGGGAGGTCAATAGAAGTAATAAGCCTGCCCATCTAATGTCCAACCTGTCTACCTTTTAACTGGACAGGAATTTACATTCTTGCCTTTGTTACCTGATGTTCTCCCTTGCCTAGTTGCCAGATGTCAGAAGTAGCTAGAGACATTTCTACCAATTCCAGAATACAGGCAATAAGAACTAGCCATTCTAGCGAAGTCATCCATTTTTAAATTTTCATCCCCAAGTCCTTCCTCTTGCCATGTATTTGCTCTCTAGTATTTTTTTCCAGCCCCTCAATGCCTCATGAGACTTCTTCCAGATTTCATCCAAGAGACTTACCTCCTTCAGAATTCATCTAAGGACTGATGCCTACCAAGGGACAGCTGCTGCTCGCTGGCTTCTCTTGGAGGGGACCACATTCCGGCCTTTTACCCCTAATGTTGACGCCCCTTGTCAGCAGGAAGTAGCCAGAGAGAATCCGTGCCCTATTTCATGATTACTAAAAGGCTAGAATGTAAGGTCCGCTCCACCCTCCTCGCAGCAAAGTCCCTGCCCAGTACCTGCATTACCTAGGCAACTGGCACACCTGGAAGAGGTCACATCTGCATCTGCTGAGGTCACCTCTGGATTCAATGTGGCCACACCTTTCCCCACCCCTACCCTAGATAAGGCCTAGCCCAGGGCCAGATGCCCTCTTTCCTAGATGCGTGGAGTGCCAATATGGCCTGGTGCCAGCTGGAATGATGAATAAACCTACCCCTTACCTGAATACCACATGTGTGGTGCTGTTCTTACTTGACCTCTTCTTTAAAAACCTAACAAAAGGGACTCTGAATTTTGTCAGAAGTATTTTCTGCATCTTTTGAGATGTTTATATGCTTTTTGCCCTTGATTCTGTCTATACATTGTATTATACTTATTTATTTGCATATATTGGGCTATTCTGACATCACTGGCATGAAACTATCTTCATCAAGCTGTATGATCTCATTAATGTGTTGTTGAATTTGGTTTGCAAGTATTTTCTTTGTGGATTTTTGCATTTATATTTATAAAGGACATTGGTCTAACATTTTCTTTGGTGTGTGTGTGGAGAAGGGGTATTTGATTTCAGCATAATACTGGCTTCCTAGTGTGAGAAGGAAGTGTTCTTTCTATTTTATCAAATAATTTAAGGAGATTTTATTGTTAGTTCTCTAGTGTTCTAGTAAACTTTGTCAGTACATACCATAAGCTTTTCTTTGTTGACAAATTAAAAAATATTAATTCTTTCATCTATTTTCTTGTTATTGATCTCTTCAGATTTTTTTTAATATCCTCTTTGTAGACATTTGTGCATTTTCTCAAGATTCTGTAGTTTGAGTGTAAATTTTTAGAATATTCCCTAATCTCATTTTCAGTGGTATTTATTGGTACTTATTAATTTGGGTCTTTCCTGTAGGTTAGTTTTGCTAATAGTTTGTCAATCATCTTTAGTTTTTCAAAGAACCAACTTTGGGATTCTTTTAAAGAACCAACTTTTGATCTTTTGGATTATTCAATTGATCTGAATTTCATCTATGATTATTTACCTACCTTAGAGGTCTGATTATTTTTACTGATTTGGAAGTTGGCTTATTCTTGTTTTTTCTAAGATCTTTTTTTTTTTTTTTTTTTTTTTTTGTCGGTCGTGGGGCTTGAATTCTGGGCCTGGGCGCCGTCCCTCAGCTCTTCAGCTCAAGGCAAGCGCTCTACCACTTGAGCTACAGCGCCACTTCCGGTTTTCTGGTGGTTTATTGGAGATAGGAGTCTCACAGTCTTTCCTGCCCGGGCTGGCTTTGAACCGTGATCCTCAGTCTCAGCCTCCTGAGTAGCTAGGATTACAGGCGTGAGCCACCAGCGCCCGGCCTTTTTCTAAGATCTTAAGATGCATCAAAAGGTTATTTATTTGAGAACTGTCCAAATTTTTTAAGCATATGTACTTGCTTTCACTCTCAGAAAAGTGAAACACCTTTGCTTAATGTTGAGTGTGTTATATTTCCATTTATATTCAGTTCTAGGAGTCTTTCAGTTTACCCTCTAATTTTTTCAACAATACACTGAACAGTTAAATGTACTTTTCTTTTTCTATGTGTTTTCTCCTGCTGTTGATTTCTAGCTTTATTCTGTCATTATCTGGTAAGATACAAAAAAAATTCAATTTGTTATTTGTAATGACTTGCTTTATGGCCTAAAATACAATTCTACAAGCTGCAGAGAAAGTTGGTTTTCTGCAGCTATTGATTAAAATGGTGTGGCTGGCTGTTAAGTCTTCTGATCTGTCATGCAATTTAATGATTCTTGATTTGGGAGGCTTGGAAAGACTCATCTGTGTGGTGAAAATAATACACTGTTATTTTATTGGGACTTACCTTGTATTTTCTATGTTCTAAGGTATTTTCTTCTATGCAATTGGGTGTACTGACATTTGGTATGTATGTGATGCTTAGTCTTTTCCCTGGTTGTGTTTCTGTGTTGAGATTTCCACATCTGTTGAGGTGACTATATTTTTTTCACTTTTCTGTGGGGAAACTGAAAGAAGGAAAGGTAAGAGGAAAAGAATGCGAAAATGAGGAATTAAAATCCAATTAAAAATAAGAGCAAAATAAAGATATGTAAATGCTATTTTTAAAAAAGATGACCAACAAAAAAAAAAACAGCCTTTTGCTGGGCACTGATGGTTCACATCTGTAATCATAGCCACTCAGGAGGCTGAGATCTGAGGATTGTGGTTCAAAGCTGGCCCAGGCAGGAAAGTCCATGACACTCTTAATCACCAATGAGCCACCAAGGAAGTGGAAATGCAGCTGTGGCTCCAAGTGGTAGACTGCTAGCTTTGAATGAAAGAACTCAGGGACAGTGTCCGGGCCTAGAGTTCAAGCCCCACGACCAACAAAAAATGTTCCGTGTGTGTGTGTGTGTGTGTGTGTGTGTGTGTGTGTGTGTGTGTGTGTGTGTGTGTGCCAGTCCTGGGACTTGAACTTATGGCCTGGGAGCTGTCCTTGAGCTTTTGTGCTCCAATCCAGTGCACTAATATTTGAGACACAGCTCCACTTCTGACTGTTTTGGTGGTTAAGTGGAGATCAGGAAGGGCACAAAGAAGTGAGACAGATGTTCAAGCTGAGGTGTGTCCTCACATGCATTGCAGAGTGGGGAAGGCAAATTGAGCACTGGGCAAAGAACCAGGAAGCGAGCAGTCCTTGGCTTTGGCCTCAGTGCTGTCAAACCGGGCCCCTGTGTATAATAAACTGCACATGGCTGATAGAGGGCTGTGGAATGCAAGGCAAGCCACCTGCTTTAGTCTCTGTGCTCTCAGACTTGGCCCCCAGTTATCCACAGACCACCCGCCCACCCCCCAATTATCCACAGAGAACAATCCCTTCCCACAACACAGCCCAAAGCCCAAAGCCACCAACTGAGGTGCCCTCCCAAGGCCAGGCCGGCTGGATCCACCTGGGATGCGCACCTCTGCTCAGGTCTGCTGTGCATGGCTGTAGTCCATGTAGACACTGTGGCAGAGTTTTCCCCAGGAGTCCAGAATTATGACTTTTTAAATATCAAAGAATAGGCTCCTCTTTAGTTGGCTTGTGATTATCCTGCACTTGAGATTTGGCCAGTGGTGAATGCAATGTGTATCTTTTCTAAGGCTATTCAGCTGGAGAGACCTCATTCAGATCCACACCATGAGCTGTGAGGACTATGGGCCCACCTACAGTCAGCTCTGCCAGGCTCTCATTACCATGGATGTGGTGCTCTTCAGACTCAGTTCATAACAGCTCGTGTTCAGTAGCCTGCCTACTTTTTATTTCTCTGTGTTACTTTTCTATTTCTTTGTGCTTTTTTAGCTTCTCTGACATCTCTTTTTTGGCTCTTACTTGGTACCCTGCCTCTTTGTCTCTCCTCAGAATAGACTTTTCCTCCTGTTGTTCACTTTCTTCTCACTTGAGAGTCATGCAGAAGAAACTTCTAACCCATCATCTTATCCTGGAAACCCCCCATTTTGATCACCTGTATGTGTGCACGTGTGCATGCGTGCATGTGTGCGTGGTGTGTGGTGTGTGTGTGTGTGTGTGTGTGTGTGTGTGTGTGTTAGTCCTGGCATTTGAACTCAGGGCATGGGTGATGTTCCTCAGCTTTCATGATCAAAGTTAGTGCTGGGCCACTTGAACCACAGTTCCATTTTCAGCATTGTGCTGGTTAATTAGAGATAAGAGTCTCAAAGATTTTCTTGACCAGGCTGGCTTTGAATGGTTATGTTCAGATTTGAGCCTCCTGAGTAGTTAGGATTAGAGGCATGAGTCATCCACTGGCACTCAGCAACATGTGATAATGTTGTTGTTGCTTTTTTTTTATTGTGAAAATACTGTATAGAGGAGTTACAATTACATGGGCAAGATAATGAGAACATTTCTTATCAAGCATTGTGGCCTCCTCCTTTGTTTCCTCTTCCCATCCCTTCCCAATTGTTGTTCTTGTATTTATATTTCCCTAGCCAGTTGAGTTCATTGTCTTCAGACTTAGATAAAAAAAATCATGAATACATTTCAGAATATCTATTTTACTTCTTCATCAAACATACATTTTCCCCAGGATACTACATTGTTATTATTAGGTAAAAAACTAAAGACACAATCCAATTCTTGGTGTCAGAGTCCTTTTGCCTTCCTGTGAAAGGCAGAAGCTGATGTTTTCTTAAGTTAGAAATTCTCAGAACTTGGAGACCTGGTAAAATCACTTGTGGCGCTCTTAGCATAGAAATAAACAAACCCCATCTGCAGAGATTCTGATTTCATTAAAAAATGATCCAGGGGATTGTTCCCGATATGCAAGAATATGTATGAATGAAGGTAATGGGACAGTGAATTTGAGAAGTGGACTGATCGGCAGTGCTGGACAGCAAAGGCTCACCCTGACAAGCTCCAAACCATAAAGTCTTTGAAAGGCAGAGGGAAGCAGATGAAAGTAAGAGGCCCTTGTGGCCATGAACCTTGTAACTAGTAAGATTTGAACAAGCGATAGCACAACAGAAAAAGAAAACATGAGGTCTACATCTCACACTACAGTTTGCATTAATCTTAAATTGGTCAGACCTCTATATTTGAAAAATAAAATCATACAAAAAGCAGAATAACAAATGAAGGAGTTTCTTTTGTTTCTTAAACCTGAAGAAAAGCTTCTTAAATATGACTCAAAATTACAATAAATTTCATCATGCTCATATATATATGACTTGAAAATTCAGTTTATCTGCGTTTACCTTGAAATATATTTATTTTGAAATATATTTAAATTACCCAAAACATTTATAGATAAATTATAAGTAATCACTACATAAGTGAAACTTTGTAGTATGGCAAAGAAATATTCTAGTTCATTCTTTGATAATATTAAAATATTTCAGAAATCCTTAGGTAAACATGATTGCTTTTATTGGTTTTTGACTTTAATGTTTAAATCTATTAGCATTTTTCTTTTGCTAGTAATAGGGCTTGAATTCAGGGCCTGTGGGACACCACAAA